>NC_138746.1:10552703-10717703 GCF_965113295.1 Leuciscus leuciscus
AGCATACAGAGCTGATTAACACATCTGTAAATATGTGGGTTTGTGTATGTGTGTGCTTTCGGCGTACAACCCGTGTAGAGCTTATGAAAAAATTAAAACATCTGTTGTATTGAGATGATCCTGTTCTCATATTAGCTGTTGTTTGTTTCATTTGTGTTGGTGCCCATTTAATTAAAGCAATATTATGAACAAAATATGAAATAATATTTAAAACCGAAGGATTTCAAAGAAACTTTGAACCTTTGGGTAATCCTCTTAGCTTGCCTGGTTGGTCTGGGCTTGTTGATCTATAAAGAGAGGGGATGCGCTTCCAGCCATTGATTGGATTAAGTGAGCTTTAATCTTTTTGTTTATTATCTAATATAATACCTGGGAGAAATCAAATAGAATGTAATGATGCAAACCACCACGTACACTGTGTGGGCTTTGAGATGCAGTGGAGACGAGCTGGGCCGGATGGAGAATAGAGCTCAGCCCCCTGCGCTAAAATCTTACCAGAGTCTACCACACATTTTTATTTGAGGGATTAAAATCAAACTGGTTGACTCAAAAATTGACTAGTCAGACCATTCATACAAACAAAGCAGTGTTTTAGGGTGTGTTCACACTTTGCAGGTTCGGTTCGATTAAAATGAATTAGCCGTTGCTCTGCAAGTGTTTCATTTGAATAAGTGCGAACGTTGCCATCCGAACCAAACAAGCAGACCGAGACCCCTGAAAGGATGGGTCTCCGTCCGCTTCCAAATGAAGACGTCTTTGTTTCGGAAAGCAGCTTTGTTTTGGATGTTTGGTAAGTTCTGTTGCAAAATATACATAATAAAGCCTTTTTTGTTTGTTTGGTATCTTTAGGTTCAATTTTAAAAATGACAGCGTGAGCGCTGAGTGAACCAGGAATAAATGTATCATTTTCTTTTTTGGTCCAGACAAAAAGAACCGAGAGAACCAAACTTGACGTGTGAACACACCCTTAAGGCCCCAAAGAGTTGTTTCTGCAAATTCAAACAGGACAACAGTATTTTAATACTACTAGTATTACTGCTACTACTAATATTAATCATGATAATAATGATAATAGTTATTGTTAGTAGTAGTAATAGTATTAGAGCAATTTGTACGCAAGAGTATTGATTTAGCAAAAACATCTCTGACCTATAATCCCTAGCAAAGGAGTGCAGTGTATTGTAAAGTATGGTTGATTAAACATTATTTATATGATCTCACTGTCCATATCTAGGAATCACTCATCTGTAAGGTAAAGTAGTGTCAGTATTAGGTTATTGAAGAATGTATTTTGATGTGGTCTTGTAACATACATTATCATTTACTTTTACTTGTGTTGGATGTTTGTCACCTTGATTTTGTCGAGTCTGCCATATTTTGTTGATCATGAGACAACATTCCACTCCTTTTAGAAAATGTACTCCTAAACCTAACTTAACCTATTACTTATTCTGAAAATCAGAGGGAAATGATAGGTGAATAACACTGATGTAGAAGCACCTAGCCCTGGTTGTAAGCCTAAAACTGACATAAACTGTAAACTTGTCCCTCAAATCAATGGTTGATTAGAATGGATCAACAAAGATCATTACATTCACCATTGGATGTTAGCAGATGCACAATTTGTTCTTTGTGAAACACTAGTAAAGTATCTTTACGTTTGTGATTTGTCACTTTAGGGCACCGCTCTTGTATTTGCCCCTACCAGAGGAGACACACTGGCAGAATTCTGCAGACTGGGAGAGAGCGCAGGCCTGAGAGTGTGTCGCTATGACAACTACGACTCACACTTGTGGGACCTTCACCTAAAGGTGTGTGCAGTATGTATATGTGGCTTTATTGTATATTTGAGTGTCAAAAAGTTGAGAAACAAAGTATGAAGTTTTTCTGCATTTGCCACCGCCTTTGTCCGTGAAGTACATTTGTATTTTGAACGTTTCATTGAAGTACAGTATGCTATGTCAGCAGGAACAGGAACAGGGAGTCTGTATCTTAAGCTCAAAATGGACTCTTAAAAGTCAAAAGCTGTCTTTCTAAGAAACCCTAAATGAGTGGGGCATGGTGCTACTCCTTTCCCTCTGCCTGAAAGCACAAATGCCATTCCCAGGTCAAAGCAGCAATGCTGTCCAGCTGGTTAACTTGCACCGATAACACAGCCACGGCTGCCATTTTTGGTTACCGAAGAAGCTGTGCGGACCTATTATGCCCCACAGGCCGAACAGTGGCGGCCCTGCCCATGCCTGAGGCATAAATGGGCCTGTCAGCGGGACTCAAGAGCTGAGTGATTGGAACTTTACTTCTGTAGTGATGGACATAGCAGAAAAACTCTTAGGGGTCGTTGTGGCTACTGAGGAAAGAGTGCTTGAATTTAGAGACATCAATTGAATGGGGAGAAGGAGAGAGAGCGAGAGAATCAGAAATGCAGATTTGTGGTGTACAAAGGATTTTTTTCTTCTTCTTAATATTTGTGAACAAACCTAATGCAATAACTAAAGTGGAAAGTTTTAAGCCTGTACACAAAGGCAGTAAAAAATAGGGCTTTTGTACTGTGATTTTTCACAGGTGTTTTACCTGTAATTTAAAGGGGTGGTATAATGCCCTTTTCACAAGATGTAAAATAAGAGTGTGTATGTGAAGTTTTAGCTCAAAATACCCCACAGATATTTTTATATAGCATGTTAAAGTTTTAACTTTCTGAGGGTGAGCAAAAACGCACCGTTTTTGTGTCTGTCCCTTTAAATGCAAATGAGCTGCTGCTCTCAGCGCAGGGGGCGGAGCTACAACAGCTTGTGTCATTTTACCTCACACAGACATGCAATGAAAATGTCAATGTTTATGTTCAAACCGGAGTCAGACAAAGATGGAGAGACTCAAGAAGAAGTGAACATGTAGAATGCAAAAGGACATTTCTGAATGGTTAGTTGATGAATTTATGTAGCTTATGTGTAGTTATCTTCTAGTCATTGATTAGCATATTCTGTCATGATAATCTATAAATCTCATTCCCGGGGGCGGGGTTTATGTATATTTTAGGGTTAGTGATGTCACTAACCCTAGAGGAATGTTGTGTAGTCCCTACCAGCCGTTTGTTGTAGTCCTTAAAAAATGATTTCTTTTGTCCCGATGGCCTCGTGGTCAGCGCGCCGACATGTAGCGCCGTTGCGCTCGGGCGGCACGAGTTCGAGTTCCGGCTCGTGGACCTTTCCCGATCCCATCCCCCGTCTCTCTCCCACCTCGCTTCCTGTCAACTCTCTTCTGTCCTGTCACGATAAAATGCAAAAATCACCAAAAAAACACTATATAAAAAAACAAACATTCTTTAAAAGCAAGTATCTCCCTTTGCTTTGAACTTTGAACTTCATAACTTTGCAGATGTTGTTTATGCTTAAACAGCAACATTACACACTAACTAAAGTTAAAAAAGTGAAATCATAATCAACCACCCCTTTAAATTGCACATTGCATTGTGTTGTGTTTTGGAAAGAAATGTCTCTAAACGTACAAATAATGTCCTGACAGAAAATTACCAGTACCATTTCCATTAGTCTTGTGTACAGTAGTTCTTAATCAGAGTCAAGCGAAACAATTAACAAACATTGTGATGCCATAAAAGCATAACAACCAATTACTTTTACCTTTGCTACATAAATCAATAGAAATAGTAAATTATATTAGTAACACAGCAGAAATAGTAAAGTTCCTGAAATTCAATTGAATATGATTTGAAGGAGCAAACAGGATGCATATTTGAATTTGAATAAGTCCTTTTAAATATGATCGCAGCATTATATTGTATTGCAGTTTTGTTTGCATCTGTTGCAAATGTCACCTATAGAAATTTGTACTTAATTTATGTCCTACTTATTATTATTTTTTTATTTTTTTTATAACTCATTTTTTGGACCAAGATAGAAGAACAACTTAACTTAAACTTAATTTCCCTATATGCCACTGTTGAATATTTTTGAATCCAGTTTTCTGTAATTCCAATTCAGATTTCAATTCAGCATTCTTAGGGTGTGGCCGACTCAATTCCAATTCACACTCATAAACTGAAGGGGATCCCATTCTTAAAATTCTGAATTTTGCCCAACCCCTGTTAAACGTCAGAAAAGAGTTAATGAATGAGCTGTGATTTTATTTTCAGCCAACTGGATCAATCTTCTCTGCCTGTGAACCACTGCAGGTTTGCAGAGAGGCCATGCGGTTGAAGCTACTGGCGGTGGACGTCTTCAGCAAAACGTGTGAAATCGCACCTTCAAGTATTGTAAAAAGATGAGAAAAAGCGGTGTCACCCTTGCCCATTTGCACACACCTAACTAGCTAATGCAGTCAACTTGTCATTGTGTTGCCCCGATGCACCTGAAGTCTAACGGGATCATTTTGAGCCAGACCACCTACTGTGTTTCTGTGCGGATAATGACATGAGCAGCGAGGGGCCGAGATAGCTGAGTCAAGAGTCCCCCTGTTCGCGTCTTTACTCTCGGTTTGTCGTCAGTTCACGCAGCTGTGTGTGTGATATGAGGGGCGAGCTGAAGTGCCCTCATCATATCTCAAAGTGATTAATTCCTCTTTCTTATCTTCTGATGAACACCCTGCCCCCTGCGAGTGCGCGTTGGGTTAGAACGTACGGAAAGAAGTGCACAAAGAAACGCACGGCAGACAATGGATCACATGCCCCACCTCCTTCAGAATCCCAAATCACAGTGTTCTATTATAGCAGCGTCTACGGGCCCCTCCCGGACTTACACGTACGGTCGTCTGTCGCTTCTCACCTCCAGCCAGCCTCTGATGTCTTGGAGATTGAAGTGTTTCCTTTAAGACCCTAAATCTCCTCCCTCCCGTGTGTGCAGGCCGGGCCGGCCGCGGATGGGGCTCTCAGCGGTTTGGGGACGTGGCGAGGGGGCTGTGTGTTATCCTCTTATCCCCACTGTTCTGGAATAGAGCACCAGCAGCTGGAGGACTGCAAGCCGCCTGATAATGCAGCTATTTTCTACTCGGCCATCTTAATCTTGTTACTCAAATGGTTGTGAAGGGAGTCATGAATTTTAATTCAGACATCCCCCGTCCACACCCACACATATACATACACATATTAACTTAATCTCTCTACATCCTCCCCAACTTCCAGCTGTCTGTCTGGCCATATCTGCTCTCTTGCGCGTTCAACACCCAAATCTATCCATTTCTGGAGCCTGTAGAGCGAGCATCCGGTTGTCCGTTTCATCCCGTGCTTTCTAAAGAACGCCTCTCGCTCTCCTCGTTGCAGAAAGCTGGCTGAGGGGGAAAGAGGAGAGGGAGGGAAAAGCAGCAATAAAATAAATGACTTGCATCTTGGCAGCCGCGCGATTAAAAAGTAGGAGCCGATTTATCCAGCCACCCATGAAGCTGATTAGCAGCCTGTGATCAGGAGGAACAGCTTTGCTTGTTAAACTTTTCACCTTTGCAAGCTCGCTGCCTTTTTCCCCTTCCTCTCTCTCTCTTTCTCGCTTTCTAAGCTTCTTTGCTATATCACTCTCTAACACTTTTATTGCTCCCTCTCTCGCTCGCTCACTTTCCTTCTGGTCTCTCTCATTCGCTCTCTCATTCGCTCTCTCTCTCTCTCTCTCTCTCTCTCTCTCTCTCTCTCTCTCTCTCTCGCTCTCTCTCTCTCTCTCTCTCTCTCTCTCTCTCTCTCTCTCTCTCTCTCTCTCAATCCCAACTTCCATGTGCACACTCTCTAGCTGTGTTACAATTTACAGGGTCCCTACACAGTGATTCTGAAAAGGGGATATCTGTGGACAACAATATCACAATGACAATTAACACAAACAACAGTATATATGCTGTTTCCATAAAAATGTTAAGCAGCACAATTGTTTTCAACATTGCTGATAATAAGACATTTCTTGAGCAGCAAATCAGCATATTAGAATGATTTCTGAAGGATCATGTGACTGTGAAAGACTGGAGTAATGATGCTGAAAATTCAGCTTTGCCTTCACAAAAATAAATTATCATTTAAAATATATTAGCAGTTATTTTAAATGTTAATAATCTTTCACAATATTATTGTTTTTACTATGTTTTTGATCCAATTAATGCAGCCTTGGTGATCATAAGAGACTTCTTTCAAAAACATTAAAAAAATCTTACCGACCCCAAACTTTTGAACGGTAGAGTGTGTAGTGAGAATAAATCACTGTTTAATATTTAAATATACATTTAATTATATAAAACATATTTTAAATTAATATAGTTCATTATCCTCAAATATAATTGTAATTAAAAAAATTATAAATGTGATTTGTTAATTTTACAGTATATATCTTCTATAACTATTTTGTGATATTTATATACCGGCAACTGTGTAAAAGCCTATGGTGAATTAAAGGGATTGTTCACCCACAAATGATAAATCTGTCTTCATCATTTACTTTTCTTTCTTCTGTTGAACACAAAAGAAGATATTTTGAAGAATGTTGGTATCCAGACAGTTGACGGGAGCCATTGACTTCCATAGTAAAAAATATGTCTAGATACCAACATTCTTCAAAAAATCTCATTTTGTGTTCAACAGAAGAAAGAAACTCATACAGGTTTAGAACAACACAGGAGTAAGTACCATTAAATGATGACAGAATTTTTATTTTTGGGTGAACTATCCCTTTAAGCTCAATAAAAACATTTCATATAGTGCAATGACTAATGGGAAAATGTCCCTCTCTAAACCATGTGATATATCAATGTGCACTTGTTCCCATTACTGTTTGTAGTGTTTCTGTTTGGACTAAACATTTGAAGTCTACTTTGCAGGGTACCGTCAGGTGATTTGAACACACCCTCTATTTGACTGCACTCTCACTTGTCTGGCTTGGTGTGAATGTGTTGGTCTCCGCATTGGGCTTAGTGTTGGTCGGCTGGCTGCCCCGATTACAGAGAGGTCGCGGGTTCAAACATTGGCTGCCGTGTCGAGGGGTGGAGAGAGAGATAACGCACATGAAGGGCATCTGTTTTTATTTTATCTCAAGCCACAGAGAGGATGAGGTGAATGTTAGAGTAAGACAGAATGAGAGAGTGTGTCCACGTGGGAATATCCAAGTGGTGTTTATACAGATTTTACGTTCATTTGTAATGGTTTATTCTCTGCTTGTAGCCAATGGAGTTTAGATACTACTGTTCATAACACTCCCTGCCTGAAAAAGCCTTTTAATTTCACATGGGAATGATATAACACGACGGATGGGTTGGTGTGTTCTGTATCTAAAAATACCTCACAAATATAATAACAAAGTTGTGGTAGTGATTGTGTATGTGACCTACTCTTCGCTTCTCCAGCACATTTTAGTCGCTCTGAAATGTATACATGCACGTCAGCTGCGTTTGCTGTTTGGAGGGGTCTTATTTTCATAAATGAACTGCATGTTTGTTTTTCTAAGTGCTGTCGGAGTGTCTGATTGTTTGGGACAGGGCTGCGCTCCGGGGCAGAAGAGACTGGCAGCGCACTGAGTGTACTGCCACAACTCTAGAGTTCAGACACTGGCAGAAAAGCAGACCCACAGGGCAGATTGTGCAGCAAGAGCTGCCTGACATTCACTTTGCAGACACCTCTACTCTAAGCGGGCCATTATGAAGCAGCTAGTGGGAATCTTGCCACTTGTCCTTGTTTGTTAAAGGGAGTTAGCAGTGCATATCCGAAGAGTGAAGGGCATATCCCAGAAACTCTTTTTAAAATTAAATAAAACGTTCTTCCTCTAATATATAACATATATGAAAATATATGAAAGCAGTAGAGTAGGTTTCTTTTGAACATTGTGCTGACCCAACAAACCCAATCTTTACTATTTAAAAAAAAAAAAAAAAAGAAGTATTTAAAATATATATTTTTCAAAATACAAAATATATTTTTCAAAATACTTTACAATAATTTAATTAATTATTTTTTATGAGTTTTGGATAATGAAATTATCATGAATTATTCATTCATAAATATAAAGTTTTGGGGTAACAGTGTTGTAATGCTGAAATAAAATGAAATATAAATATTGGATGATATCTAGAATAATCTAATCTTAACCATAACTTATTTCAGTTAGTTGCTATGACAATCTTTTGAATTCAACTTTTTAGGTTGAAGTGCTGAAAAAAAGTTAATAGAATTATATATAAAAAAAAGACTAATAAAAATGACAAAAGCACAAATAACATTAATTACAAAAAGTTTCAAATTAAAATATAAAAATAAAAGCGAATTCAAAATATTAATAAATACTATAATATTAAATATACAATACTAAAATAACACAGTTGGATAGTCGCACCACATGACATTTTACTGCCTGAACTAACCTTGCCATGTCATTAAAAAGTCAAAATTTCTGATCATTTTAAGGCATTGAATTTTAATATCGTCATGAAGGTCACATCACTTCCTGTTTTTTCTGCATGTTTTTGCATGTAGGTCACAAGCATGATTTTGCTTCCCTGCTTTCTAACATTATTCCAAATCTATTTTGTTGAAATACTTTTTGTAAGAAATGATCATGAAATATGCCGAACTAATTAAAAAGGTTTTGTTTTCAGGAATGCAATTTTTTAATGAGGCATTTATTTATTAATTTATGATATCAGATCTTTCCTGATATCATAACATGAAAATGCCTCATTAAAAGAATCACAGACATACCTGGCAAAAAGATTTTTAATTCAGAAATTAAAAATATGCTTGTCATTTAGTTGTGTTTACAAGTCACTGTATGTTTACATTTTTAATTAAAAAAATGAATAGACTGTGTCATGTCATCAGCCCAGATATTTATATAGTACTATTATTACATTTATTTATATAAATACTGTGAAACAATCCAAACATGCGAGTTATTGATTCAATAATGTCATTTTTACCGCCTTTTCCCCGACTTCCTAAACATTTGCATCTTGTTTTCCAGATGCAGAGAGAGGGAAAGGAGGTGTACGATGAGAACATCCACTATCCTCTTCTCCTCACTCTCACTCACGGGTCCAGTCCAGCCCTGATCTGATCTGAGCTGGGCAATGCCATCTCACGCCAGGCTGCCTTTCTGTACCGCCCACCCCGGCTTTGCCACTGTGTCCTCACCTCCTGTGCGCGTGCGCACACTCCTTATCACACTCCTCAAATACCTTTTTTAACTACCACTTGTGTGTGTGCTTTGAAAACAGACTGTGTAGATGAGTTGCCATGTGTGTGTGTGCTTGACCTGTTTACTGTGCAATAACAGTGTGAAATGTGTTAAATGGAGAACACATCCCTCCCTCTCGTCCTACAGACGCTGCGGATGTGACGCTCAGATATGAACTCATTCGAGTATGCGTGATATCAGAGATGATGTTTCAGGGCAGAACATTTTGAATTTATGAATTCCACTTTGGAGGCTGATCCAGCTAATCAGGTTTGCAGGACTATCTTCGCCTCTTTACAAAGACGTAAATGAGGCCGTAGGGTCGTCTCGATCGTGAGATCTTGTTATCATAATGACACCAGCTCTCGGTTCATCGTTAGCCTCTGATTCGGTATCTACACTCAAAGCTTCATTCTGACACCAAAGGTTATGAAGGGTTGAGATGGATGCTGCTGCGCTGAATGTTATTTGCTTCACTGTGAAATGCTCTCACCTGGCATTTTTTTATCGAAGAACTGACAAGATATGACAGATTAGGCCAGACTGAGTCTGACTTGATGTCTTGACAGCGTCACACTACCACCGGTAAGACCTGCAGCAGTGTTCTCCACTGAGTCCTGTATGATTCGAGAGCACTCAATGTGCACGCTAGACTAATGGCCTCATTAAAGAGATAATTGTCACTGTTTGCTCACTCACCCTCATGTCTTTTGAAATCCGTTTTATTTTATTTTAACCTTTGTTAGAATAAAAAAAAAAGGGTTATTTGAAGCAGAATGTCCAAACTGCTCTTTTCCGTACAATAAAGGTGAATGGTGACCATGAGTGTCAAGCAAGATTTCCAGAGCATTTTCAATTTCAATTTCAGACTTTTCTGCACACAACGTTCTTAAGGGGACTTGGAAAATAGCTGGAAAGTTGTGTGATGTTTTTACGGTGCCTTTTTTGGAACTTGTCAGCCTCTGTTCACCGTCATTCATTGTATGGGAAAATGTTTTTGAACATTCTACTAAACTTGTTTATGTTATGAATTAAAATTAATACAGGTTTGGAATTACATTATTAAGTGAACTATACCTTTAATCAAAATTTTCTTAATGGATACAATTAATAGAAAACAACATTATTTTGTTTCTGAGTTGTTCTTGTATACAAAAGTTATGTTTTGGTATATATAAATCTGTTGGTTGATTTTATTATATGTATTCTTTTTTCCCACTGTTGTTTTGTCCTGGTGGTGAGCTGGTGACTGCTCGTTCAGAGCTCTTTGGTTGGTTGTGAATTGTTCAGGGCTGTGCGCTTCTGCACTGTGATTACATTTGTACAAAACACAGACGAGTCCAAAGTGATTGTTTCTCGCTGGCACTGCAGGTGCTTGTAACGACTGTGATTAAATCATTGTTTTGAATCCTTCTGTGTTCTGGTCATTTTTTTGTATCACAGAATAATTGATTTGTGGTGTGAAGTCTCATGGTTATAATAATGAATGCCCACATTTTTTCATTGTATTTAATGCAGTAATTGTACAAATCAAATATTCTAATTGTTTTTTGTTTGTTTGGTCAAATGTTTGAGGCCAAAAGTGTGTGTCTGTGTGTGTGTGTACCTCCTTAACTATATTTTGGGGGGAAATTTGTACCCAAAAGTGTCCAAAAACCTCCCTTTGGGGATGTCCTCATTTGTAAAACCGGTACTAAAAATAAAGTAATTAATGGCTTTTTAAAAAATGTAAAAATGCAGAAAGTTTTTTGTGATGGTAGGTTTAGGGTTATATAATATACAGTTTGTACAGTGCAATGTGTGTGTGTGTGTTTCATTAAAATCTGTAAATTAGTTTTAGGTTAGTTTTAGCAATGTTTTTAAGTTATGATGTAAAAAAAAAAAAAAAAAAAAAAAGAGGGAAATCTATCACTAATATTTAGAACATTTTTGTTCCATTTTTGACCAAACCCTGATCAAATTAGTTTCAATAAATACAATTTTCACTCATATTGTTATGCTACTAATTTTTTTATATGAAACCGTTTGTATTAAAGGGATACGTTGCGCTCAAGACTCCCTGTGGATTACAGGTAATAATGATGTAAAAAATCTTTAGTTTCTTGCACAGACCGATCATTTCGCTTCGTAAGACCTCAATGTATTGTCATAAGCCACGGCTATTAATTTTATTTAGCCTGTATATCTTTCTTTGACTCTCAAAGTGATGGTAGCCATTGACTTGCATTATATGAATCTCCAGGACCAAGGTTTCAGCTCAAAAATCTTCCTTACCGTTCAACTGAAGAAAAAAAAGTCACCAACATCTTGATGGCTTGAGGGTGAGTAAATTAACAGCACATTTTTATTTTTAAGTGAACTATCCCTTTAAGTTAGCATTTCCACTGGTGGTCTCACTTTTGGACCTGGCTGTATGTCCTGCATAGTCCCTGTACTGGCGGATGGCCTCACATGTGCCTCAGTTCACAGTTTGACTGTCACTCTAGGCCTCTTCATTTCCCATGCTCTGATAGCCAACTGAAGCTCAGCTGTAGAGTCGCTATGCAGCTAATCCTGTCAGTCAGTCTATGGAAAAGAGAGAGGGGAGAGGGGGAGGGGTAAAAAGGAACCCAACTCTGTCTTTTGAGATTTGAAAGAGGTCCGTTGTCCCCTCCCTCTGTCCCAGTAGAGGGAGAGAGCTCCCTGTTCACTACAAGGGCTCCATTAACTTGACCACTTGCCCTTTGCACACAAAGCCTGGGCCGGCCCACTGTCCCTCCCACCCAATTATGTGCGATTAAGCTCAGTGTGCTGTGTCAAGATGCAGAGGGACAGAGAGAGAGAGAGTCCAGATACTCTGTAAGTGGAGCGAGAGAGTGAAAAAGAGGAAAAAGGTAGTTATTAAAAGGCAGTGCATGCCTGTAACCTGTAGTTTGGCTTATTGTCAGTCTAAAGTACATTGTTTGCTGTTTTGTAGTGCTTTAGGAACCAAATTGGATATTTAAGAGTAAGATTTTGGTTGTATATGAAAATGATGGTAACATTTTACAATAGGCTTCATTTGGTTAACATTAGTTAATGTTTTCGGGCATTATGAACTAACAATTAGCATTACTCTTAAAGCATTTATTAACCTAGATTAATGTTAATCAGTACATTTGTAAAAATGAACAATGTATTATGAAGAAGCATGAATTAACAATAAACATTAATATATTTATCAATTAAGTCATCTAGATTGATAAAAAATAATTTTTGTAAACGTTCTTCGTGTTTTTAGTTTATGATACCTATGTCTGAGATTATATATCAACTGGTGTTAACAAATTGTATTTTACTGTGAGGTGTTACCAAAATTATAATTTTATTCTTAAAAGTTTATTTCTTTATTTTTTAAATGTATGCTAAATGCTAATATCATCAATATTATAATATATTTCGCAGGCTGCAACTAGCCTACTCATAAGATTATTGCAAGAATTCTAAATTAGATATTTAAAAAATTAGAAAATTAGATCTTATACTGTTTTATGAATGTTTATTAATGTAATGTTTAATTCTGACATATTCCATATTACCCATATCAATTACTAAAATATATAACAATTGTTTTTGTGGTGCTAGTGTGAGAGCACATGAGACAATGTTTTTAAAGAATAAAATGTGATCCTTTTCAGTTTGATTTGGTATCCCTTCCTAAAACATGTTTTGTACACAAACTCGGATAGATGCCATGCTGTTGTTGAATGGATCATGCTCACTTGGTTGTGCCAGTCTCCCTGAGGCAGTTGGCAGCGTCGGGGCAAAAGCAGGTGAACTGACAATGATGAGCTGTTTCAGGTGAGCATGTTTTCTCATCTTAAGGATGGATTATGGCTCGGGTCTTGTGCTGTGAGGGCCACTCTGGCCTGACACCCTGAAACAAGACATGGCAAATGGAACAGTGAATTAGTAAAAGAAAAATCACATAATTAAATCATCCAATAAATACAAAATGGCTATGAATATACAGCGGAATTTTTTTTTTTATGTTGTATTCGCTAAAAAATACAAAGTTTCAGTTTACGGGCTGAACATTGTATTATTAAAAAAATACAAATAAAGTAGCAACATCTTTTCTTCTATATTATGACGTACATGGTACATCTGAGTGTAACAGATTCTCAGAAAAAGAAATAAAAGTTTCAGATGTAACTTTAAGCGGACTAAATGATTGGAGAAGTCCTGCATCGTCACCAGAGAGAAGTCTGTTGTTTAACCGGAAGATCCAGTTGTGACATTTTAATTAAACATTACAATGTCAAAGAAAAAAATTTAAAAAGGAAGAATTATTGAATTCATGGCTGAATTATTCACAATAAGATATATGCATTTAGAAAACTGATAAATTTCATGCCAAATTTAATTTGTATTTGGATGGTGGCCTTGCAGGTCCCTAATCTGTCCTTGCTCTTACTGGTATTTTATTGAATGTATTGTCTGTGTGAAGACTGGGATATGAATGTTTTGATAAGTTTTATTAAATGGCAAACTCTCTAATGTGCTGCTTGCACTTTGTAGACATTATATTGCTGTTTTCACATCCCAAATTCTGACCAACGTGCAAGCCATATCGCCTGACCTTGAGTTTAAAACCAATAAAAGGTCCCCTCATAAAATTCCTCTCCTTCAGAAAGGTGGTTTGGCTTTGGTGTGTTGCTTTTATTGAAGAAGTAGATTTTAAAGTATCTGTCCTTAATTCCGCAGTTGGGCTTTAAAAAGGTTTCCCTCTAACGGGCAGAGTAAATCAGGGGAAGTGAGTGCACAGTTCCTGAAAGCATTTTCTCCACTGAGAGCCATTGAGTGTGTTAGCAGCAGGAGTTGGAATGCTTTCCCTTCCAACACCTGCTACCGGCCCTGTGGGGCCTGGATTACCTTTTCATTTCCACCCACTCTGCAGAGAGAGAGCCCAAATGCTAAGTGAAGTCAAAATAAGCGTGGACCCTTCGGCCTGTTTCTGAGCACCGGCATCTCTGCGACGTGGTGCCACTTTAAATCTTGTATCTCCGCGAATGTTCAAGGAACATTTCGATTTTAGCATTGTTCACCTGAATAAATGTCTGTGATGAATTTACTGACATGCAGCCTTATGAATAAAAGAAATCAGTCAGTTACACCTTTTCCTCCTGCCCTCCGGAGAGGAAATTGTACTATTCAGAACAACCGAATGCCTACGTACCATGACTGTGTGGTTCGAAGCTGTGAATGAATCAGAAAAATTGCTTCGAAAAATCAATGCATATCCTAGAGCTCACTGTTACCTCTCTGATAACAAAGCAAATAGCATATGTGCAGTGTGTAATGGTTCGCAGATTGCTGTTTTTGAACATGCTGCTATAATGCTAAGCTAAATCTAAACTCGATCTTGATGCCGCACTATGAGAGAGACCTCTTGGCTCCGTTTATTGAGAAAGTGGCCATATGAAAGAGTAGTCTGAAAAAGCCAGCTCTCCATCAAACTGACTTATCCTATCCTCCACCTGGATTTGACATTAAGCCTTTTGGAAAAGATCCAAAGCGCTCAAGAGGTAGAGGCTTTGTGAAAGTGAATGCACTCAGTGGAGTTGATTGGTGGCACATAATGTTGAATTAGTATGCAGTCTACATGAAGAAGAGGGTGGGCAGTTTTGACAGAGCTTCTTGTATATTTTAGCATCACACACACACACAACGGCTCCTGTTGGCCGTGTGTGTGTGTGTGTCCTAAATGCACAGTTTGTTTCATTATATACAACCTGAACTGGATTTGGTGCTATGAAGTTCTTTTGGCTTCTTTTGGTCGTCAAGGTGACTACGTGAACGCCTCAAAAGCTGTCTCATCTCTTTCAGCTGCAGCGATTGGTCAACAAGCTTCTTCCTCTCACAAGTGGCCTGCTAAACATGAAGAGGGTCAGTTTCTTTTCTAGAGGTCAATGAAGCAGCAATGTGCACCACTTACCCGCAGACAGACGCACATACAGTAAAATACAAGTAAAATCTATAAATACAGAGACGCATTTATTGAAATCTCGAGGTGGGTGGGGGGGACTTGTTCCTCTGATAATACTGGGTCATAATTCATATATTTTCACAAAAAAGAAAAAACAATATAATGCATAGCTCTTGTTCAGCATGTATATATCATACTTGAACACACTTTTGCATGCATTTATTTCCAGGAAGTATAATTTTGTATATTTGAGTGGACTTTACAGGGATTATGCTATTGCTTAATTCAACACTGTAAATACGCTTTACTAAGGCTCTCTTGCAGGAGTTTTAGTTTGTTATGTGAGCCTTTGTTTGTGGTGTTGGCTTGATTCACGCTTGACGATACTTGGTCCCATATGAAGACTCAGTTCAGAGACTGCAGTGTTTTTCTTTTTCTTTTCTTTTTGGCACAGCACTTGCCTTAAATTCAAATTGGACTGTAATTGCATTTTATACCAAAAAAATCTTTTCAAATTCTTATCTCAGCTTTCATTTTTTAACCAAACAGACAAAAATTACTACAATTTTGTCCAAGATATAGACCTATGTAATTTTATTATATTGCAGCTGTTGTTGGCTGTATGAGTCAGAAGGTTGTAATGTTATCCTGAATCCGAGCCCTTTGTCTGGCATATGAATTTCTGCTTGGGTATTTTTCTAAGCAGATTACGCCACACTTCGAAGCTCGGATTACAGAAAATGTATCCAGACTTAACTCATAAAATACAGCCAGGTCTTATTGCAGTTTAACTCACACAGCTCATGCTAATTAGGTGTTTGATGCTGTTAATTGGGTTCCCACCGCTTTTCAAATTGATAACGTCAACCCACTCTCAACAAGAGTAGAGCTGGATTTTTTTTTTTTTTTTTGCCTGTCACACTGTGCTCTTCCTGAAAATCTATTGCATAACTTCGCCTCCATGAAATCTGTGCATGCAGATCTCTAAAAAATTTCTCCGAATTTGAATGTCCAAGTTCTCATTCAAAGCTACATTTCAGTAAAATAATTTTTCCCATTATTCATTGTTCTCTATTATTATTATTATCATTATTAGTATTACACTGGTCTACAGCCAGAATGCTTCTGAAATAAATATAGTCAAACTTTACTAATGCTTGATCACTGAGAACGAAAATGATGTTTAAAACTGTTGATTGTCTCTAGTTTTTAGGATATGCTATTGGGTTGGTATACGACATATACAACAGAATAAAAAGCTGTGTTTTTAAAGCATTGTTTTGCCATCAATTCCAGTTGGTCAAGCAGTGTCCATGTGAAGTAAATGTATGACAACATGAAACAACTTTTGAGGTACATAAACTATGACCAACATCAGTGCTTTGAATGTTGTTGCTGTCTTGCTTGGTCTGCAGACTGGATACACAAAGTAATGCTGTTTTCTCTGCAAATGGAATGGTCATGCAAGAGATTCCCATTACATCAAGAAATTTGCCACTCCGACAGTCATTGGAGCCTGCATGGGAGGAAAAGTATTCAGCATCCACCACTTGTTGAATCAAGGAAGATTTTATTACCACCCTTACACAGCAAGCTGGGTCTGATGAAGCACTTTGTCAAGGTCATGGACAAAACACAAGCAGCTTTCAAGCACCTCCATGGAAATTTTCCAAGGTTAAGTGAGGCTAAGATAAAGGAAGGTGTCTTTGTTGGACCTCAGATTCTTGAATTTCTTCGAGATGATGCAGTTGACCATGCACTGGCCGTGTGGCAAGGAAAAGATTGAAAGGAAAACCTTCCAGTTAGAGGCGATAAATTGTCTCTGGAACAACAAGGCAGACAATTACAGGTTGTTGGTGGAAAACCTCCTCAAAGAGTCATACAAAAGCCTTGGTAAATTTTTTGCACTCTCATCTAGATTTTTTTCACTCTTTTCACTGAGGAGCAGTGAGCGGCGAGCACAGCGAGCGATTTCACCAATACACTGCAACAATGGAGCAATGCTATCAGGGCAAATGGAGCCCATCATTGCTCTCAGACTATTGCTGGAAAGTGACAAGAGATGCTCCATTTCATGAATGCAAGAGACAAGCCAAGAAGCACAGAGTAATTACAGACTATATTATACTTTTTTTTCTTCTTCATAATAAATGTTATTTATATAACCCTTTTGCTGATTTTTAAAGTGTTACATAAACAGGACAGGTCACTGCAACTGTAAAAAAAAAAGTTGCTGCCTTCATTTTTTAAGTACAACTTGGAATGCTTAAGTCATCTCAACTTAAATAACATTAAACTGACTTAAAGTTGAATCTTGTATAACGTAAAAAAAAAATTTTTGCTTAACTTATTTTGATGAGTTAGAAGCCATGTAAAAATATATGTTGTCATGACTTATTGATCATTCAATTTACAGTGTATCTACACATAAACATAAAATGTAAAAGCTTACATATCTTGGAAACTGTAGCCAATCAGTTGTTTTAATTGTCATATTTGAATTCAGCACATCAAAAATACATAATAAACTATTACATTTAATAGTTATTTTACTATTACTATTTTATTTGAATGTACTCTTATACTTAATTATGCAAATATGTATTCTGGCATATTCTGTTAATAATAAAATAGTCTTAAATCGTTTAATGTTTAACATGTTTAGAAGTATCTAGATACACGAATACGCATATTTACGTTTGCATATTTATGCAACAGATTATTGAATATTATAAGCAGTGGGGGAACAATAGCTGCAATATGCCTTCCCCACTGCAGTTGAAAGACAAGAGGGAGAGATTTCCCTCTGTTTGACCCGTCTGTCAGCTCCAGCATCAAAGATTGCTCATAAGGAAATGTCCAACAACCGGCAAAAACAATCCCTTGTCCTTTGATGACTGACTACTGTATACATGCAGAATGTGTCTATGGAACAGCGCCAGAACTTTAGTGCAGGATTTTTTTGATCTCTCACTCTGTTGCCTTGTCAACTTCCTGCCAGAAGGAGCTTGTGTTTCCAGGGATGGGTGGCAAGGAGAGTTCGGGGCTATGTGTGTAGCTATGACCTGTCCACAGAAGTTTGGGTCACACATGCACCTTACCTTCCATGTCCTGTGCTGTTGTTTGCATCGCGCGTTTATGCAGAGTTTATTATTTTGTGCACAGGACCCATTGGCATATTTTCACATGAGTAAAATGACCAGAATCAGAATAATTGTACCTCCTAAAAAAATATTTTCATTGTTGTAACCAAACAGGTTATTCTCTCATGCCTTATTCCTTTTAACCCAGCTATCCTAGTCACATCTTAACTTAAGAAAAACGACAGTATTCAGCCGGGTGAAGCCTGAAAACGTTGAGGTCTTTTGTGGGAATCAAGTGAGAAAAGTGAACTCGGGGGGGAAAGCAGGCTGTCATGGACCTCAATGGTCGCATTATGTAAATCTCTGACGTCCCTTGATGTAAACCTGAATAGAAACACATTAACGTCTCGTATATACTTAAAAGGAACCCAGACTTTGCCGAGCTGAAACGGCAGATCCAGTAATCATGTTGACAAATTAATGGCAGAGAATTAGTTGTCCATTAAAAGTGTATTATGTGCCATGCTGGCACATAAAATTGCTCCCAAATAAGTGTGGAGGGAAAGCGCGTGAGGGAGAGAGGAGAGAAGCACGAGTTGCACGGCGAGGGGGTGTTTGACTGTCACTTTGAGATCCAGAACCATCAAAGCACACTAAGTGTATGCTTAGGGGCTCTAACCTCTGTTGAAAGGTTGTAATGAGGTTATATGAGGATGAGGTGTCAGGCATTAGGTCTCTCTGTTTCCCTTTAGCATTCAGACTATGCATGTGTGTGTATTAGGGTATGACTGTCAGTGTATCACACTCATAACCCCTATTCATTTAGAGGATAATTTGGCCCTGCTGTGCTGTGATATATAGTGTCACCAAACCTGCCATTTTAGTCAGGGTGGCTCACACTGCCAAACACACACACATGTATATGTACACACAGTATCATAATTTCAAAAATAATAAAACATCTATTTCAATATATGTCATTCTTAAACAGGAAGAGGATGTGTAAGGAATTCAAAGGCCAACTTTTTTTTTTTAAGAAAAAAATTATTATGTTTTTAAATTTTTTTAAATCAGTTTTAGTCCCACAGTATAAACAAGTAAACAGTATAAATAAGACAGCATAAGTCAAATTTGTAATTAGGAATGCACCATTACAAGCAAAATAAAACAAGATTAATTGAAAAGCAAAATAAAGAATGTTTAATTTTCATACCACATTGGTGAATAGTTTTCTCTTTTCAGCATTTACCAATATTAAGTTAAAAAAGGTTTCAGTATACGTTTCATTCATACAGTGAATATATAATAATATCGGCGTCTCCGCCGATAAAATTCTTTAACATTTTATTTAAAGAAATTTAAAATACATTTTCTGAAAACAATTGGTTTTGCTGGTCTCGTTTTAAATATGTTTTACTCCAGACCATGTTATACAGCACCTTTCACATGGTATTATGGATAACATCTTTCCATATGTGTATACACGAAACATCTCCATACAGTACATATATAAACGTGCCATTTTTGACACATTGTCACTATCTTGTAAAAGCTGAATTGTGTCATACAAAGATAGTGCCTTATATACCGAGCAATAGGCTAAAATGTCAGTGAAGTTAAATGATATAAATGTCAACTATGCCACTTTTGCGTCCAAACCTGCAATATGTACAGATAGTCTGTCAGTTATCAGTGAGCCAGTGAATGTATACATGCCCATTTCAGCTGTGGCTTTGAGTTGTGAGTGACAAGACAAAGCCAAAGAGTTAAATAAACATTTGAGACGTGGTTATTTCTCTCTCTCTCTCTCTCTCTCTCTCTCTCTCTCCACATGTCTGAAATGTAATTCAGATGTCAACGCAGATTCTCTCTCTATAATACAGTATGCCCTCTCTCGTTCTCTCTCTCCTCTCATTGTTCCTTTTGTTCTCTCTGCTGCTGCTTTATTGAGGAAGACGTTGCAAGGGGAGAAGAAAAGATGACACACATTCATAGTCGTGTTCTCTTTGGAGCGCTTGTCATTTCTGCAGCAGCGTGGTGACAGTGGTTTCTAGAACAGAGCATCTCGCCAGTTCACAGTGAAGTAACTCTAATGGAACCGTGACACTGGCCGTCAATCTGTGTGTCTCTCACAGTGTGAAATTACAATCATCATATTCCACTGCTGAATGGAATCATGCAGTCATACCAGCCATTTCTAAGATCTACACAATCATTACCGCAACATCTCTAGCACTATGTAACTCCTGACTGTCAAAAAATATGATCATGCATCATGCCTTTTTGGAAGGTCTGAAGACTCAATAGAGAATCTTAGATAAGCACTGTAAAAATTGTTTTCGAAAGTTGTAAATAAAACCGATTATTGGAGTGTTTTACAAGAAAATACTATCTCAGTCTACTCCAAAGTTTCACATGTTATTCAATGCATTACTTGTCATTTCTTTGTAATTAATTGGGAAATTTCAGAGTGAAAATAGTTTCTACACCATTTATTTTTCAGTGTAGTAATTTAATATTAAACAATAAGATAATATCTGACTGCCATGAATTTTTATGAACAAGTTCTTAAAGTCATATTCCTTGCAGCATGAAATAATAACTCAATTTGACTGTGATCATTTAAAATAACCTCTCTTCTCTGTTTTAATATCCAGACTTGCAATTGATTCAATTGTACGTTCAATATTGTACTTTATGCTTCACATCAGAGCATCAGCCTGAGCACTAATCATTACTGATATTTTATTTAAAAAGAAAATCTTAGTTCCTTGTTTCTGAAGTTTTGGCTTTTATAATTTGAGGCGCCCAATCAGAACCGCTTTAGATGGTATGAAAAAGCATCCAGAATATAATACAGCCAGGAACCAAAGGCCACCAACCTACACAATACTGTTCACATTCGTTTGGAGCCAGGCCATCAAGATACAAAGGCACAACGGAAGAAGGGCTAACTTTTTGGAATGCCGAATGTCCTATAGGGCAGGAGACTGACTCAGGGTAAGGGGTAGGGGGCTATTGTTTGATAGAGAGAGAGAGAGACAGGGGTGGTTTAAGGGGGAGGAAGAAGTAGAAAAAAGCTGCTTCTTTCTCTAGCCTCCAGGACTAAATATATTTCTCTGTCTGTCGGTTTTTGTAAGTTCTGGACCAAAAGAGGACACAATTTGAATGCATAAGTTAATAAGCACATATTTCTGAGAACAAAGCTGTTATAGTATGCTAAAATGTTTTTGAGTGATGCTATTAGGTTCCATTTTAAGAATAAATACATATGCAAAATAACAGAGAAATCACGAACAAGTTGTGTTTGACCTGTTTTGATTAAGTTCAGTGAGACATTCATGTGAATTGCACTTATGACAATGTCAAGAAAGAAAATAGTGTCACTTGACAAACAGAGACGATCACAAGCAATCCGCCAAACACAAAGCGTCCTGCCTTAAGACTGAAGAGACATTCAGCTCTGTTTCTTCACGATCCGCGACAGAGTTGGTCAACACATCTTGGTCTCAGACAATGCTGAAGACCACTGCGGTATTGAAGCTGTGCATATGGGATTTGATACATGAAATCCATAATGGTAAACATTGACAGATGGCGTCAGTTTGTTTCCATTGGGGACTGAGATTGGTACACTTGTCCTAAGTGGCCCATTGCTACTGAAGACTAAGCACGGTTGAAGAATACCCTTAATAACGTCCTTAAACAAGACCTTTTGTGGCCCCAGCCTTTCTCAGGCCACAGAATTAGGCTTCCTTTTCTGTGGCCTTTCTCTCACTCTTTTCTCCCCCTGTAAACCACTATGTGAAGTGGTTCATTACGGAGGCTCTCCTCCACTCAGGTAGTGGGCCCAGCCATTCCCAGCTCTTCAGTCCTGTAACTCTCTGAGGAAGGAAAAAGGAAAACATATTGGACAAAGGTCCTGTTAGCACTTCCTATGGAAAATTAGCAGCTTTCGCAAAGGTAGAAATCCCAATTACCTCACATTGTGAGGATGCGCCTAAAGGCTCGCTAGCAACTCGCAACAGTGCCAAAGTGAGCACCCCCCTCCCCGATCCCCAATTAAGAGCGAAGATGCTCTTCTCCCTCCTGAGTGCATCTATTTACCTTGTCCAAAGCTCCCCACTCCTGGAACCCTCAAAAATCCCCAAAATGCACCTTTGAGACACAGAAGTGCTCTCTTGATCGAAGCGGGGTGGCGATGGGCCTTTTGCATCCCAACCGTTATGCCCTTCATGTGCAGTGGGTCTGCTTGGGATGCATTGTCCATCCCTGAGAATTCTCTCAGGACAGGAACAACAGTGCGGAGACAAATGGGACTGACTAAAGGAAGGGTGGGGGCATATGCTTGTAAGAAAAATAATGACAGAGGGGGAAAAAAAAAATCGTGTACGTCACTATAGACGGATCTGTAAGGTTGGCTTCAGATTTCACTCTCTGTGGAATGCACTAGACCTTTAAGGCCGCCAAGAATGTTAGTGCAGTACGCCGTCAAAAGCTCAAGGAGGAACCCAACGCTTTCAGATGACTGGCTGAATTAAACCTCCTCCTCCTCAGCTAAACAAATGCTTGTTTTGGCATATGGCAACAAGAAGCAAATTCTGAACAAGGCGACCGCAAATGGAACAAGGTCTGAATAGACAAAGGAATGTGTTTGTGTTTTGCCAATCATTCACAATAATGCACGTAAGAACGATCCAGAAGACAAAGATCCATTCACTGTATTCCTAAGTCATATATCTTTACATTCAAAATGGAAAAAATATGGTGTAAATCTCCTGATAACATCTGGCATTATACTCTTGGTCTAAAGAGCAAAAGCCTTTTCCATATATTTTTAAAACATGACAGTAGGGCTGGTGTATGACTTGGTGTTCTGCTGAATATTTTAATAGAGATGAAAAATTGGCACAGTTCTTAAATGCTGCGGGACATTCAGTAGTGCTTGTATGGTGGAGGTAATGGAGAACAATCGTGGGAGACAGACTTCCGTTATGCTTTGTCTGTTTTCAGGCATTTCAGTCCTTTTCCTCTCACGGATCTTTCCACTTATTAAATGTTTAACTGCTCCTAGAGGATTAAGATTGTATACAAATAAATTTGCACTGAAAGGTTGTAAAAAATATCTTTTACTTAGCAGAAAAAAAGAAGCAAATACAAGGAGCAATTCAATATCTTTCAGATTCTAATGTTCAAATGATTTGTTTAGCAGAAGAAAAGTGCACTTTTAACAATATTATACAAATATTAAAGTATCAGTTGTTATTCCAAAATCTGTGTTGATTTGAAATTATTAAAAAAATAAAATTAGTAATTAAACATTTTTACCTTCAATACAGTTCAGAAATCTATAATCTAAATAAATGTGCATTCCAACACAAATATGAGATATTTACAAAAATTATTACAAATTTTACAGACAAATACAGATTGTATTACAGATCTTATAGACAACATAAATTACTGTTGCTTCTTTCAAAATATCAGCTATTTTAGCATGCTAAGGTCTTATTTTATGCTAGCATTATGATTTATAAATCTTAACACATTTGAATCTTGTAACATTGTAAAATATTAAACTGATTAATATGAGAGAAACAATCTTTTCAGATTTACACATGCAGAAAGCAGAATTTGTACATGAAATCTTACTAAGTCAGGTTCATACAGGATGTGATGGGTGTATCTTAATGAACACTAACTACAGATTTGTCCCTTTAATTAGCCTGTCAGAGTGGAGATTTGCAAGACATTGCAGTGTTTAGTATAATGAAAACTCCCTTGAAGACTGAAGTATTGAGTGAAGTGAAAAATCCCAGCATACTCTGAAGCGCCAGCTGTCAAAAATCCCCCTAGTACTACAGCATTTAGTAGCTCCTCGAAGGGAAATTTTATGTTAAGAAGCCTCTGCTAGATAAACGCATGCTAATGTCAATGTCTCTATTTAGTGTCGTCTAAAATGAGTTTTCTCAGAACTGAGAAAAACAAAACGTCATTAACACCCAGTTGAGATGTTTTGAAAATTTTACAAAATTATTTATTTCGTTTCATCAATAAGAGTTCTTAATAAAAGCTTGGTGAGAGTATGTCAATAATATGACAATAATTTCACTTCCTCTGATACCTGTTTTTGATCTTACATTATTAGGCTCATCAACCAAATCAATTCACAATGAAATATTCCGACAGGTGAAAGCCCTGAAAATAAAATAACAGTGAGACGTCAGAGCTTCACTGGTAATTAATCAAAGACAGAAGAGCTAATCGTTATGGTTGTGATCTCTCTTTCTGTCCTATCCGTGTCCTTCTCTTTGTTTCTCTTTAATTAAACCAAGAATTGGTTCCAAGAATCGCTTCCTTTTTTTAGTGAATGCAGTCCACTCGTTGTTCATATCTGTGTTAGGTTTCTAATTCATCATTCAATAGCAGTATCTGCACACTAGGCACTCGCACCTCTGTATTTGCTCTCTTTAAATTGGCTCTGGCCTGTGGCAAACAGGGCTAGCATCTGGAATAGAGAAATAACACCTGGTGACAGTCGCCTAGCACCACGCCAGTAAATTAAGTCCTCAATGCCACGCTCCGCTTAAGTGCACGACGCACGATACCAATCTGCAAGTTTATTATTACCCGTCCCCGTTTGCCATTATCGGAAAACACAGTCATTAAAAAGCATTTGACCTTTTTTCAACAAGGATCCAGAAATTACTTTTTCTTTTTTTTTCTTCCCTACCTGCTCTCTCAGTCTGCCGTTCTCGAATCACACTCCTCAGCAAATTGTAATGCGACCCCCTTCACAAAGTGAACTACAGCCAGACAGCCCTGAGGAGATACTGCATTTAGTTAAATGTTATATCTGCCAATTTCATGAAGACAATGAAGGGGAGAATGAAAATAGGATGAAGACGAGAGGGAGAGAGAGAAGGAATATGGCACCCTTCTGACAATGTAAAGAGGACAGCTTTGGCTGTTGGACAGTGATGCGGAAGCGACTGTTGGAGGAGAGAGGAGAGAGGAGAGAGGGTGGTCTGTGTGAGGGTGAGCAGAAACTCCCTCAGGCTCTTTGAAATCCCTCCTCATCGCTATCAAGGCCTGTCACATGTACTGGATTCCGTGCATTTGTTTTCAGCAGGGTATATGAACCTGAGCTTGGCTCCGGGAACTGTTGTCAGAGTCACGTTTCCAAGGGTCTGTGCTGAGCTGGAATAATGAAGATATGGCTTCTTTAGAAAAGCCGAACTTGAATAGATATTTACTGACTTAAGTCAGTTTATGCACCCCACTGGGTCCACAAACTGTGTTGCTTAGCAATATAAATATAAATGCCAAATTAGCAGGGCCTATCCTTTAATGGTATGTAAGCAAATACAATACAATATAAAATAAAATAATTATTATGACAAATAAGCAATTAAGCTTTAGAAAAGCCTAAATCAAAGTAATTAAATAACTAAATATAAAAAAAGTATTATTATTATTATTAACCATAATAATTAATCAGCAATGTGAGCATGAGACAAGGTTTACAAACGCCACAAACCTCAAACAAATATTTCCAGACTTACGTCAGTTTATGTCAGGCCACATGGGTCCACATGTTTAGCAAATACTAATATAACTATATTACCTTCAGTGGCAAAAAAAGGAATAAAAATAAAAAGTATTATAATTATTATTAATTTTGTACTGTTAATTCTAATAATAAATAAGCAATGTAAGCTTATAATAATAATTAACTTATGTAATTTACATATTTCTATATACACATATCTTGTGTGTATAAATAATGTGTGTGTGTGTGTGTGTATATATATATATACACACACACACACACACATGCTGCAAATGAAATATCTGACAACTGCTCTATCCAGCTGTGTGTCCCTGCAGGGGGTGCTGTGCACAGCTCTGGATCCAGAACAACTCATCTGTTAAAAAAAATAAAAAATAACATTTATCAAAACTACATGGAGAAAATAAAAACACGATCACCTTCAAAGCCGTGTTAACAGTATCATACCTCACAAGTTTGTTTTTGGGTTAGCAGTGAATTGAGTCATTGCTTGCAACTAATTATTAAAAGTGGTGGGTGGTAAGAAAAAGGTCTACAGACTGAGTGAAGACATCCGTTGTTTAAAGAATGTGTCTCCGGGCGATTTCAACTCCCAGAACCGCACCGTAGCGGATGAAGAACAAGATAGGAGGTGTAAAAAGGGGCTTATTCAGCAGGGGTGACATGAAATTTCCATACGGGCAGAAAATCGGATTTAACAGCGCATCACCACAACAATAGCTGAGTACACTGTGGCGTGTTGTTTTGCCAACACAAAAGGCCCAATATCCCAAACAGATTCATCATTACAGAGTATGAAATTGATCTGACTTTTAAAAGCCATGGTTCCTTTATTTAGTTAGGGCACAACCTCGTGTACAACATGATTCTAGCTGGAAGGCTTCTTTGACCAAATTATCATGTACATGCAACTTGCATCATTACTTAAAGGGATAGTTCACCAAAAAAAGAATATTTTGTCATAATTTACTCACCCATGACGTTCCAAACCTGTATGACTTTATTTATCTTGTGGAAAAGTTTTAAACAAAAAAGAAAGTCACAGAAAAAAGAAAGGAATGAAATAAGAAAATGACAGAATTTTCCTTTTTGGGTGAAGTGTCTTTAAATTATTACTGCAATACTGTGCAGATGGTTCTTCAAAAAAAGTTTTGATTTAATTTTCATGTATATTCATGAATATATAATTGGGTGTAGACCATTAATTATACTACATGGTACAGCTTTTTAGAGAGAATAACTTCAGCAAAATTCAGTCACAAGTACAATGTGTATTTACTGTATGAAAACCAGAGTGGAGATGGCTGCTAAAATACCTCATTTTTTAAATGGTTCTTAAGAGAATCTTTCTAAAGAATAAGGTCAGCAAAATATCTACTCGGAATATTCTAAAAGCTAAGATTTTTGCACCTCTGCCTTCAGAAATAATTCATTTTATCCTCTTTTATCCATAAAGCAAGAGCAAAAATTTAAGAATTAGGTTTTAAAAGGGTTAGACTAAATTACCTCCTAAAATATAAAGACATTACAAAATCAGAGTAATTGCATAATTAATCAACGCAACATTCCTTGCCCAAATAATAAATATCACAATGCCACTGTGTGCTGGGCAAAACTTGATTTGACTATCCATAAAGAATTTTGTTCGCCTGGAGTGAATTCTACAAATTTCATTAATTGAAAACATAAAAACTCTCCAATGCTTTCCACCCCTTTTTGGGAAAACAAATGTCTGTATTGAGAAGTTTCCCCCAGCTGTTGTTACTAAAGGCCAGAGAATATGATACTAATGATAAAATGCAGACATCAGTGTGAATGGTGACACCATTTAGTAATTATAAAGACAACAACATTGAAGCATGTGTGTGTTAGCTTTTATCTCAGCAACAATTCCTCTCTACCTCAGTGTCTTTGAGGATGCATTTCTCCAAAGAAGGCGTGACAGTTCTCACCTCCCCGAAGACTGGAACGCCTCGGCACACAAGGTTTGGAGGCAGTTCTCCTCCCCATCTAATAAACACATAAACAATCAGACAAACATTGAGCCAATTTCTCCTTCACAGCCCTACTAATTCACACACACACATCCAGAGCTCATCTAATTTTCCTTGGGCTGCCACACTGGCAGGGAGTATGTTGAGGCACAAACAGAGATGTGTTTTGGGTAATTGCTCATGCTGTGTTTGTATGGAAATATCAGTGTGTGTGACAAGCCTAGATAGCTGTCCAATGTTGTCCTGATCCACGCTTTAGGCGACCGGCCAAAGTATTTTATCTCTTAATGTATTAGAGTGATCTTCCAATTAGCCCACGTTCATAATACCCCAGAATCTGGGGGCACTCTGTGAGTGTGTGTGTGTGTGTGCGCATGTGCGCGCATCGCTGAGGGTGTGTGGCGAGGGGGGGGATCTGTGATAGTTCTGCTTGAGAGGTAAACTGAGGCGCTTATTGTGTGGTGCGGGGGTTGTGCGCTTTCCCGGGCTCCTGTTGTAAAGTTTGCTGATAAGCGAACCCGGCCCTTGAGCATCCATTCTGCCTGGTACATTAACACTCCTTATCGCCGGTCCAGATAACGAGCGCATGCCATTTGCCTTCCGAGGAATTAGCCCGTCTTCCTTGGCTAACCAGGCAGTGGTGATTAACCTTTACACTGTCCGATATTCTCTGGAGACTCCCTCTCTCAGATTAGACGCTATTAGTTATGACTAACTAAATGAACAGCTCTCGCCTCTCTAGACAGAGAGCAAGAAAGAGAGAGGAAGACTGATAGCAGGAAAGAGAGAAAGGACCGGTCATGCACATGAATGTAGGAGTGACTTAAAGTGGAAACAAATTTGTAGAATAATATATTACATATGCATATTCAGTAATATTTGCATATATTTTGATTTGCATGTCCATATAGATAACCACAATTCCCTGCTCTGCTTTCACTATATATATGAAATACCAACACAATCTCACAGCAATTCGTAACTATTTTACTTGGTGGCTAAATTGTATGATCTCACTTGTACGTTTTTATTCGATCTGTTTAAACCCCAGTGACGGGTAAGTTTAGGGGCGGGATTAGGAGTAGTCCATCATAATGAGTTAATTTTAAAAAATCATATGTTTTTGTACAAATCATACGAATTGATAAGAAGTCGCCACCTTATAAAATAGTCACGTTTTACTGTGAGATCGGGTTGTCTTCCAAGTAGATTAATAAGAAACAAATTTTAAAAAGTATTTTTACAAAGACTTTACATTAAAAAAAATTTTTTTAGCAGCCAACAAAGATAGATCTGGGTTTAAATAAATAAATAACAGTTGCATTTAATTTTAATTTATGTGGTACTTGAATAAATTGATTCAGAATAATCATTAAAATATTGCTTAATGATTATAGGACAAAACAATTATTGCTTGAGATTATATTTCTACTCATAATTGTTTTAAACATTTTAAGAAATATGCGTTACCGACTCATTTTCCTCCAATTAATTTTATCTCAGTTTTATGGATTAATTTATATATTGAAACAGAAAAGATGCCAGTGGCAATGTGAGGAAATAATACAAACAAGACAAAAAATTAAAAATGTACACACAAATGACTTATATACACAGATATGTAGACTATTCATTAAAGTGATATATTAATCATACATTCTCTCCTTCAATGACTGAATGAATAAATGAAAAAAGAAAAAAAACACCATAACATGGTAACTATAATGAATACATGTATTTAATATAATAAATAGAGTAAATATAATGAAAATAATAAAAAGAGCAAAATATATATTTTTTGGTCTATTCTTATATATATGAACTGCTTATCATACTGTGCTTAAATTAGTGAAATTTATCTACAAAAAATATATAATTTTATGCATTGCATATGTATACAGTATATATGTTTTTATCCTGATTTTTATTATTCTGAGTATTTTCTGCATATTTCTATAAAGTCAGAGGCCTGTGTTAACTAGGAAAATGCGAGGAAACCTGCAGCAGATGTGTATGAAAAAGAGGATTGTGAGCGTGTCAGTGTGTCAGTGGATGTAGAGACTCTATTTGCCTGCAGTCTGAGCTCACTGCTCTTGACAGGGGTCAAAGCAATAATGTGATAGAGACAATATGTTGAGTAGGTCCCAGCCAGAAAAAAGGGCTGGCTGTGTGTGTGTGTGTGTGTGTGTGTGTGTGTGTGTGTGTGTGTGTGTGTGTGTGTGTGTGTGTGTGTGTGTGTGTGTGTGTGTGTGTGTGTGTGTGTGTGTGTGTGTTTGCTTCCAGATGAGATAACCACACTCTGGCTGGGGGGTAAAGTGCTGTACAGCCCATTGCCTCTCTATCTGTACGGATTCCCTCAGCATACGCACATACACTGTCACCACCAGTAGAGCTAAACATATTAAGCCATCACATCAGGGCCGAACTGACAAGAGATCTGATGAAGTGATCTATACAAACTCAAATCTGCCGGTAACACATGCCTCAAGCTCTATTTCTTTCTCATTCACTCTTTCCCACTTTCTCTTTAGTGGTTGGTGGTATGATATCAAGACTCAATATATTTGTCAAATGCAGTGTGTGAAATTTGCATGTGATAGCTCTCTCTGTCGTATCAGTAAATCGAAAGAGTAGAGCATGGGATTTCAACCACTGGCTTCTTTACTGGACCATTAGTCTTGACGACATGTGCCAATGCACATGCATTGAAAATACTCAATCTTTATGTACACAATGCGGTCTAAATATACACATCCGCACGACCATCAATTTGAAAGCTATCACACACAGTCCGTCAGCGAGCACTGTGTTTCTGCAAGATAACTTCACAGACATGACATGGGATGACACTTGTGCACACACTAGCACATGGAGCTATCCAAGCTAGTCACATTTTCAACCAGATTAAGTCTTCTTGTTGAAAGTAACGGTGGAATTGGATTACCGCACTGGAAACAAGCTCCTGGATTTCTTGCAATAAGCAAGTGCCTTTGAAAGAACGCCATACTTCTGAATGCAAACACACACACTTTGTCTTGACAATGATGTCGCATGCACACGTGCAGCCAACATTCCCCCAGTGCCGCGGACACATTTATCTATGGGCACAATTAAAAGCATGAAATTTGAACATGCTGCGTTAACTAAGAAAGCGCTTTTGTTCCTGAGGAAACAAAAGCTTGGGGAAAAAATGAGTTTTTCAACCTTGAGAGAGCAGCGCCAAGGCTCACTGATACCCAGAATAATCACATTCTGCTTCAAATCCCTGTAGCTGGCACAGGTAGAGCTCATTTAAGACCGTCCACTGGCTACTCGGAAAAGGAGGTGTGGAAAAGTGTTCTCCACTGTCCGCCCTCGAAGCATGGACCCTTTCAGCCCACAAAACACCCCCAGTGCCTGCCAGAGTCATACAGAGCAACCCCTCTTCCCTTAATGAAAGTTTGCACTTGTAGAAGCAAGAAGCCAGCGTTGCTGTTCTCCAATAAGCCGGTCCACCACCAGCGCTAGAAACGAAACCTCGTCTCCACCTTAAGAGAATGACTAATCAAGCAGCCTGGGCTCCATTTGCAAGCTGTCAGTCAAGCAGCTTTGCTATCTTCCCACCACGGCTTCCTCCTCTAATACCAATTTAAATCGTTCACAGGCCTTCCGCTGCCATTATTCAAAAAGATCATAATAGTTTTCCTCGCGCCCAAAGCACAAAAAATCAATTATTTCCCCACAAAGACTTGAAAGTACTTAGCGTGGGGCTGCGGCGAGTGGAGCTGTGGGTTATATCAAATTGAAACTGCACTCATTACACGCCACACAATTAGTTACCTCTGGTCTGCGCAGCCTTTCATTCCAAATGGCATATCTGTATTATTACAGAAACAAGCATGCAAATGCCATTGTTGGGGATTTAGAGAAATCAATAGGACAGTGGCGCGAGTGTTTGGTGGCCCGTCAGTCAAATCTGCTGCGGGCCAGAGATAAAGGTCTGAATTCAAATTAGTGCCGGCAGCCTGTGACATCACAAGTGACACCCCAAATAAAAGCCTGGCTCCATGATATGTGTAATTATTCCCCACGACTTCTCCTTCTTTCTTCGCCCCTCATTGTGTATACTTGTGTAACTATGTTTCGAATAAAAGGATTAAGTGTATTTTAATGAAAAATTGTAATTGTTTCTTTGTGTGTGCGTGTGCGCTCCACGGTCCGAGAGTGTGTGAGAGTTGTTCTTATCCAATGAGTGAATACCATGTTTCTCATTTGTTTTTTCTTTCACTCTTTTGATTATAAAACAATTATGGTCAGGAGTAATGTCAAAATTTCCAGTTCACTTGAACAATCACTTCACCACCTACACTGATATAAATGCCAGGGTTGTGCATCACATACAGTAGAACTGAATTTAAAATGCATCACTGTAAACCCAAACAAGTTGGTAAAACAAAAATCGAGGTAATCAGCTACATCAACATTTTTAAGTTAAGAAATTCAAAGCTTAATTAAGCAGAACAGACGTTTTTTCTTTATTTTGTACTCATACTTTTTTAATTACTCTTAACTTGAAATATTTGAGTAAGCTAATTCAAACATTTAACTTGTCATGCAATCTCAACTTAAATATTTTTAATAGAGGAAACTTGGTTAGCTTTAACTAGCTAATTCAATAAATGCTACCTTGCTAATTGTTAACATAAAAGCTTTAGCATTAGCATAGCATACCAAATGCTGAATGAGTACAGCAATATAGAATATTTAAAATGTATCTGTTCTCAAACTAAAAGCTTATGCTCCACTCGTCACCATGATGGTATGAAACCATGAAATTTGGATGAATAAATCAAACGAAAAAGGCTGTACATATGTACTACTGTCTGTGACTATAAAAAAATGCAAAAAGACTGCTATTTAAATATGTATCGTCAGATACGCAAAGGAACTCTTCACTACAACCTGACAAAATAAATGTTTAAATTGAAGAAATGATGACAGAAAAATATTACTTTAGTACAGAAGAATGTACTTCTAAGTAACAATGTACTTATAAGTAATAATAACAATTGATTTAATAAATTTTTTGGCCATGATTTATTTTAAACAGTAAACCTCTTTTGTACAGTACTTTGTTTTCCAAGACATTAAAGGAATTTAAAAGATTAACTAAATTGTTGAAGTTTTATTTATTCATTTGATTACCACTGGTTTTGGTAAAAAAAAAAAAAAAAAAAGTGTATTAAATCATTTTCAAATAAAACATTTGATAGGGCACTATTATTGTTCAAATTTTAATAAATTATTAAATTGTTAAAGTTCTATGAATTCAATTGATTAAACATCCTTTTTTTAATTATTAAGATTTAATTAAACTATTAAAATGGACATGAAAATGTTAAATGATAAAACAGATTTCATAGGGCCCTAACATTCCAATCCAACTTCCTGAGAGGTGTCGTCAATTCAATTCAAATTCACACTCATGAATTGTAAGGGAGCCAATTCTTTAGTTCTGAATTGTGCACATCCCTGATAAGTGCATCATGTTAATTAGTTCTCAGCTCAAATAGCATGTAAAAGCTTATTGTAGACAACTTAGGTCCTGTAGATTTGACCCCAGGCTAGCCTTCAATTTGACCCCATGCTGGGACAGGTGAGGTCAAAGGTCGTGATCTGCAAGGCCAGAGGTGGGCTGAAGACACAGGGGACAAGGGTTAAGCATGTGCAACGGAAGTGCCAACAGTGACCTGTCACCCAGGTGATCCTTTAACAGCTCTGAGAGCGTTTGAGTGGCCGCAAGAGGGACAACAATTACCAATTAGCAGCCTCATCTCCACCCCCAAAACAAAAGCCAGCAGGAATGCAACTGCTTAAAAGCTACAAAGAAGAATTAAAGGGAGGGGGGATGAAACATTCCTTCCAGCCACACACCCTCAAGCTATATCCAGCCACTGTTCGATGTGCGTCTGTTATTCCTGAGCCGGGCAAAGAGCGAGTGGTGTGTCTATCCATGTTGCGGTGCTCATATTCCTGACGGTGCTGCTCATTTCGAACATAGGAGACATCCCAAACATCTCTTATTCAAAAACAAACAAAGACGTGCCCTTCGTGCGGCGGGGACGAGTGCAGAGAGAGAGCGGGAGGGCGGGACGTGCCCTTTCTGGCCTCTTTTTCTCTCTGTGTGTCCTGCCCCCTTCCCTTTTAACACAGGGGTTCCTCATTCAACGTCGGTTAAACGTTTTCACAGCCACACAATGCCAGAGCAAGATGGCAGGTGCGAGGGAGATGGAGAGAGAGCGTAGGAGAGTGAGAAAAGGAGAAAGACAGAAGAAAGCAGGCAAGAGAGAGGAGGTCAGCCCATTTGGCACAGTAATCGCTGTGAGCATATTAACGGAGACCCAGGTGTCTGCGCTTGACCCCCGCATGACGGTTCCATTAACCCTGCAGGCTGGCAGGGAGTGTCCGGTAAAAGGGCGTTCCATTCAGCAGTGCTGAGCCGGGCAGGGCCTTCATCGCCACCACCACCAAAAAAGAAGCAAACGCTTCCATTCATGTAAACAGCCCCCACTGGACACAAGCATGTTTTGAGGTCCATAAGCCACTCTCAAGACCTCCAATATAATACATGCACACTAATACACACACACATGCTGCTTTTTTCTGTACCCAACCAAGTAAGATAAAGACTGGCAGCCTAGCTGTGGGTAGGGCGGGTGTGAGGGGAGGGGTGGCTGGGGGCTTCAGAGTCGTCATTCAAATGCTGCCAAAGCATGCAGTGCACAACGCCACATTGTGCAGGGATTGTTAGCTGTGCTGGGTGCATCTGCTATATGATTTACATTTTGTACACAAGCATGTTACAGCACACGCTTGTTTGTACACATTGGTGCATGTTGTGTTTTGACATGTTGTACACACGGGCTCATTTTGCATACGCGAACCGCTCTATAATTCTGAGTCGGAAGTCACAATTTGTGGAGACATTTGTGGAGAAGTGCGATTATTAGAAAAAACTTGATAAGATATAATAGCCACGAATTAAGAATTTGTTTCCATGACTAATACATTTGTTTCCTCATTTTAGGTAAATCGTGGCCACAATTTAACTACATTACAACGAGGAAATTAATTAGTTCAATGTGGCCACGGTTTAATTAAAATAATTAATAAATCGTATGAATTGATTAAAACAAGCAAATTAATAAATCACGGTAATGAATTTAAAATTCTACATGTTTTCATAGTTTTGTGTTTCGTTATTTTCGATAAAACAAAGTTAGCTTTCAAGTTACATAAATTTTCTAAAAAAAATTAAACAATAAATGCAGCTTTGACACTGTGTTGTTAACTCACTGCTGCCTCGGCTCAAACGGCTCAAATAATTTTTCCTACTGGTTGAAGCACGAAAAACATGAATGAACATGAGTGCATGTTGTACTTACCCATAATGATCACCTATCTTCTGTCAGCGTTTCTACGAAAGATGTCAACAACATGTCACGTGATGTTACATTTACTTCAAGAAAATCATAACCATAGTTTGTTAAATAGCTCATTGAAAAAAGACAAATAAGAAAAATAAGAATGAGACCAGACCAAATCGCAAACGTGGTAAATCTATTGTGAAATATATGAATTACATTATAATTTATATATTAAGGTGCTGTATTATGAATACAGTCATGTTAAAGGGTTGGTTCACCCAAAAATGAAATTCTGTCATAATTTACTCACCCTTATTTCGTTCTTCTATGAAACAAGTAACAAGTCCAAGCAATTACCACTTTGACGCTTCAAAAAGTTCATAAAAAGATCATAAAACGAATCCTATGAATCGAACAGTTCACTCCAGATGTTCTGAAGAGACACGATCGCTTTATACGATGAACATATTTAATTAGGGGCCAAGCACAGTCTGAACTGTCACCATAGCAATTTGGAGTCTCTCCAAATAATTTTTGTACTAATTCCTTAGCTCACGAAGATTCGATTGCAGGATTCCCTATGACGTAATTTTCCGTCCAAGACGGTTTGTCCGATTTGCATGAAAATTTAACCAGATCATCTTCAAGCAGTGGCGACAAAAAGTTATGGAATTGAAGTTCAAGAATTCAAACCGTTTTTTGATAAACACACAAACAAATTGTACGTAGCAAAAACAGACGTAAGGCTGTATCTCCGCAACGCTTTATCGTATTCAGACAAAACAAGCATGACCTGAGGAGACATGCTGCGTTTCGGCGCAGCCGCAGCGCCACCTACTGGTCCGGAGATACGAAAAATGGCTATTTTTGCTCATAACTTCTGAACGGTTTGTCCAAAAATCGTTAGATTCAGGACGTCATACCGAGTCGACTGATATCCAATTTTTCCATATTGACCATTTTAGGCGTCGGCCATTTTGAATGCTGGCAAACCAAAATGCTGAATTTTATTAACGCATGATCGTATTGTTACGAAACTCAGTATGGGTGATCAGTACGATGCAATGAATGAGCCTGAGAAGTTTCGAACTAGCACCACCTAGTGGTAAAATTTTTATTTCAAATGCTTATAACTCTGGGTGTGGTAGACTGATTTTCACGGGAGTCATTTCATTAGGTTCCTCAATCCTTGCCGAGTCCAACGATACCAAACATGCTAGGTTTTGCCATACGGTTTGTGTAGCGTTGTGATTTAGCGCTTAAAAAACATTTGCCAATATCTTCGAAACCGTTTGACCGATCAAGACGAAACCACCATCAAAGTTTGAAAACATAGGTCGTTGGCTTATTGCCCAAATGTAAAAATAATAATAGTAAGTGGCATAAAAATGCAAACAAAGTCAGGTGTGGGTAATTTTTGTATGTGTTTATACATATAAATGTCTATAACTCCTAAACGAAATGAGATATTTTCATCAAATTTGACAACATTTTTTTGTGATTTTGCCTCTTGGTGGCGCTATAATAGAATAAAACATGAAATTGCCATTGACTTCAATACAGTATTGTGATATAAAATGCTATTTAACGAATGCATTGGAGTAACATTATGAAACTCAGAATGCACTGAAGGTACTCAAAAGATTTTGAGACAGTGCCACCTTTTGGTCAAATGTTATAACAGAATTTCCAAAAATGCTAATAACTTTTGAATAAATCTGCCTATTGTAATGACACTGGTCTTAATAGATTCCTTGGGTCACGCCGAGAACATAGATACCGTATCGAATACAAAATCTAATTATTTCATCTCCAGACTGTGCCGACTAAAAGTTATGGATTTCGTGTTGATAGACGAAACCGTTTTTCGTATACCGCAGCAGCAAATTTGAGGCATGATGACAAAAGGACTATTCAGGCTTTATCTGTGCAATGACACCATATTGACACCAAACTTTGTATGTGTCATTCACCTCACTCTGACCACAACACATCAATTTCGTAACTGCGCCACCTATTGGTCGAAAGTGATAATCCATTAAATCATATTTTTAGTTACTATATATATGAATATTCAGCTATTTTGCCTACAATCATCTTAAAATGTCTTTTAATTGCTCCTTGCTGCAGTTGGTCTGACACTCCCAGCCATGTTGGCATGTCTTGTCGTCTTCTTGCGCTTGGCCCCGATAATTGCTGCTTGCAGCTATATTTTATACTTTTATTCGCATAAACATTTATCAATGCACACACATCAGTTTGGTAAACAGAAGCTCAAGCATGTCTGCTTGAGCTAGAACCAATGAGTTTCATTCTTGCACATTTGAGCTTCCGCAAGAACCAATGAAGTTTGTTCTCAAACAAGTATGGTTGATCCTCCAGAGTTTAATTCTCTCATATTTCATTTAAAATATCTTCATTTGCGTTTCAAAGATGAACTAAAGTCTTATGTGTTTAGAACGACATGAGGGTGAGTTGGGCTAATTGATGACTTTTTTTGTTTTTGTTTTTTGGGTGAACTAACGCTTTAAGTGGAGCATCTTCAACCCCTTCAGCTGTGACTGTATTCACAATACAGCACGCCTCGAGTACCTTATTGCTTTTATAAAACATATACTACACAATACAAATATTAAAGCCGAAAATATATGTATTAATATGTTAACTTTTTTTTTAAAGTCAAATCATTAAATTCCATCCTTCCGCCAGAAAAAAAATAGTCCCTGACACAAGAAATAATTTTCTTAGATGTAATGCCTTATCTGATGGCATAAAAAAAAAAAATAAATAAAAAAGAGACTAGAAAGGAACTATTTTCATGCGCTGTTATTTATTTTTTAAACATAATAATATGATAATTCCTCACACGCATAACGTAGGCTACATATGCTTTCCTGTACATTTCCCGTTTAAACCAGAGCTGTTCACCTAAGAAGTGTCATTTAACAGTAGGCTATAACTCGATAAATATAGAGTACCATACCTGAAATAGAAAACTTTAAAATAATATTCCTTAAGCTCGCCGGAAACTGTGGACTTCACAAATGCACGCATCAACGTATCTGGCTCACGAGAAGACATTATTTGACAGGAGAAGGGTGTGGCCTCAAAATGAAACGTGAACGACGCAGACATAGGCCTAATGCAATCATGGGTCACTCATACTTTATTAATCAAATAATAAAGTTATTTTTGATGAAATACAAAATGCACGAAACAGTTTTCACAGTATATTCATTGTTTATGTTTCTAGCCTATATATAAATGTATTTATGGTTTAACTTTTTATTGTGTTTAAATAAATTCCTCAAAAACAATACAGTTTTAAAACAGACACCATATAGATGATTATAACTAATAATAATGTATATATAATAATCAAAATGTGTTTGAAAGTATATATACAACCCTAAATGGTGGAGGTCACCTACAGTATTTAGTTGCTAATGACACATTTAAATTATGTTAAACAGAGTTTGTTTGGTCGTTCCAAGTCAAATGTGAAATTTTGCAGTGTCCTAACATGCCTACAAAATTGTGCACACTCAACATCCTGAGACTGTGGTTAGACAGTCCATCGTTGTATCAATTAGTCAACACCAGTCAAATAAAATCTGAACTTGCCTTTGGGCAACTGAGTGATATGTCACTTCCTATTTGCATCTGTAACAATTGTTTATAACCTGGGAATCGAACTGTACTGTAGCTTTACAAGAGAAGACATTTACTGAACACTTCTTTTTTAATGCTGACATCATTAATTGTTATTTCAAGTAGTCGTTCATCACTGCAACAACAATGAATTACATATTTTATTACTAATGAATACAGTCCTCTTTGGGCACTGGTGTTCACTCTCATTCATGCTCACTCAAGATAATTTGCTTTTTTATATAGGCAAATCAAGACACGTCATGACCAGGATTTACTTGTAGATATGCCAGCGTGACATTTTTGTGGTTAAACTGAGGAAGAGATCAGTACAGAGAAGCCTAAAGCTGGAACCAGACACTAAATTGACATAGAGACATGATGGAGATCTTACCCACGCATCCATGACAGCAGCACAATGCCTTACTCGAATCAGCAGTTAGGTGTCAAAACCATGTGATTGTCACTCAGTGGTGCACCACCCAAGTAACATATACCTCAGAAAGCAGCAGATCCTGATCTCAGGTAGATCCAGGCCGGGTCACCTCAGGCAACATCTGCTCCTCTAGCACCATTCATATAAATAAACATAATTACCTTGCTTATGTAAAACTTATGTGATGATATCATCACTCACAATGACCTGCCCTTTGGGACATAGCAGGCCACATCCCTCATCACATTTTCCACTAATGCCTGGGTATTAACTCAGAGGCAAGCAGCTCATCCAGTCTAAATGGACAAACAGAGGGAATCACAATGGGAATTAGGAGATATCACCCAGTCTGCATGAAATTGTGATTTTTACCACAATGGTAAATGCAATATATATATATATATATATCACCCTGCTCTGTGCAGGCCTTGAACCTGGGTCTCGACATGGGAGGCGGAGATCAGGAGAGTGAGGTTTTGGCCTCCAATATATATATATATATATATATATATATATATATATATATATATATATATATATATAATTGAATGGTGTGTTGATTTTTTGATACATTTTATTTAAATTATGTAAAAGGAGAACCTTAAATCTTAGAATACAAAATGAAAAGTTTTAAACAACACAATTTGGTAAACGTAAACAATTTGTCTTAAGGAATTTTTTTAGTGATTTCACAGTAAATTTGAAGCATTTAAAATAAAATGTATATATATATATATATATATATATATATATATATATATATTGAAACATTAAAAAATCACTGTGTCCAAAATCACAAACTCTCTGAGTAGGTGCCTCTTTTGAATATGTAATTACTTTGTGACCCTTAAAAGTATGTTCTATATATAGTATGAAATTTGTGTAAGGCATGAATATAATCTACATTCCTCAAGTTGTCATTGTCATGTGACCTACCAATTCCACTGCTTCACTGTCATTCGCAAATCCTATAACCTCATGGGAAAGTAAAGTGTCCATTAGATGTGCACTTCAGGAACTATAATGTCATCCAGGTACTTTTTGCCTACTTTTTTTAAATACTATAAATTTGGACATACAACTCTTTTCACAAACTACTTTTGCCTACTAAATAGTAAGAAAGTATGCAATTTCGTATGCAGCCAGTGATTGTTTTCAAATTAGTCTCCCAAACACGCTCTCATCTGCCACTTGTCAGGCAAAGAGATTTAAATGCCCTTAAACTCACCTCAATGGTTGGTCTACTTAAGCTCAATGTGTTGATCATTTCACAGAACAACCTGGTGAGGTGAATCAATCTACAATTGACATAGAAAATAGAAAAAGAAGAAGACACTTTTCCTTTGTAATGTGCAGTTGATATAACCACATCACTTTTTTCAATCCTTTCTCCTCTGGTCTCACCCAATTCTTCAACATCTCTTCCCAGTCAATCCTTTGGCCACTATGATCAGTCTCTCTCAGTACATGAAACTTCCATTAGAGCTCAGGTGAAGGGGGAAATCAGTGGGATTGGTTGCCGCATATGCCTTCTCCCAGATGTACATGCAGAATAAATATTGCAGATATTTTGCATATTGAGCAGAATATTGATGTAGTGTGTAATGCATCTGATAAACCGTACCCAGCAGAGGCCCAGTTACATTTCCATCTGCATAGTCTACGGCGAACCGGGAACCACCAAGGGACTCATAGTCAGGTTCACCTGTACATTCACTTAATGAACGTCATATTACTCCATCATTCATGTAAATGCATTGAGCGGCTTCATCCATTAAGCAGCAGGATTTCGCCTAAGGGAATTTGCTTTGAATATTGTATGACAGCAGCCAGGGCACTTAAATGTTGACATCCCCCATATAAACCTGGAGGCCAATTTTGAAACTCAGATTCAGTTTGATTCAGCTTGTCTCTGTGGACCCATGATGTAGTAGAGCATCAGTAGCCTATCATTAAAAACTCACTCCAGTCCTTTTACAACGAGTCTCTGGCTTGGTGCGGCATTTTCTAATCTTCGGATGATCAGAGGATCTGTGTGTGTGAGCATGCAGACACAATGACATTCTGACACCATGTCTATGAAAGAAATGGTGGCTAGTTGATCATAGAAAGCCCTGCGCATCTCATCTAAGGGTGATCCTGTCATTTTTGGGTTGGCGTGAGGGGATTAAAAACCAGGTCAGAAAATTCCAGGCTAATTAATGAACAATTCAACACATTCACACAAACATATTGCTGCACATTTAAGAACACTGTGTCCTTCTTGGAAGGAAATCAGCTTTATGTTGTGAACACAAACACCCACACACCCACACATATACACTTATGCCCCCTGTGTCAGATGTTGATGTGAAGATAATGGTTTGCACTCTCAAAGAAAAAAAGCTTTAATTATTTTTGCACTATGTATTTTTCTAGGACATTTTTCTGCTTTTGTATTGTTTGTAATTAATAGCTTTTTTTTTTTTTTTTTTTTATGGGAGTGGAAAACTCGAAGGAAGTTTCCTTCTATAAAGAAAAACGAACAAAGAATTAGTCTCTTCTGTTTGATTTCCTCTGGTTTTACCTTGAGATATTGAAAAACGCTCAAGCACAGGGTCACTTTCTAGAAAACCATTGTTCAAATAAAGCCTGTGAAAAATCTCTCTCACAACCTTCATTTCTCTTTCTCTCTCTTTCTCTCTCTCAAAAACACAAAAACTCATTCGCTTGGTGTCCACTGTTTTCAAAAGGCGGTACAAGCATGCACAATACGCTTCAGCCCTATGAATGCAGTGTGTTCTATTATCCGAATGAATGAGCATTACTTGCTGCGGTTCAAGGTGACTTGCCTTCTTCAGACATTAGGAGATACATGTAGATGTATAAATGTATTTTACCCTTCTTGAAAGACACCAGAAGATTTGTACAGTATGAAATCAACTCTTTTTGTGTGCGCACTAACCTTCAGCTAAGTGCACTAATTTAATTATCTACTACCTGAGTGAAGTGTGGTAATGCCATTCATGCTACTATGTGGTCAACTGTTGGAAGAAGTTTCAAAGCAAGTCCTCTAAAAAAGGTCTCAGACAAACTACCCAGCAAATACACACTCAAGCAATTGAGCATGCTTCGATCTGGGATTTGTTAGCCTAGTCAGTTGCATATCAGAAGAGGAGCTAATAGAGTGGTAATTGGTGTATAAATTAACGTTTAACTCGCTGTAATGCACTGTGGGCTGACCTGTTAACACCAGGCAGATAAAGAAGGATACTATAGATAAGACTCTGGGAAGAAAGTAGAAAAAGAGCCTTTTCTCTACTTGTCAGATTTACCAAATATTACACGGACTCTGTTCTCCTTTCTCAGTCTGTCTTGCAATATATAATTCAAAAGTTTGGGGTCGTCAGTAAAGAAATGCTATTTTATTTGATTTGATTATTTATTCATTTATTTATTTTTGAAGAAGAAATTAATACTTTTATTCATCAAGGGTGCATTAAATTGCCTGAAAGTGACAGTAAAGACTTACATTGTTACAAAAGATTCCTATCTCAAATAAATGTTCTATTCATCAAAGAATCCTGCAGAAAATGTATCAGTTTTCACAAAGCTATTAAGCAGTAAAACAATTTTCAGTAATAATAAGAAATGTTTCTTGAGCAGCAAATCAGCATATTAAAATGATTTCTGAAGGATCATGTGACTGAAGACTGGAGGAATGATGCTGAAAATTAAGCTCTACCACACAAATAAATGCCATTTGAAAATATATTAAAATAGAAAACGTATTTAAATTCTAATACTATTTTACAATATTACAGTTTACTGCATTTTGATTAAATAAACGCAGCCTTGGTGAGCAGAGACTCTTTTAAGAAACATAAGAGAAGTTTTACCGACGTTTGAACCATAGTGTCCATGTATTTTTTTTGAATAAATAGTGTTTATTTATTTTTTTCCTTTTAAATGGTCTTGTAAACTTTTTTCATAACTCATACATTTATAGAGTTGATGGTTTTACCTTATGGAAGTCAATAGCTACCGTCAACTGTCTGGTTACCAACATTCTTCAAAATATGTTCAACAGAAGAAAGAAACTCATGATGTCAAATGACATCATTTTCATTTTTGGGTGAACTATCCCTTTAAGATATGGAAATCCATTGTAAAATATAAATTATTACATGTTTAAAATATAAGCTAAATAAAATAAAAAATTCTATAATTATGACACATTGAATCCACAGTATAGCATTGTCATATCAGAAGAGGAGCTAATTGGTATAACAATTAACATCTGACTCACTGTGCTGCACTGTGGGCTGACACCAGGTATATAAAGAAGCACAAAGATATGAATAGAAGCCTTTTTTCATATCTGCCAGATTTTCCAAATATCACACTCTGTCCACCATTCCAATAGATTCTAATATTTATCATTCATTTTAAAATATGCAATGTAATGATAAAAGTACTACACTAGAGGCTTCACATCCACATTTCTTGCAGTTACCTGTAATGAGTGGTCTTTAGTCCATCCAAAAGCACTCATGATAAACACACACACACACACACACACACACACACACACACACACACACACACACACACACACACACACACACACACACACACACACACACACAGACACACACACACACACACACACACACACACACACACACACACACACACACACACACACAAAAGTTCACAGATGTGTAAAATGCCAAATAGATGTAATTTAAAAGCACAAATAGGAGTCTTCAGGGTCTGCACATATTGAAAACCACTCCATTTTTCTGCAAAGGTCAGATGGCTCTAGTGGGTGCTCACATAAGGCATGAATGTGTCAAGGTGAGAGTGTTAATAAACTAGACTGTACTGTTTCTCTGAGACTGAGAAACAACACCTGTGTTCTATGGCCACAGAGAGATCATCTGTAGAGGGTTAATCAATGAATGTGTTACAAATACTGCATCATCAAACTAACAATTCTTCATCAAAGACCTGAGCAAACATGATTTCACACTCTCAGTTTAGGGTGAATGTGTATCAAGCTGTGGAATGTCTTGGTGAAATAAGTGTCAGACGTTCGCTTTTAAAAAATGGCATTGATGAAAAACATTTGTTTATCCAGACTTATTGCTGTGAAATGTAAATTTTTGTAATTAAATTTCTAATCATGTCATGGAAAGGAAAAAGGATAAAAGTCATGATAATGAACAGGATGTGTATCTATGAGTGTTTGTGTTGGGGCCTCGCTGAATGGTGCGGCTGAGCTCCTGCCAGGGCTAATTAGCTTGAACAACTTCATATGGTGCATGTGGCAGGGGCCCCGATAAGAGGGCCCCGCACACGGCCCCATACAAATCCTCAGCCTTATCTCCATCTCCTCAGAACAACCAGTTTCAGCCCAATTTCGTTCTAATCTTCAGCATAAACAATAGCGATGTTTCATCAGCACTGAAGACAGAAGAAGAGAGAAAATAGATTGAGGGACGATAAGATCACTCCTTTTACCCGCACCTCTTTTATAACACTTTCCATATTCACACGTAAAGTCTGTATTATGCATTTAAGTTCTCTCTTTTTGCGTCAAAGCTTTCTAAACATCTTTCAGATCGAAATGGCTTTGAGATTAATTTAAACCATCGCTCATCAGTTTTGATTAATGGTAGATGAGCTGTGTTGGGGGAAATCTTGTTATTATATTTAATTTTCATGTACAAATGTCTTGTCTTTAACCTCCATCATTTGCTATGATTATCAGCCTCACTGATGGATGAGGATAACCTATAGCGCTTCACTGAATGAGAAATAAAGTTGATTTAATCAGTGGTGCTAAGCTGAAGAACGCACGCGCACGCACACACACACAAACACACACACACACACCTTCTTAACCCTCCTCATCCTATGAACTCTTCCATCACCCCGGCTCACTCATCCATAGTCCCCTTTAGAGATCGTGCATCATAGCTTGACCAGGGAAATGGAGATAAATTGGAGTCAAATATTGCAGTCCATCTACAGACGTTCCCTGCACATAAAGGAGCTCTAGAGCCACGATATATGATGTGTCATGAGCTTACGACAGCATTGCTCCCATGGGGATTGAATAAGACACAAAATCATTTTGATGAGTTTACCTTAAAACAAGATTACAAAGAAAGGATCATGTTTGATTGTCTTAAAATAATCATCATCATGAAATAAATCTCTACAGCCAGGGATCATTTGCATGGCATACACAGAAATCAGGCCAATGCATAATCTCATGAATCACACCTTACAAAACAAGTCTGAAACACACTGTTTTATATGATAAGAAATTGCATTGGGTGCCTGTCTTCAGCAAGGTCAGCTATTAACTATAAGTGAGAGACATTGACAACAATTTTGTTTTAGATTGTTTGAACAACCACACTCCCAGTACTCTTTTATTAAACAACTTTAGTCTAATCACTACAATATATGTCATACATTGTACATTTACTTTCAGTATTATAAACTGTATGATATGTCATAAATAGTAAACAAACCCTGTGCCTAATTGGAATAGACTTCACATGTTTGTTTTTTTGTTTTGTTTTTGTTTTTATACCAATACAGATTTATGTTTTTATAATATAATGAATGCCTGGTCACTGATTAGTCACTGCAATCACAAAGAAGTTATGACCCCTAACTTACAGTAATCAGATTGAGCTTCAGGCATCACATAAAACTAACCAAGGAGGAAGCCCCCTTTTTACCTTTCATATGCAGATTTATGCATCAACTATTATAAATTGAATAGTTATTATCAAGTGATAATATTCAAATATATTTTTGAAGATCTTTCAGAGTTGCAGAACACAGGAATTTGCAATGGACATCAGGTCTTGGAATATATCAGAAGGAACCTCATGAATTAGTCACGTTCCAGGTTGTGAAATTTGCATTTCAAAACTGAAATACAGTTTTATGAACATTAAACTTAAAGTAATGGTTTCACTTTATTTTTATCTTTATCTTTAACACATTCTGTTGACTGTAAGTAACGTTGCACCTATATGTCTACTAACCCTCATTAGAGTGTTAGTAGAGCATTAGTAGAGTAGGGTTAGGGTTAGAATAAGTAGAGATGTACTTGCAAAGTTACTTGACGTTACTGTGGAGTAGAATATGTGGAGAAATAATGAAGCATGGTTTCTCTCAGTTTAGAGAGAGATTCTTCCTGTATTATTCCTTGAAATTATTTCCTCTGAAAGGCATGTTTGTTTTTTTGTGTGCTCATGTTCTCATGAAAAAATGCTCGCAAATATGAGGATATAAAATAGTATTAGCACACTATAAAACAATAAAAGTCTGTAATATGATAGAAAAAACAAATGTATGCGTCTGCGCATTTGTGTGTTTTGAGGGTGACGAAAGTGTATATTCCCAGGACAGTGAGAGACAGACAGTGGGATGAGCCAGCAACCTGACTTAAAGTGAAAGCGAGATGAAACCCTCACCTGTCCCTCTGTATCACATCAGGAAAGAGTTCCACACACACTCCTGCCAGGAAAGGTAGAATATCATGCACACACACATGCATGCAAGCACACACAAATACCGAGGCTACTCTAGTAAGCAATAAAGCACATTCCACAAAACATGAATGCAAGTTGATCACAAATCCAATGTGCGTGTGACAAAGATTTCTCTAAAGTGCAATGCATTTGCGGTTAAATCTAATTTTATATTGGGAATCATCCTTTGTTTAGACAGAGTGGCACAGGGTTTACTGATTAATAATTCTGTGTATTAGAAGTAGAACACTGGATTTTAAACAGCTGTGCTTTTTATTGCACCTGTAATTAAAATAATGCTGTTTAAATAGTAATATGCAGCTTGGGGAATGAAAGGGAAAGTCATGGTGTGATTCCTCCCCCACACCCTTTCTGCACTTGCTGGAGAAAATTACAACCTGGCTGCACATTTAATATTTCATCCTTAAGCAAGTATGACAAGCTCTCTTTGTGTCACTCTCCCTCCTGCAACCTCTCTCCCTCCTCTCTCTCGTCTCACTTGCTTAGCATTAGCAAGCACACCATGATTTGTCATGTGATGAATACGAGGAGTGAAGAATCAGAAAAATAAATGTAACTCAAAACAAAAGAAAGAAAGACATGATGACACCATCTAATGAAAAGACTTCAGCGTTCCCTCTGTCCTGAAGACAGAGCAAAACAGGATCATTCATTGCCGGAGAGTGATGTCTCGAAGCGCCGCGCACACTTCAGACAGAGTTGCATCACTGCGTTTGTTTTGGCAAATTCTGGGTCCCTAACATGTCATCTCAGATCACTAAACATACTCCTGCATTTCTAACCACGGGCGAGACACGTAAACACATATCATTTTAGATAAGAGGAAAGTCACCACGCCATCATAACATTTCTCAAGTTTAGAGCGTAATATTTAGAGTTAAAATGATTTCCTGGTTAATGCAAATTAAGAAATCCCAGTATCAAAGATTAGCTAATGCGTAAATGCTGCAAATGATTAAATATAAGCTCACATTTCATAGACTTTAATGTACCTTTAGGCCATACTATGCCAAGAGAGGGACATTAAGAAATAGTAAATACTGGCCACATTCATGCACAAGCATGCACAATGACAAAGTGTGTACAAAGGTATATCACTGTCCTGCATACATGGGGCAGTGGCATTGATCATATAATTTACTCTTGTCTATTAGGCAGCAATGATATTGATCAAATAATTCCTTCTGCAGAATCTGGACACTGGCAAATTGCTAAAACGTTTCTGCCACATTTAAGCATATCCTGTAATGGCCTGGGCATCGATTGCAGCTCCCATTCTCTTTTTGCATGTAAACAACTCCCTTTCAGTGGTGCTGAGCACACATGGTGCATAGCATGTCTGTGTATTCGTCAAATTCTGAAATTAAGTAATTCAAGTGGCCTTCTCATCCCACTACTCAGAATAGAAACAAATTGCTGGCGCTCACTCCTGAGGTAATTTCTCAACGATTTGAAGATTACGGCGGCTGAAAGTCAATTTGACCCCATTTTCCTTCTGCTCTGCTTTTTGATTTGCTGTAAGCCCCTAGCCTGAGGCAGAATGAGAGAACACCTTTACTTAATCTTCCATTACTGTACTGCAAATGCGCAATGGACACCGCAGTGACATAGGCCTACACTCAAAGTGCACCTTAAACCAGTGTTATTGTTCAATTATTGTCAAAAATGGCAATTCATTTTTATTTTAGTGTTTGATAACAAATTTATTTTCAATGTATATCATTTTTCATAGTATAAAATTTGGCAGCCCTAAAATAGCGTAGGGAAAATGGTAACACGTTATTTTAACGTGTCCTTGTTACACATGTTACATGTATTTACTATAGTAATAACTATAAATCAGGCATAATTCATGCTTCCTTCTGCAATATATCTGGCATTTTGCCTGAAGTGTCCTAGATCAATATACATAAATGCTTCCTACAAATGAATAGCTTGTTCTTATGTCATGTACTGCAACCTTCATCAATCTCAAAACACAGGACACCATTTCTATCCACACCACTTTTACAGCAGAGCCTCACTTCACTGGCAGAGGAATAAATGGAAAAAGCAGTAGTATCTTGATCACACGCTGCACAGACTCACACACACACACACACACACACACACACACACACACACACACACACACACATGTTGTGCGCACAGCTCCAGTCAGGTCTGTGAAAAGCGTGCTCAAGACTGCAGCTGGTGGCACAAAAGGCGGCGATGCAGGGAAGTGACACCTCCTGTCACCACGGTGACCCTGCTTGACTCACGCCTGACAACCCCATCCAGCAGACCTGCTGATAAAGCACTCTCTGGCTCTCTCTCTCTCTCTTTCTCTCTCTTAGCCCCCCCCCCCCCCCCCCCCCCCCTTCATGCCTGCGACCTGATCCTGCGCGAAGGGCTTAAGGAAAGCAAGGCTAGGAACGAACATCGTGAGAGACAGAGATATAGCAAGGGGGTGTGCGGAATGGAGTGTGATAGGGAGAAAGCAGTTGTAGAGGGAGGAACCGAGGCACGGGACGGACCGGGAAAGAGAGGGAGGGAGCGCTCAGGTTAGATCTGAGTGCGAGTGACATTGCATCAACTCACTATCACATCTCCTCCACGCTGGTGTCCATCAGCTGTCCACCCCGCTAACGTCCTTGACACACAAACACTCCACAGGCCTGTTCCATATACACGTATACACGCCGCTGTTTGAAGCTCATCCCTGGCCTGTCATCTACCCTGCAAAAGAGGTGACAAAAAAGGATGTCATCAAAATGTGCAGCGGGTTCTTACGCTAGGTCAATCTGACGGTGCAAAGATAATGTTTTGAGCAGCCCGCCCCCCTCAGCGCCCTCCTCCCCCCGGCACAAACAAACACACAGCCTGCACCGTACCCATCAATATGTATGCAAAACGGGAGAGCACCTCCAGGAGTGCTTTGATTTGCATGTAATAAATAAATGAAAAGAACCGGCGAGTTTTACTCCACCACAATCTGCAGACAGAGGCGATGACGGAGGTGAGATGGGTGAAATCATGTAATAGTCATGGAGGTTAAGAGAACATGAAAATGAGATTGTGTATTGTTTAATGCTTGCAATAAATAATGGAAATAAATCAAATCAAAAAAAAAAAACACCTGAGACTTCCGTCCCTCCGTGCCGTAATGAATTTCAAATACGTTATTCACTTCAGGAATAAGTGGCTGGCACGCAGTCCTTACAGCTGGTTTGTTGAGATAATTGATTTTCAAATAGTCTGAAGATGCGCGAGGCGGGCGATGACAGACGCTACGGAGGCCGCCGGTGACGAGCGCGCCAATTCTGTGAGTTGTATCGGTTTAATTAGAACAGCAACTGGCCTTCGACACGGCCTCTTCCCCACGTAAATTAAAACAGCACAGTGATTTACCAGGGACGATGATTTTTTCATGTCGTAGCGTGTCTCTTCTCTGGTGTTACTTGAGGCACTGCTGTTGCCTGTCGCTTTTTTCCTCCAGCATTCCGTCGACGTGTCGTTCTGTCACAGATAACTACAGGGAAAACACTTCTGGCTGGTGAAATGAATGGGCGGCATTACCTGCTTAAATTGAATTGACAATGTAATTTGTACGTTTTCTGTTTCATTTACACAATCGGCCCGCGGACATCAATGCGCGCTCGCCGACATTACCATCATTAGTGGAGAAAATGATAGCAATGATGTTATGTGCTGGTTACATGCTGATAAAAACGCTGATCATGTTACAGAGGGCTTTAAAGCTGATTCTTTACCCTTCTTGTTGATCTTAGCTAAAGTGTCATGTTGTCAGATTATCATTCATATGGCTAATGTCTCCCTGTGATGAAGTATGATGTCAGTCAGGCTCCAGGCAGGCCCTGAGGCCTTGCTCCAACAGGCTGGGTTTAGAAGGTAATCGCAATAGCCAATTTCATGCCTTCTCATTAGTGTCTGTGTAAACTGGAGACAGATGAAACTCAATCCTTGGCCTTTGTGCATTAAGAAATGCTAAAAGCAGAACACCCTTCTTTGCCCAGGCATGTAGGCTTCTTATTCAGGATGTACACAAACACAAGGCTTCTTTAATTTCCTAAATTCAGGGCACCTATGTATGTCAAAATATCAGTGAAACCCTCACACACTTGGCACTCGAATTTGTGCACACTGCACAGGCTCAGATCAACTTTTGTAAACACACACATGCACACGACCCATGTCCGGACTTGGTTTGTGATTCAGATTGACAGCTCTTGCAGGAAACATGCCGTTAATATGCCCTGGGAACCTATGTGTGATTGTGTTTGTGTGTGTGTGTGTGTGTGTGTGTGTGTGTGTGTGTGTGTGTGTGTGTGTGTGTGTGTGTGTGTGTGTGTGTGTGTGTGTGTGTGTGTGTGTGTGTGTGTGTGTGTGTGTGTGAGTGTGTGTGTTGTCATTTTTAACACCACACATTCCAAGTCGGATTAAGCACAAAGCATTCTTCTGTGCCATAAAGAAGATTTTCAAATGCTATTTATGCTCATAATTCACATGTATTTTGCATACTTAACATTGTCTGGGTCGATAAGCTGTTGTCGGGACGGATTCTCAAGTTATCTGCCCATATAACACAATCTCCAAAAGAATAAGATGGAGACAATGAAGGTCTTAAAGTTTTTTTTTTTTTAAACATCTCATCATCGTTATCTTTTAAGGAATTAATGAAGAGTTGTACTGACTATTAACCTGATAATCCTTTGATCTTGGTGTTGTATTACAACTGACAGCATTCATTCTTGTGTCACCATCTCTACACTATCATTTATTTGCAGCCTATCAGATGTGCGTGAGAAAGACAGGATATCCCAGTTCGGGACTTTCTAATGTTGTAGTTTCTGACACTTGCATTCTCTTTTTTTTCCCCCAGTTATTCAGAAAGGTTCAAAAGCAGCAAATCAGCATATTATAATGATTTCTGAAGGATCATGACACTTAAGACTGGAGTCAAAAATTAGCTTTGTCATCACAGGAATACATTTAAATTTAAAATATATTAAAATAGAAAACTGTATTTTTAAATTATAATAACATTTCACAATAATACTGTTTTTACTGTATTTTTCATCCAATAAATGCAGCCGCAGTGAGCATAAGAGACTTCTTTCAAAAACATAAAAAATCGTACTAACCATAAATATAATAAACAATACATTAAATGTCTTCTATTTCATCAGCTCTGCCATCCAATTTTCCACATTTTTTTGTGCCCCAGCCAATGCATTAACAGCTAATTTGTTTGACCCCGTTGTAATGAAGTACTCCTGAAGTTAAATAGAAACGATAATTCCATAATGTTGCTATTGCAGCATCTGCTTTAGAACAGCAGGACGCCAATAGCTCAGCCCTGCTGCCCTACATCATCAGACCATAGGGGATTTCATATTATCTTGCATGGCTCTAAATGAATTCTGCTTTTCCCTCCAAGTTCAAGATGAAGAATTAATTATGTGCTCCTTGAAGTAAAATTAAAGAATAATGATTACTGCATGTCCTCTTGTTTAAAGCAAGGCATCCTTGATGGCACAGAAGTGCTACAGTCACTGACACTATTAGCACAAATTATTTCATAGAAATCTTATCTCGCTGCTGTTCTCCACCCTCTTTGCAGACCTGCTGCTTTTGTCTGGTATTAAATTAATTAGGTATGATAAAAAATAAAAAATAAAAAAACATTCAAAAGGAGCATAGAGTTAGCTGCAATGATAATGCACAATGATTAGGCTACACTGTTCTGTAATGTAATGGTGCTTTGTCCCAGGCAAATGGTTTATTCAGAGGTGTGCACTGATAAGGCAGTGACTCCATGACAGTTTATTTTCATGGCATGATATCATAACGGTGAGAGATTTTTAGACACAGTTCTCTGTCAATAGTAACTCAGTGTCGAGGGAGTTTACTGAAAGGAGAAAAATCATTCTTATTTTTTTCTAACACGGAAAAGCACTTTTAAGTCAGGCTGCCAGTGGACAAGCACTGCTGAGAGTGGCTTGCACATATCCAAATAGCCTGTCCACTCCCTCGGTGACAGTAGTTGTGTCTTGTGTGTGTGTGTGTGTGTGTGTTACACAGCCCTTGTGACACCGACAACAACATCTTCACGACTTTGATCCCTCAACGAAAGTGCATCTATGTTGTGCTGTGCATCTTCTACATCCAGACACTATAAAATTCTCTAATTTTCTCTATAAAATGTCTGCGCTCTCAGATACTTACTCTCACTCTTCTAATGGGCATATTTACAGTACTCACACTACAGTACCACCTCTCTCCCCATCAGCACCACCTTGAGGTTGAGAATAAGAGTCACAACTCCAGGACCTACACCCAGACGGCCTTTAGGAGAAACTTAATCAGCCATCTTGTACCTGAATGTGGAGAAAAAGAGTTATTACTGTGGAAAGCTTTCTGACACTAAAGGTCATCTCCATTCAGAAGCCTCTGTGTCCAAGCTATGTCCTCACGAATACATGTTCTGATCTTCAATGGGAAGACTATCAAAAAAATTGAAAACTGAGTTCATAATTGGTAGGAACATGTGAAAATTAATACATGATTTTAAATTCATCTAAATCTCACATATATTGTGAATAAATGTTATCATAAATCAACGCAGCATGGTTTCTTTCTGATAGGTTAACCCGTGCTAAATGGAGCTGGTGTTCTGGTGGCTAAGCAATGGCACGCCACTTCCCTTTAGCTCTTTCAACAATGACTTTGCGTGTCTGTACAGCGCCTGGCCTGACCTGGCTATTGTTCAGGACAAAGCCTTCTGATGAGTGGTGGCTTCTCCTGCAGTAGAATGCTAATCACCTTCATACAACAGTAGCATATGCTAATATCTTGATAGGCTCACTTTATTTACACAATGAATAAATAACTGAAACAACTTATTTATTTATTCAAATAAATGAATTGGACCAGCTCCATGACTTGAAGTAGAGGAATTTTATTGGACCTATGAGAAAAACATCTTTTAATTATTTCTTCATAAAATGACATTACATTATTTTATACTACTTGTTGAATTTCACATGAAATGTAACACAATCATACTCAAAATGTGATAAGGCAAACAATTTTGATTGTAAATATGCAAAAATACTAAATGTTTTTTGTTTTTGTTTTGATTTGGTGATAAATATTCTCAGGTATATCATCAATAATAATGCAGAAAATACTTTTGTTTATTGCTTGTATACAGTGTTTACATAAATCAAACAGCAGATCAAATTTGACAAGGTAGTACAGACAAGCTGCAATTAAAAATCCAATTTGTCATTCAATCAGAAACTAAAATTTCTACTACATACATTACTGTAAAAAAAAAAAATTGCTGCCTTAAATGTTTAAGTACAATCAACTTGGATGTTTATTTCATTTCAACTTAAATTACATTAAACTGACTTAAAACAAATGAGTTGAGTCTTGTGTAGCAAAAAAGTTATTAAACTTATTTTGATGAGTTAAGGCAACGTAAAAATATATGTTGTCATAACTTTTCGATCATATCATTTTTTACAGTGATGTAATGTGCACAGTGTTGGCAGTAAACACGTATACGAGTCACATGTCGGCGAGTTTGAAAAACACTGGACTCTTGTCCTTTCTGTGCGACCATTATGTAGAGTTCCTTAAAAGTTATGGCATGAGTCTTTGAAACAAGAGACGAATACGATTAGCTTCACTGTAGATAATAAATGTATAACCAAGCAGAGAAGATTTTTCCTCCAGTGTCTTGACTTTTAAAAGCAGTCTATCTGTTTCATGGTGGTGGAGTTCCGAACAGAATAACGTGTAATTAATGTTGGGATGTGGCCCTGGGGAGCTTGGAAATGTGGGAAGAGGAGAGAGGAGGGAGAGGAGTCACAGAGATTTCTGATTACCTGACAAGTTGGGGCCGGAAAGGCTACACTTAGCCCATTAAAGATTTTCCAGCGTGACATTTGAGAGCAGCTGCCGCACCGTGCGCCACCTCGCCATTTCCCCATTCGCTGGGCATCAATTTAGAGAGAGAAAGAGGGAGAAAAAGAAAGAGCAAACGAGAGAAAGAGAGGCCACCAGGCAGACACTGGCACAAATGGATTTCATTCACCAAGGTGAACTGTACTTGGCTGATAAATGCACTTCCTTGAATGTCAGCAAATGTCATTTGTGAAGCCTTTTACTGTTGCTTTAATAGCTTCCCCAAACTTACAAAGAAATGAAAATAGAATGACAGAGAGAGAGGGAGAAGAGAGAGAGATAGAGAGGGTTTGGCTGTTGTCACTTCCACATGATTAAGCAATAAGACATTTGAGAAGTCCCAACAAGAAAGTGGTTAAACTTGCTGGATAATGCCTCCACAATTAAGTGTTAGACTGAGTTTCTTGCTTTGAGCTGAAGCTTTGGACAACAGCTTAAATCCAGTTGCTAATCAAATCATAGATCAGCTTTGGTTTTTAATAACGTTCAGCAACACAAAAAAATGTCTTTCTGTGTCATTTCATTTTTAAAACGTGGCAGCAAGAGTAAAGGTTTGCCAAAAATGAAATGCTTAATACAGAATCTTCCTTGATTTATAAACAACATGTATATCAATACTCACACCATGGAATTTACAGTTGCCCTTTTTTTTATATATATGTCAAAGGTTCGAAATTATCTAGAATTACTTCCTCATATAAATTAGAATGTATAAATCTGTCTCTGACTCTGATGATTTAGGAATCCGGGTTGTAGCCCGGGCAACCTCACTCTGGCCCAATCCACAAAGCCCACATGGCTGTGATAATCCCCATTTCCAGTAGTTGCTAAGGTTACAAATTACCTTTGGTACTCTTAACCGGCTCCTCTGTGACACTCTACTAATCCTTTTATGGAATTTCATTTAGGATTTATACTTTAGATACAGGATTACACAGAACTACATTTTGTTATTGTTCACATCGTCCAGTGGAGTCATGTAGCACATTCCAGCCTCATTTATTTACAGCTCAGGTACTGGTCACAATTTCAGTGTCAGTTGGTTGAATGTTAATAGCTCACTATGTTTTATTCAAGGATCTATTCTGTTACAGAGAAGTGTGAAAAGTTACCTTCCACTGCACTTTTAGACTCACTTCACACAAAAACACATATAACATCATATGCTTTTTCTTTTTCTTTTATATATAATAATAATAATAATAATCTGTAATGACAAACTCCATTTTTTAGTATCATTACTCCAGTCTTCAGTGTCACACGATCCTTCAGAAATCATTCTAATAGGCTATGCTGATTTGGCGCTCAATTCTTCTAATTCTTCTTATTGAAAATGGTTGTGCTGAGTTGCGTAAAGGGTGGATGTTTTTTAGTTTTTTTTTTAGGATTCTTTGATGAACACTTTTGTATCATTATAAATGTCTTTAATGTAATTGTGATCCATTTAAATGTGTCCTTGCTGAATAATAAAAAAGATGGCATCCAGCAGTGTAATAATATAAACATATATTATTATTCTGAAGATTTCTTAGCAAAAACAGTGCACAACAGTATAATAATACAAACAACATACAACATTTAGGATTTTTAGGTTTTGTTACATGTTACACCACCTGATAGCAGTACTTAGAGATGAGGAGAATGAAAAGTGGGAAAGAGAGAGAGAGAGAGAGAGATGTGAGCTCTAATGATGTTCAGTTTGTTTGTGATGCTCTGCAGACAGATCTAATGAGGCTAATGGAGGCAATATCAACACATGCAAACCCACACACACACACACACACACATACAAGAGAGAGAGAGAGAGAGAGAGAGAGAGAGAGAGAGAGAGAGAGAGAGAGAGAGAGAGAGAGAAGGAGAGAAGGTGAGAGAGAGAAACAAAACTAAAAAGTGCTAAGAGCCTCAAGTCATGTTGTAGAATATGAGGACATAACAATATTTCCCTCCCCTTCTGTCTCTTTATCTCATACACTCACAGTCGCTCTCACATACACTCTCACACTCACACACAGCTAGCAGCTCAGTCATCCGAGTAGTGACAGGCTGACAAACAATGTTATTGTTCTGATGGGTCAAATACTGCAAGCTCCTCAGTAATATGAACCATAGCTTTCAAAGACAACATAGATATCTCAGTGCAATGTAGAGAATGGTTGGAAGGAGTACATGTACAACTGATCATTTGCCATGATTTGAAAGATCATGAAATATACTTCATTATGAAATGCAAAGTCCATTTTTACATTAACATATAACAGCCATACAGTATAGGCCTACAATTAGTCAATTTAAATATATTTTGTTTGTTTTGTTTTATTTATAGCTGTGCACAGTCATTCATCACATCACAGCATTATTTTTTAATTATGCGTCAGAATACTTTTAAATAAAGATAATGTATTTATTCCTGTAGCTAATTTATGGTTTGTGTTGGCTATTAACAACCCAATCAACGTTTTATAGCACATTTACTTTAATTTGAAAGGTACTTTCATTATCTATACCTTTGGTTAAATAGCCTACTGCTGGAAGACTGAGCAAATAGGCTATTTTTCGCACAAAAGCAAAAACTCGGAAATAGGCAGAAGTACAAGGATTTTCTGGGTTATTGCAGACAAAAATAGCCAGACAAAGAATTCACTTTAGTTCGAGGACGGGTGTTTGCTTTCACAAAAGACAAGACCATACCGTGCAGTTCATGACGTCGCAATATTATTTGTGTTCCTGTTTTGGTCAATGTTGTAAACCTATAAAAACAAACAGGGGTGCGAGCCGGTGAGCGCAGAGCTGCTGGGCAGGACACATCCTTTTTTAGGAAGGAAAAGGATTTGGCGGAGAGAGCAAACAAAGATATCAACAGTTTCTTTAACCCCGCCGTGAACCACAGACCTGCAGGACAATATGATAGGACAACCTCCCAATAACTTCCCATTACCTCTGCGCGACATTTTGCCTTTAGATTCACCTTGTGTGCGCGAGCGCGAGCACATGCATATTTGTCGCGTTCACAGCAAACAGTCCGAGAACCCTTGCAATGGCCTAAACTAAACAATAATCACAAACACTATTACTATTATTCTGGCAAATGTGACTAGGCCAAATTGTACTAGACCCATGAAATCCAAAAATGAAGAGAATTTAGTTCTCCCTTTGTAGGCCTATATTTGTCTGGCTATCAGGGAATTGCAGGTCATAAATCAATATATAGGCTAGTCGTATTTGAGCAAATAGTCTGAGATAATGCTTCAGCGGTGGATGTGATGACCATCTCAGCAATTGAAAGACTGAGGGCCGGCTAGGCTACAGGTTACAGCTGTCAGTCATTAATTTTTCATCTGGCCACGGGATAATGCGTCGCGCACTGGGCTCAGTCATTCAATCATAAACATTTTTAAGACGTTTTGACATCTGCTTGAGTATATCCTAATAATTTCATTAAGTGATCTAATTAAAAATACATATGCGTTAATCTGCAAAAAAAAAGAAAAAAAAAAAGAAAAAGTGATCAAGTAGGCCTACCTTAAAGGGGCGGTAAAAATGAACGTTTCAGAATGGCATCTTGTGTTTCAAGATTTTGCCAGAACAACATGTTGTGCAAACATTGAGTTTTTTCCCAGTCAACTCTAATATCGATCAACTCTGGAAGTGGATGCTATCCAAACACGAGGGAAACATTGTCAGTGGGTGCAATGGACAGCTTTCCAACGGAAATCAAATTTCATTGTGAATTGAAAAGTCATACAAACAAGTCACAGATTTGACTATAAACCCCTGGATGAAGCCTTTGCCTCTAGCTTCACTTTATAACATTATACATTCACATAAAATCTACAAATAATTAATGCTGTTGAAAGAAATGTGTTACGGTTATGAAAGTATCATTGGATATCAGACAATGTAGGCTATAAAGGTTTCATTAATAGGTGAGAAACAGAGTTAATAACAAACATAACATCCTGTAATTTTCCTTATTTTTTCTCCAAATTACATTAATTAAATAGAATGACCAGTTGTAAGTAATATAAATGTAAAAAATAAACAACAATATCAGAAATTGATTCTTTCGTTTCCTCGTTGATCTGTTAATAAGCTATCAAGACTAAGTAAAATACGTCAAAAAAAAAAAAAAAAACTTAAGAGAGTTCTTTGTGTTACTTCCTGTCATTATCCCGTTAAAAAAAATCAGGAGTTCACATGTTCAAAATCTCAAAATTCCTCTTCTTTTTTCTTTTCTTTAGCTCTTCGTAAGATAGCCTACACTAGGCCTACATAGGCCTGTCTAGGCCTACCTGTTGATATTTCGGGCGTAAAGTAGCGCCTTGTACCTGTCACAGCGATGTTGCTTATTGCATCTCCTGTAGCAATACAGACGTCCTCTATTGATCTCTGTGGTCAAACCCTTCTTTAGACAGAAATCCTATTCGACAGATGCTTTTCACCCATGAATAACAAGTCCTAGATGCTACACTTTCAGTCACAGCCAAGTAATCATAGGCCTAAAAAACTCGATGACTCTGTTCCCCTCCTTGACTTAAACTTCTGACATGGTATATTTAAATTGCTCAAATAAATGAAAGGGAAACATTTTATTAGGAATTCTCCAAGTGCAGCCCAAAATCTGACCAATCAATAGGCCTAATAAATATTTTGCATAATCTTTTTAATTTTTTTTATATTTTTTTTATGGGTGAATGAGCGAGAGAATTACAGAGTACATGTTTACCAAAGAACTTCCTAACCTTTACAAATGAGAGATTTTGTAGATCAGCACAGGTCACGCAGACACAAAAGCCAATATTTTTAGCTTTTTTTTTTTTTTTTTTTTTTTTAGCTTTTATTGTTTAACCAGCCAGCATTAATCACTGATGAAACAGTTTTAATGGTAAAATGATAAAATACATGAATGCACATTACATGATGCAAATACAAAAAAATTAAGAACGAGAACCTTATTAAACATATCATTCAATACATAAGCTAAAACATTCAAATGTGTCTCAAGTCAAATTCCAGAAAAAAAAATGTGCAAAACAAAATGCAATTATTATTTATCATTCTCGAGCAACAATCACAGTCATTCTCGACAACAGGTACAAAAACACGTCAAGCCACAATAGCAGGGCTTGTCCTATTTAAATATGCTGGTTTCACTCGTGTAATTTTTCAGTCACTTGACTTCCCTGTCAAATGAAGGACGAAGAAAAGGCTTATGTTAAACAGCAGTTTAGGCGGAGCAGAGAAAGGCAGGTTGCATTTTGCACTTTTCCATCAAAAGTTGCACTTTAGTACATTATGAGTCATATACATTCACATAAAATAAAAAATAATTAATTCTATAAAAAAAACCAAGTCGATAGGCTAATTAAAAAAAACTATGGACATCTTTATCGCGGTATTTGATCAACATTTTATGTAGTGTATTATTATGCCAAATAATGTAGGCATTAATTATTTCAGTTTCCCTCGAATTCATATTTGAAAATCCTGCACGTCTATTGTTAGACCGTAAACAACATTGTACATCTCAATGTTTTTTTCCATCCATCACTCTACTTTAGATGTATTGATGCCATTTCCAATCCAATGTATGTTTATAAATGTTGAGAGGGAAAAAGACACAAATTTAATTTTAACGACAAATTAAATAATTAAATACTCATTAAGAATGAGTTAAAGTGAAAAATCTTCAAATGTCCCACCCAAATTTGGGTCTCATTTTTCCAACATGCCCAAATTGAATCATTATAGCATGAATGACTGAGGGAGAATGGACGAAGAGATTGAGCACAATTCATGAATGGGTCTGCCCTTTCAGCTGTAGCTCAACTGAGGCGCTAATAATTTGCCCATGTTGACGATTTGCTCCAGATTGGATTGTCTTACTAGGCACAGACCCGTATTTCACTTTCTGCCCATTTAAAAGCTCTAATAGAAAACTCCCCGTAGACGCAAAGTGACAGATAGCCAGCGTTTATGAATTATTGTCGGGTTGCCCCGGGTCGTTATGACAGCGGCTTCAATGGTTATATCGTGTCACTTTGCACCTGATCAAGATTGACAAAACAACTGATAGGGCTACCAATACGAAACGCAAAAGAAGACCATATCCCTCGCCCGAGTGAATGACAACCGGATGTTTGAAAATGTAGGCTAATAGGCTATAACCACGTCGAATACTTATAAACTACTTCTTAAACCAATTTTATGTAAAACATTAAATCGACATCTCTTCAAGTTTCTCTCATGTTTTAAAAACAATTATTTCGTTAATTCGAGAAATTCAAGTTTCACATCAAAACTTGTATGAATCTAAAAGAACCAAAAGGCAAATGCAGTCAGTCTTAATGCATGCTTTAATTTGTGTAATTAGCAGCACACTGTTTTAAAATAGTTAAACGTTTTTTTTTTACTTACTCTTTGTTAATTTATTATGTTAATGTCAGTGAATGTAGTTTCGTAAAATCATTAACGTGATGCATCTAACTTTGCATGCCTCACAACAGTGTAGTATAGTAAAACTCAAATAGCACATTTAGAATACATGTTAGTAAAGAAATTCAGTCCAGTCGTCATGACGTCATCCTACATTGTATAATCATCATCACTATTGTTTATATTATTAGTAACCTACAATTTTAAATAACTGAATGCATTCCGTTTTAGACACTATTAAACATTTGCATCAATGGTCTAAACGCCAGGTTGCACATGCAACAATTGGACAAAAAATATCCCTAAATATCAAACCATTGTGGAAAAATGTGTAGATTGTAGTGGACAATCCTAAAGAAGTACGCTGTACTTAGTACTATGTGCATGGCTTATCGCGAGGAGGGGGCTAGAAGAATTACTTATCACTCACAGGCTCTGGATATGATGAAATCCTACGAGGTCCTGAAATTAACATAATCAATTAAAGCACAATAGAACGGATACAACGTAGCTATTTTATATGAACATCTCCGTTACTCCCCCTCGACCCCCCAAAATACAGTGCTCGTCCTCACCACCCACACCACACATAGCCTATGGATTTGGGCCAAGCCAAAGCTCTGAGAGAAACCGGAAGAAAGAGGGCCTGCCGTTCCAGGCGTCCGGCTCCATTCACCAGCGAAACCTCCAATGGCTTCATTAGAAGTAACGAGTTGACACAAGGTAAATCTAACATTGAAGCGCCATTCACTTGGTTTGCAGAGAACCCTCATTAAATGTCGCTAACAAGCCGTGCAAATGCAGTGATTGGACAGCTCCCGTATTACTCCGCAGACCTAGCAGGATGCCCACTTAATGAGACCACACAAAAAAAAAGAGGGGAGGGGGCATCCCTGTTGAAAATGCTGCTCGCATTTCGCCTCCCTCCCCCAGCAAAAAAAAAATAAAGAAAAAAGAATGAAATCAAACATATCATCGAGGTTTCAGGAACTCATAGCCTACCTACAAACTACAAATAATTTATACTAGCCAATGCAACTAAATGATAAAAAAATAATTAAAAGAAGATCAATTAATCATAGAGAATTTCATAAAGAGAGTTTTATGATCAGCATAAAATTACAAATGACCCAATTTCCTTTTCCAAATATCAAATATTTGTCACACTAAACATTTTCCCTGAATTGTATCTTGGCTACCTACATAAGTAGGTGTGACATCGTAGCCAGAGGTAATAAAACGCTTCCATTGTACTACAACCTACATTTAACAAGCCAAGCGGATTCAAAATACAGCCGAGGTTAAGACCCTGAGCTGAGAATAGAAAGGGGCTTTGCGCCCCGTTACGACGGCCCCACAATGCTGCAAGCTGCACTTGTCTTGCATGATTCACGGAGTGGAGAGCAACGTCCCGGCAGAGGATGACAACTTCAAGAGCGATAAACTGGGAATATGAGCGGTAGCCTACTGAACGATGCTTGTTGTTTAATCTATCGCCTTCGCTTTATAATCTGTTGGTGTTTTTTACGAAGCCCTAAACACTTAAGAATTTGACCAACTCTCTGGTGAGTCTCAGAACAATTAGCTATTTTTAAGAAAGGTCTTACGTACACACTTGTACAAGCAATACAGACATCATAGCCACATTCAAATCAAGTCCATTTTGGATGGTTGCGGTATAGCACCAGAAAACAGCAATAGATCACTTATAAATGATCGAAAGAAAAAAAGAGATGGATTAAAAAAAATCGATGGAGTTACAAATCAAGTTTTACAACCCATAATTTAGTTTAAGACAAGAAAAAATAAATACAAATAAAAACAGAAAGACTCAAACCACCGCTCCCGAGAAGATTCTCTTTCTGCAGCCGTCGCTTGGAGATCGATTTCCTGTTTGGCAATGTTTAATGATGACCTGAGTGGATGTAAAAACAGAATAAATGTTTAAAATGAAATAAAACCTTTAACCGGAGAAGGCAGTGTCCCGTGCCCTTTCCTCCTCAAACATTTGCATGCAAGTCCCCGACTCACCACACAATGCTCAAAATTACTCATGCATGTTAACCGCGTAGTTGCCAACATTGGTGAGAGGATGGGAGGACACATTTTCGTGTGATAAGAAGTGAGAGCAAGTTTGATCGAGAGTGAAGAAATGGTTTGCTTACCTTCTCATACGACCGAGCTCTTCTCAGTGATCTCTGGCATGCTGTGACGACACGTAGCTTTATTAAAGCTATGGCTCTTTCAGGGAGACATGTGATCGCCGAAATTACGTGTTAAGTTTCAAACCCCTGATGTCACTTCACTTACAAATACTGAAACTAGAAACATGTTTAAATAATAATTGTTCAGCTGCGAAATAATCCACTGTCTGTAACATTCTTATATCATGGTCTTTGTCAGTATTAAAAAAGACAGAGCTAAACGTTCATCGGTATTGAGGACCTTGCTCCCCGCTGATTTTGGCATAGCACAGAGCAATGAAAGCTAAAGGGGATAAACAGACGATTAAACAAGGTGAATGAAGTTATTTGGGATGCTAATGACTTGCTTAATGAAAACAACGGCTATGTTAAACAAAGTGATTTTACGGCAACTTGGCACGTTCTTTCTGTTTTTATGCCATTTCCACTAAATCTCTCTTTCCAAATCACATTTGAAACGTGCCATGCAAAAACTGATTTCGTCGAGACGGACCTGTTTCATATGGCACAATTAAGAGCTTTTCTAAATGTAAAACAGCTTGACCAAGTGGTTTTTAAAAAATACGGTCTACAATGAAATAACACAGGTTATTTCCAGTCCAAAAAGCTTTCCGAAGGGACCACTTCAAGTGCCACTTGGAGTTACTTCACTTAAGTTTCCTGTGACAGAAGAACAAACAGATTTGATCCTGGAGACACAACGTGACCCAATACTTCTATTAAGATCTCTTCCCCGCCCCTCATTCTACTATACACACACGAGCTAGCAGCATTGTGAAAATGTGACAAGGGTGGCTAATAAAGTTAATGGAATAGGACTTCAAAAAATATTATCCTATTTACCTGTATACTTTGATAAGATGGAATTTAGTATCTGAAAGAGACGTACAAGTTCTGAACACCTGAACAATTCAGGAAATTGCATTAAATTATGTCAGCATTAGCTAAATTAGAGAAAGTCTGGATACTGCGGCTTATGTTCTCATAATATGGTCATTGTTCTTTATAGAGTAGACGCGTACATTTTTACAAGAACTATAAGCACTGTCTAAATAGGCTATAATACAGCACAGCCTCTTTGATGCAAACCATGAAACCCATACCAACACGCCTTTGGAAGCCGAATCTCGTGGCATAGTTATAGATTATATCCTTCATTCTTGTAAAAAAAAGAATTTCTAATTTTTACAACCTAAAAGTAGCGCACAATATTGGTATTATATAAGTATAGCTAACTGCAAAACATAAAAAAAATGTTTTTTTTTATTTTTATAAAAATAAATGATCAATGATCACGTGCTTTTTCCAACATGCATGGGCAACGGGCCAGTGTTTGGTCTCTGATCATAGCAAAGCATCAGTGGAGCCACAGGGACGTGCGTCCACTAGTAAGCGGCTGTCACTGTGTGAGAATAGCATCGAAATGCGATCAAAATACAAAAACGATCCGGGATTTTCGGCGTGCGGTAGCATTTAGGCACAGAGCACACATATGTCCATCCTTTTAGATTGCATGCTTTTACGGCTAATGCACGCTACTTAGGCTATGGGTTAAGCGAGCCGGCGTAACATACATCCTCTCCAGCTTCATACGAGGCGCTAAAGAATGAAATAGCCTATCTGCACCCTGTCGTGGATTCCGTTTTAGCGCTTCATTTAAATTCCCGTGTCCGTGACTGTCATCCCGAAACCCCACCCCTGCCTTCTCTCCCTACATATCTTCTTAACTTTAACGAGCCTCGTTAAGATCACAATAATATTCCACCCTCTAATTGCTCATTCCATTCAACAAATAGGCGAGACTCTGCTTCGACTTCACACGAGTCAAGGGAAGGGAGGGTGCTGTTGAGATTGGAGTTCCTGATAACCCCCCGTGCGTGCAGCCGAAGTGGTGAAAGCCTCTACGTACTGGCTAATGATTGGCACGCTTGACAGTGATTGGCAGGGCTGCCATGACAACGCTACAACGACACCAAGAAGACCAATAGAAAAGCGAAACAAAATATTTCAATGCTACACTCACGGTGGATTTAGGGGGAGATATTATGAGGCTGGTGTCATTAGGCGATAGCTATTGAATCATTCAATCCGAATTCGTCGGTCTTTTTTTCCTTCGCAAATTTCATTCTCTCCCAGGTCATTTCCATGGTTTTCAGATCGCCTTTAGAGCTTTATCCCTCTCATTTCTTCCTGCCAAACTTTGCTGATCGCCCTTTGCTGTTGGCGAGCAGTGCGCCCAGCTCCAGGTCTCCCGAAGACTTGTCAATGTTTCAGCTACCAACCTTAAACTTCTCTCCAGAGCAAGTGGCGAGCGTCTGCGAGACGCTGGAGGAGACCGGGGACATCGAGCGGCTGGGTCGCTTCCTATGGTCGCTTCCAGTGGCGCCGGGTGCTTGCGAGGCGATCAACAAGCATGAATCCATCCTTCGTGCCCGGGCTGTGGTTGCCTTCCACACGGGCAATTTTCGCGATCTCTACCACATTTTGGAGAACCACAAGTTTACCAAGGACTCGCATGGTAAATTACAAGCGATGTGGCTAGAGGCTCACTATCAGGAGGCCGAGAAACTACGCGGGCGTCCCCTAGGACCGGTTGATAAGTACAGGGTGCGAAAGAAGTTTCCCCTGCCTAGAACCATCTGGGACGGTGAGCAGAAGACGCATTGTTTCAAAGAGCGAACGCGGAGTCTGTTGCGGGAGTGGTACCTTCAGGACCCCTACCCAAACCCAAGCAAGAAAAGGGAACTGGCTCAAGCCACTGGACTCACTCCTACACAGGTCGGAAATTGGTTTAAAAACCGGAGACAACGAGACAGGGCAGCGGCAGCAAAAAACAGGTCAGTCACGTCATGTTTACCTTTCAATGGAAATGTTCTTTCGTAATATTCGTAGTATATTTTCATAAATTAACTGTTTGTGAAATATGTGAACACAATGCATTGTGTATAAAAACAGAATCAAATAGATTTAGAGACATACAAAAAAATGAGGGAGCGAGAAAGACGACATTTTAGTTGTGCCATGTGCAAGATGTTTAGAAAGTTTTAAGCAGAGTATAAAAGCAAATAGATCAAATGCCATGTATCCTGTTTATTAAAGTGTGAAAATGCAATGGATTTTCCCCCTCTGATTCATCGATGAAAACTGAAATATCTAAAGTAACATTCCATAATCAAATGTGTATATGCTTTACATCAAAGCTATTGTGTTCTGCTTACACTGTTAGAAAATAGTCTTTTTTTCGTTTTTAACACATCAAATATTTAAATCTTGTTTTAAAAATACACTGATAATAAATTAAAATTTTAGATGCTAGAGATAACAATACAAATATGGATAAAGCCTAATTGGAGAAAACAAAAACAATTTACGTATAGCATCTCTGTTGCAATATTGGAAAAGTAAATCCCAAAGTAATTGTTAATGCAAAGTAATACTATAGAGAGTAGTTTATCAAATATTCTTAGACACAGACACCTTTTATAACATGAGATTGTAAATACAAATATTTGTAACCCTGCGGACACACAACATTGAGAAATAAAGCATTATTAATTATTCTAGGGTCTAGTGTTTAGCCTATTATTTTTGACACTGTGCAAATTATTAGGCTAAAAATTGACAACCCAATGTACTTCGTAATTACACACCACACGGCGTAAATTCTTTAGAGTGAGTTTTATTTATAGATGATTTAGCCTAGTCGAATTATTTTTCTTCCTAAACGCTAAATAGTAAGCTATATGTGTCTTGGGAATAAAAAAGCAGCAGAAACTAAGTCCACACTTTGACTGGTGTAACTGATTTATATTATTTAATAGATAAATCTACAAATTGCACTTGACTGGATGACCACACATCGCTAATAGAAGCAAGAACTATTACTTTTTTTGTTGTCATACAGCACACTAACATATCAAATCTTTAACTGACGTCACCTAATTTTAACATATAAACATGCAAATGAAAACAATACTTATTTGTATCATTACAAGATTAAAATATCCTGAGAAGTCAATCAAATCTCGAGGATAGATTAAAAATATGCTTTTGGTATGTAGACTTAATCCTTGTTGCAACAGGGCTATGTAATTGTATAGCTGTAGCATCCACTTGATCATGTAAGCAAATGTTTAGAGTTATTAGAGTTCTATTTTTTTTTGTCTATATCGTTTTAAATGTTTAATAGGCCTATTGTAGCATTACATGAAAATTGAGGCGCGTTTTTCAGTGGGAAAAAATGGCCTACAACTTTTCTATTCTAATGGCATTCCATTCTTTCACTTTTCTGCTATAGGCTCCAGCATCAAGGAATAGGGCAGAATGGCATGCGGTCCCTTTCGGAATCCGGCTGCACTCCACGCAGTTCTGCGGAGTCGCCATCGACTGCAGCGAGTCCAACGACCAGTGTCTCCAGTATGACAGAGCGAGTCGACACGGGCACGTCGATTCTTTCAGTAACATCAAGTGACTCGGAATGCGACGTATGATACGCAAACAGAGAAATATATACAGGAGAATGGACCTGAATAAACTCTATTAATTATCGGGGAAGATGAAAAAGGACCAATTGATATTACTATTATATAAAAACAAAACAAAACAAAACAAAAAAAACATAAAAGCACGTGTTTTTCAAGCGCTTTCAATGGACCCCACACCTTTCCCCCACCCCATCACTTGCATGATATATATATATCTAAATATATATTTTTTCTTTGAATTCCTTTTTTTTTTTTTTTTTATATGGGGAAATGCCCAACGTTTATTATGTCTACCAGGACCACCGTGAAGAGGGAATTACCAGAAACCGGTGTCCATCGCCTTTTTTTTCTGTTTTAGTCCGAGCGACGACGAGCAGCCAGGATGCAATCCTCTTTTCCTTTATGTTCATCAGACAATCATTTGAGTCGTAAGCACCTTTTTACTACACTTTCTGTCACTGCCTATGTGGGGTACTGGTCAAATGTGGAACTGAATCGTTATGACTGTATCAGATTTTTATTTTTATTTCGAGATTTTATATTGAATTATGTATATCTTAAATAATGCGATCATTCTCCCAGTCTGTAATATATGTGTAGAAATAAGTCTGTAAATAATATTGCTATACCCATTCTCTTTTCTATCCCTGTTCACTTTTCTTGGCTTGGTGTCCCTACATAAACTATTCGTCAAAACGTAAGTGCTCTAGGCGTTTTGTTTCTCTGTTTTATGCCATGAAAAGAACTCTAAGTGACCATGAATTATCAGTCGAAATTAATGCAAAAGACAAAATATTGGATATCATCATCGACTGACCAAGTCTATTTCATGTTTCCAGTCCAGCGCTTATAATTCAATGTTACTTTCTTGCGTGCTTCTGTTAATGTATACGTTTCTAAACTGAAAATACAGTATTCCATTTTGTTATAAAACTGCATTATGTGTGTCATTTCCACAAGTCATTTTCTATAGCCTACAGCAACAAACTATTATCTTTCCAGTTTAAGGAGAGCATGAAATAAGTTTATCACTTGTGTAATGTGCAAAACAAATTCTTCAACATACACATAATTTGTAGTACAGGAACTTTTTTAAAACAAAATATTCACTGTGACACGTTGAACATTCGTCTTTCTTTTTGTTAAAAGACAGTGGCTAATGTACACAATGCAAAAATTAAGTGTACACCATTAAATTGACTAATCATGGAGGGCTCCTCCCCTGGACCAGTGTCCCATTGTCAACGAAACGGCTTTTCATTCCAAATTGAGCTAGGCAAGGAAAAAGCAATACATTTGAGCGAGTAGCTAACACAGAGAAAACCACACATAGCACTTCATTTAGAAGTTTAGTTAGTTTGCTCCAGAATTTTTACAGCGCAATTTAACAAACAAAAACAGTTTATTGCCGTTACTATATTATACTAAAGGTAAATGTTATTCTAAATAGAGAATAACTTTACTAAACAATAAGAAACTGCACAATGTGATAAATAACTTCATAAAACGCATTACTTTGTCGAATTCAGACAAAAACAAACTTTATAGGACAGGAGCCATTTGTATCATGAACTAATTCTGTTTAAAGTAGCCTAAAGACTCGCTTGTTAACCGTAAACTGATTTAACATTTTCTTTACAGCTATTTTGCCCCATATCATCTATCCCTCCTCCTCTGATTCCCGTCTGTCCGTTTTACGGCAGATAACTTAAGAGACTGAACGAAAGCTGTAGTTTTTATCTCCCACAACCGTCAATGCTAAATAAGGCATTGTGTTTATTATTTCACTCACGTTCGTAATTATGTAGTATGCCTATGTCTTGTAAGTCCTCTCAAGTCTAAATATGAGCGATACCATTTGGATATAGCCTATTCATATCTCCTAATGACACTTGATGACATAAATGCGCTAAAATAAAGAAGCATTTGATTTGTATTCATTGGTAGTTGATCGAGACAAGGCTACTTTTTACTTCTGAAGTTCATCTGCAGAAAACAGATATGGACAATCAATGGCCGATGGAGCTCTCCACTCACTTTACACTGATCTTTATCATCCTCTCAGACTACATTAATTTATTGGCCGATATATGTCTCAAACCTGTTAAGGACTGAAAAATTGGTTAAGAGACGAGCAGTTTTCTTTTAAACTGTAGACTAATATCAATACAATAGACTACTGCTATTTGATAATAAGATAAACAGGTGGTAAAAACTTTACTAATAATTTGAGTGTGATGGAAGAAATTAATTTACGAGAATCGCTTTTATTGACTTAAAGACATCGCTAGAAAAAATCGATAGTTTGACAGTAAAATATCTTGAATAGCCTACGTGTCGCCCCATTTCTTTTGTTACAAACGATGCTTTTCGCAGAGTTGCCAAGAGATATGGGCCCTCAAACTCTAGTTACCCATTAAATTAGTAATTAAACACACACACACACACACATGCATATATATATATATATATATATATATATATATATATATATATATATATATATATATATATATACTGGAGCAACAATAGGCTACATAACATTTTCATACACATCCAGTGCCTATAGCATGTGTGTATTATCCCTATGGCGAGGGTGTCAAAAAGGCAGAATAGAATTTTTTTGTCCTGTTCCCATAACCTTAGACGCACAGAGACAAATGAATGCAATTGGACCGCAGACGGCAATAAGAAAAGATTGTACAGCCCTGTTTTTTCTCTGATTTCATCGGCTAACTGAACACAACTTTTCTATTCGTGTGTATTCATGCAGTTCTGAATGAGCGTCAGTTCCCTCTGACCCGGATTGAAAGCGTGGAGCCTCGGCATAGCCTGTCAGTGCAACCACTCTTGGCAAGACTGGGCCTTTCCCCTCCCGAAACAGTCCCCTTCTCACAAATAAGCACAGGACAAGGTACGTGGAGCTAGAATCCGCACTGTGAGGCTATCGCGACTGTGGCAAGATGTGCATTAGGCGGAAGTGTAAAGGACAATGACCGAACCTATAAATGTCAAAAAAAATATATTATTTTTTTAATTGTATACACATTAAATGATAGTTTCTGGTCTGAAATATTGTTTATGTTATCCAATTATGGAGTAATAATTCAATCCAAAAAGTAGGCCTATATTCAGTAGCCCATTTTCAGATCATGCATAGCTAAAATGTGACAAAAACGTTGGCTTGTAGCCTCATTTCCATCCTGACTTCAGATCACTATATCTGCTCCTGAACGACTGAAATATTTTAAATGATTCGTCATTAGCAACTCCTCACATCTCAAAGGTAATGTTGCATCACTTCATTATTCTGTTTTACCCAATATTTTGTTGGGTCCTTTGGATCAATTCTATATGCTATTTTGTATTTTATTTAGGTCGGCTGCTCGCGTCTTTCCTTTTCCCACTATGGTCCTAAAACTGAAGTGCAATAACTAAAGAGCTAGGCTACTTCACGTGGAAAAACTACATGGCTTTGCAGAGACAGACACAGATTCTTTTTGATAGACGTAGTAAACGAATTAGCCCTATATAGTAGCCTAATGACTTTCGTTCAGTAGGCTAAAGTAAATTAATAAATCAAAATTTCATAAATCATTTAAAGGAATTCTTCGAGTGTTGTTCTCGACCCAGCAGCCTGTGATGAGGCGTTCTGGCAAGCAGGATTAAAAACTGTAATTCTATTACAGAGTAATTTAGAGGTCACAAGAGGCTATGATACAGGATCAGCAGTAAGATCAGAGTGTAAGAGCCCGTTTGAAGGTTAATTCGGATGAGATCCTACGAACTATTGAAAAAGTAGAAATATTCATTTTGTTTCACCACAACAACTTGTAAGGTTACAGAAGTCTAAAAACTCGAGTATTTCCCGAATCATTCTCCATTCTCACATGTGGGTGGGTGTTAAGCAAGCAGACATGCGTCTCTTACTGACGGGGACAACATATCGCTATGAGAGCATTCAAACTACTAAGTAGCTCAACTATCAGCACGTCGAATATAATTATTTTATTTTTATATTCATTTTACGCATGTGTTTTTAAATTGGTATCATGCAACACATGGTTGCAGCTGAATACAATAGGCTAAGAAAAATATTCATTTTTAATGTGTTCAAATAGCCTACCATAAACTATTCCCTTAATACAGTACACTTCGCTTGCTGCCATCAGTAGCCCTATATTGCACTAAAACAACAACATAATCTTATAATAATAATAATAATAATAAATAAATAATGCGACCTTAACCATAATAAAACATTTGTTTAGCTCTAACAGGCAAAGCTTTCTGTGATTTGATAAAGCAGGGCAATTTGCAAATAGGTGCACATAAAAACAAAATCGATCAGATAGGCCCTATAACAGAGACAAATAGATTGGCTATCCACGATAACAACAATGACAGAATAGTAAAAACGTGGGTGTAAATTTAGCTGAGGCCAAGAGACATTGTGAAATATATTTTCGGGAGAAAGAGGGGATAGGAAGAGAGAGATTTTGGTCTAATATTTTAGGCTATACATCTATTCTAAACAATACGCTCAGCTCCAAGAACCGTGCCCTGCCCCAGCTCTTCGCGCTCCCGTGCTCCACTGGCCCGCCTCGGCTCTGCCTCCTCAATTAACGCGCTCCTACTGGAGCCCCGCTGCGCGCCAGAGCTCGACCCCACAGTCTCCAATAGTCCTAACCGCCTCCTACGGCGATTCCGCTCAACAATCATCAAACCATTTAGCAATTGACTCATTCTGTAAATAATCTTTGACGCACTAACAAAGACGCTATTCGAGAGGAGTGTATTAGCATGAAAGCATTTAAACAGATGTCATGTTAGCTGCTAGTGTCTGCTGGTGTCTTGGTTGCAAATCATTTAGATGAACTACAACTGGCGTTTTTACTCACATTCATGCTAAAGACAGAGGATAAAAAATAGACAGGCCTATATTCAAATCTTTCTCTTTAGTGCAAAAGCTGAACTAGAATGTAAGATGCAAGACTCAAATTAGGCAATTCAAAGGCTTATTTTTCAGAACTTTGTAGATTTCGTAGGCTAGCCCTATCAGAATATAGTTGAACACTTTAACATATTTAATAATTTATATACTTACAGAGCTTATTTTCAATAATTGCTATGAAACGTGTAAACGGTTGGTCCAAGTGTTGCATAGTTTGGTTAAATGTTGTCTGAATTACAGAAACAGTAGAATGGAGTTGTCTACACGATAAAGGTGTGCATGCAGTCACAAACCAGATCCAATATCAACTGTGTTCAAGTGGACTGAATGGAAGCGCGTCTCACATATTTGTTGATCTCGTATGCGTGTTACGCCATCTTGTGGCGAAAGGTTCTCTGTAGCTCGCGTCTTCAAGCTGTGATAGAAAACGACACATTAATAGAAAACGCTACATTGAAGGTGTCCAGTCCACACGAACATAAGATTGCGACTAACAATGTGATTGCAGGTAAAGTGTGCCATCAGGTAAAGTGGGCTGTTTAGTTAGAATGTACTGTGCTCAATGGGCTTACACTTTCAGATCATAAAAATTGTCTTTAATTAAAGGGACACTAATTTCTTTAAATTATAAAATAGTTTTGGTTGATGCAATATGACATTGGTGGGTGTGGCCACAGCTCAAAGGAGGACACCCTCATGGTTAAAGGTAGAAAACCCTCTGACATAAGATTTTAATTTCTAACTTATAAGGTTGCTTATTAAATGTAAACAAATATTATTGTGAGAGTTCCTGTTTTGTTTGTTACTACAGTTAACAGGGAATAAAATGCAAAGAATAAAATGTTTAACATGTGTTATTTTTCCTGTAAGGTGTTTAAATATTGCTGGCCCATTTTTGGCTGAATGTATTAGATAAAGTGGGCCAGTGGGATTCAGGTGAAGTGGGCGACCTTTAACCTTCAGTACTAATTACACTCAAATGAATGAAATAAATTGACATTTATTGGCTATTTTATAGTTGAAATGTATAATCTACTTTTTTAGCAAACACAAATGAGGAAAGAAATAGCAGAAAATAAGACGAGGCATTAAGTTAAATATGTGGAGTGAAAAAAAGGATGAGAGGAGCAAAATGTAGATGCATAATATAAAGCTTTAAAATATGGACACAATTTAAGTTCATTTAAAGTGTTTAGAGAAAACATAGACAGAAAATGTTTTACAATAATGGTTACCATTATAAATGTTCATCTTATTCAATTCTTGTTAGCCTATTTGTTGTTGCATGTGTTATAGTCCCTTTTTTAATATGTTGCAGAGTTCAATTTCATCCACATTCTGGTATTCAGATTTCATCAAATTTGATGTCAACACAACATATCAGTTGTTTTGAATTTAACATGCATTGAGTGAACTGATGAATTTTACTCATAACCTAAGGTATATGATTTGGGATTTGTAAAATATGTTGTTGAATATGTTTGTTTGATAATATGTGTTAATAAATTATGTGTTTTTAATTAAGATACAGGATAATATTTGATAAATCAGGGATGGCCCAATTTACCAGACCAGCTGGACCACTTTACCTGAAAATAAACTTGTAAGGAGTGCGATTTATATATGTGTAGCCTATATATATATATATATATATATATATATATATATATATATATATATATATATATATATATATTTATTTATTTATTTATTTATTTATTTATATATTTATATATATCCCATATTTATGATATACCTTGCAAATATCAAATTATAGACACTGTTTTCAAATTGAAATATTATAGCTGGACCTTAAGTTAACAAAAGTAATAAAGAAAAGGAAAGAAAACAAAACAAAAAGGGGCCCACTTTACCTGCATTCACCTTAGATACATGAAAAACGACAAAATATGACAACTTTATTTTACAGTTTCTTTGTTACACACGTTACATGTACTTAATAACAGTATATTATGCATAATTACATGCAACTAACCCAAAACCAAACCCTAATCCTAACCATATGCTATGTGATATGTAGAACTCTTAAAGTTGCATCTGCTTCAGAAGGGTCCTGATCACCCTGTCGGTGTTTGTTTTGCGTTATTACATGGCTTGGTTGAATTCCAATGTAGAATGCGGTGTGTTATTTCTTGATAACAGACCGCTGCGAAGTATAACACACCGTTGCCATGAAAAACAGAGCGTTGCTATGGACGCAGGATTCTAACCGTAGAGACGGAACGGACTATTTTCTTTAGCGGAAGCAATACAATCGTTTTTAAACCAATAAACTCCTTTTTAAATCAATATTTTGTGTCAAATTATTGATTTATTTGGTGGGTAGCCATGTAATAAGCGGGATAATGTGCGAGGCGGTTGTTATAGCGAATACAACCTCTTCAGGCTGATTCAAGACCTGATCATTCGCTATAACAACCGCCTCGCGCTACCTTACATAACAATCGGCTGGATGTACAGATCCCGCTTATTACACGCTACTTGCCACATATGTAAATAATTAGACATGAAATATTTTATTAGTTATTTAAATGCAAAGCTTTCACTTAGAAAGCAGTAGTAGCCTACCGTAAGTGGCAAGTTCAAACTATAGACGGACATTTAAGGGATACGGTAGCCTACAGTCATTTATTACACAGCATTTCGCCACATAAATAATTATGGGGACAAGAGATATTGATTTGAGATGAAACTGTTTTTTAAATCGAACCTGTTTGTTATATTATAATCCAACAGTGGACAAAACAATAGTCGCAAAATGGCAGCAGCTGCGTTTGTATGAAACGAGAGAGCGAGTCCACCAGTATTGTGGTTATGACATAATTAAATAACTTTACACAAAATATTGATTTGACTGAGTTTTAATATATTTATTAGCTCACCAAATGCACAACTTCCACGAAGAAAAACCGTTCCTAGCAAGGGTTTAGCGCTGCTGACTTCAGTAACCCGGATGAGCCTGTTATATGTTTTCAACAGTTTTCTGGATGGCGCGATTGACCAATCAGAATCAAGTATTCCACAGCGTTGTGTAATAATACTCTAATGTTCCATAATACACTGTAACAAAGAAATCTTTAAAATAAAGTATAACCCAAAAATATTTGAATTTCAAATCAGTTATTTGAAATGAAGTTGGAGTTAAATCAGGGTATAGCTCTAAAAATACATCTCTAAATACACCTTTTTTGTTGTTGTTGTTGCAGTTAAGTTGTTCAATGTGTTAAGCTATAGTTGTGCCTCTCTCCACTTCATGCCCACACCGGGAGATGATGCAGAATAAGCACACTGTAAACCCATCAATAATTAATCACATGTAAGTCAAATGATATTTGAACACTGAACTGGGTTTCCATTTGTGCTAGATCACAGAGTTAGAAGGCTCGGAATGTAATGGAATCCGGACTCCCTTGTTAATTTTTCATCACTGATACTCAGACTTTCTAAGGACTGAGTGTAAAAATCGAATGGGCTTAGCTGGAGCGCAGCCTTTTTAAGTTAAATACAGGGTAAGTGCCCGAGATGGCGAACCATTCTAATAATGGACAGCAAAACACACTCTTACCTACAGGAGCATTTCTTGGATTCCCGGCAGGGCTTTAAATGATTACATAGCAGTGTCTCCCCTTGCAGCATTGCCTTTCAATGTTCAGTGACACTATATAAAAAGTTATTTAAAGGGATAGTACATCCAAAAATGAAAAATCTGTCATCATGTAATCCCCCTCAAGTTATTCCAAACCACTTGAGGGTGAGTAAATGATGACAGAATTTTCATTTTTGGATGAACTATCCCTTTAAAAAACAGGAAGAAAGAAAAACTGGCAGTCATAAAGTTAAAACATTTATCAATCAGTAGTATTCTTTAGATATATATCCATTTAATTTTGTAGTATTAATATTATAATTAATATTAATATTATATAATATTAACACATTCATTTCCTATATAGTCTAAGTGCTAACTTCTATTAGCTATTGGCAGTGCTTCAGTATTTGTATATTTTTCCACATGTTTCATGGTGTACTGGACAATGATAAACATTTTGAAGTTTATAGGCTTTTATTACCATTCAATATATACAAAGAGTCAATATTTACAATGTTGACCCTTCTTCTTCATAACCTTCAGATTCTGGGCAAAATCCTGACTGATGGAGATCCATTTTTGCCTAATTAGTACTTAGAGTTAATCACAATTTGTGGACTGCATGTCCACTCGCTTTGAGATCTGAGTTGCCACATATCCAAAATTTCAATGTAATGATCTCCAAGCCAAGTCACTATCACTATCACTATTGCCTTGTGACATGGTGCTCCATCATGCTGGAAATGCACAAATTATCACCAAATTGTTGCTGGATGATTGGGAGAAGTTGCTCTTGCAGGACGTTTTGATACCAATCTTTATTCCTGGCAGTGATTTTGGGCAGAATTGTTAGAGAGCCCACTCCCTTGAAAAGAAACCCCACACATGGATGGTCTCAGGATGCTTCACTGTTGGCACGACACAGGACTCATGGTGGCATTCACCTTTTCTTCTTTGGACAATCAATTTTCCAGATGTCCCAAACAGTCGGAAAAGTGCTTTCATCGGAGAAAATAATTTCCGCACTCGCAGCCCTTAGACACTTTCAGACGCAATATTCTTTGCTGCAATTTCCTTGCATGTGAGGCCATTTTGATGCAAAGTGATGATGGCTGCATGTGTTTCTTTGGAGATGCACTTCTTCCCTCTTTTTATAGCAATCAGACTGCTCTTATAATCCAATCAGAATGATAGAGTGATTTTATGTGACTTGTTCACACTTCCGTGCTGATGAAATGATTAGTGAAATGATGTTAGCTGGTAATTTTATGCCAGGGCCAAACAAACAAACAAACAAAAAAACCTGTGAAATATGAGTTTTTCGGATAAAGTTAATTTCTTCGAAAAATGAAGCCCTTATTTAAAATGAATCTACATTTAATCGTTTAGCACATTTAATCGTTTATCCCAAGCGACTTACAAATGAGGAGAGAAATAGAAGCAATCAAACCAAGAATAGGGCAACAATATGCAAGTGCTGTAACTACAGTCTAGCAAAGTACAGTACAGGTTTATTTTTTATTTAGTTTTCTATGTAAATATATATAATAGTAAGTGTTAGTATTAATGACGAAATAGATGCATATTTAAGCAGTTTCTTGAAAATGGCTAAAGATTTGGCAGCTTGGCTTGAGTTAGGCAGCTCATTCTACAGCTTGGAAGAGTCCAGGTAAAGGTCTGGGAAAGTGATTTTGTGCCTTTTTGGGCAAATCTAGAAACAATGTAAATCAACACCACAACAAATGAGGCAGCAAACTTTGCAAAATACAAAATGTGTGAGAGTGTGTCAGTGCCATAACTTTAAGCCAAGGCCGCCACCAGATCAGGTAACTTTCAGTAGTCACCTAGGCCACCTACTGGCCAAATGTGCAAATCAAATATTTAGTATGAAAACCTATTTCTTTTTTTTTCTTTTTTACACATTTGCTAAGAAATCCACATCAAGCAAAGTAGGGAGGCTGTAAAGATGATGCTGGTGATCAGCTTAAACAAATGTAAATATATATATATAAATGTTTATATTGTAGATATAATAGGCCTATTATGTTATTATACATGTAAATGCTCATGAATAAGATTTTTATTCAAAAATTCTAAACGCTCAGATGGGTTAGAATGGGACTTACATGCCAGAATTATTTATTTATTCTTATGTATGTATATATGTTTATTTATACTTGAGTCAGTCCTAATTCAATATCTATAAATGGCTAATATGAATAGCCATTCAAACGATGGCCTGCTCTTCGCTCCCCAAAGTGATAAATGGCTGCATCTGAGAACAGCACATCTGAATCCTATGATTGTGTCACATCTGATTCCTGTCTACTGAGATACCTTCATCTGATTGATTTTTGAAGGCAGCACGGATATCCTTCACTGCCTTTTTTTTAGCTCCAATCCTAAAACACACCTGAACAAGCTGATCAGTCAAGGTCTTCAGGATTATAAATAAATAATAAATAAATAAAGACTATTTATACACATATTTATTTAGAATACCATACCTCATATTCACATTCCCTTGCATTGTATAAAGCATACCTGTACATATTATATATATTTGTATATTGTGTATTTTTTATATATTTATTTTTCACTGGAAGCTTCTGTCACCAAGACAAAATCCTTGTAGAAGCACTTGACAATAAAGCTCATTCTGATTCAGATTCTCCCTCCAGGACTGAAGTTGCCCATCCCTGACCTATGACATCCAGTGAGTTCATGACAGTTGATATAAAAATAAAATGCCATCTAAAAGTTGAAGTTAGTGGTCAGTTTATGTGTATATCAAAAAAAAAAAAAATTACAACTTTTTAAACTTTGGATTTTATTTCTAAAGATTATTGTAGTAAGTAAATATCTGCTTAGCCTATACCAAAGCTCTCTCTATTTTGTTGTAGATGATCATTACTACCATGTTGTAGATCAAACCTGTCCAAAATCTGTTTCGGGAGGTTCTCAGTCAGTTGCCCATATATATTATTATCTTTTTATGCATTTATGTATTAGGGTAAGATGCCCCAGGTAGGGAGCCATCTTAACCCATAGTGATATTGTGTATGTGACAATAAAATTAGCAAATGTTTCTATATGCGCTGTATTTCCCATGACACATTGGCTGACACATCTCCTCAGCACATATATCTACTGTATATCTAAATATGTTACTATTTAAATATAAATGTACATTGTTCCCAGGGGGACATCTTCCCCCATACACCCTACAATATTAATGTAAGAAAAAAACAGGGGGAAAAAACAGTTATATGATGTCAGAACCATTGGCATGAGAACCACCTGACTGTTTCAGAATCTTTTTCAAAAATAGTGAATCCAGTGCGTTTTTTTTTTCTGTCAAAATGGTAAATGTAAAAAAAAAAAAAAAAAAAAAAAACTTCCCATAGAATACATGGGGAATGGTTCAAATAGATATTTTAACAGATTGTATTTATGAATTAGTTATTTTTTTCATGATTAATGATTATTTATGAATTACATTTTTATTATTTCTTACAATTTATTTATTAAAAAAAAAAAAAATCATACAAAATTTAAAATAGCATAATATCCATGACGTTTTCTATCAGTGTTAAAAACCCACCTCGTTGTTACAACCAGTAGGGTAGGTTTTAACAACAGAACTCTTTGTGAAAGTTCATTATAATAGTCATCAAATCAGTCATATACTTTACCTTATTATTGCTTTTTATATTTATATCGCATTTTATTATATATATAGCATATTTAAACTGTAAATATAAATTGGTGAACCCCTTGTAGTACTGCCGCTGAATCTCTAGGTGTCGCCAACACCCCGTTAAAACCTCTGCCTGGGTCTCCCAGGCCTCCCTGAGAATCATTAAAGGGATAGTTCAGCCAAAAATTTACAAACCCTCAAGTTGTTCCAAACCTGTATGAATTTCTTTTTTTCTGCTGAACACAAAATAAGTTATTGTGAAGAATGTCAGTAATCAAACAGTTGATGGACCCAATTGACTTCCATAGTATTATTTTTTTTTATTTTTTTTTCATACAATGGGGTCCATCAACTGTTTGGTTACCCATATTCTTCAAAATACCTACCTTTGTGTTCAGCAGAAGAAAGAATTTCATACAGGTTTGGATCAACTTGAGGGTGATTAAATGATGACAGAATTTGGTTACACTTTATTTTAAGGTGTCATTGTTACAGTGTAATTATATAATTAAGTAATATTAAGCAACTACTTGTACTTACTATAGAATTAGGGTAGGATTAGGATTTGGTTAGTTGCATGTAATTATGCATAATTTACTGTCATTACTAAGTAGCATTAGCCTATGTAAACAAGGACACTGTAAAATAAAGTGTTACCCAGAATTTTAATTCTGGGGTGAACTACCCCTTTGAAGGATGAACAATACAAGTCAAATTGAGAGTGCATCCAGTAAATGTTACAAATGTTAATGCTTCTGCATTCGGTGGCCTAGTTTACAATGACAGGGCCAACAATGAACTGGTCTGAGTTCGATGTGTCTGTTAATAGACACTAATTTGGAAAAAAGTGCCATGTACAGTATAAAATATGTGGCATATGGCATTTCTCTGGGTAAATCTGCTTTGAAAAAAAGTCTGTATATAAAATGTACTTTTGACATGAAAGAATAAATACTTTTCCCTTTCCATCAACTGAAGTGCAGGGAGGATAATGACATGTATTTGTGGCAAAAAGCTCCTTACGCTATAGAGGAAAGAAGCTATAACTAGGCCAAGGGATCCTTATGACAAGTCTCTACTATTATCTCATCAAAGTGTCAAGATGCTGGTAATGAAAGGTTAATATGTGTCCATTTTCTCTTGTAGGTTTAAGTAAATGTCTTAAATTTATATCTAATATCTGTATCTAATCAAAATATTTGTTGTCCTTTGTAATTATAATAATTTGTAATATTTATGTTTGAAAATCATAATTATTCAGTGTGTTCCAGGTCATAATCTCCAACGAGGGCAGGTTGACAATCACTTTTTGTTGAGCAGCCATATTTCAATAGCCTGATATTATAAGTCTTCTTATAATGTGAAATTAGCTCAAACACACTCTCTTGTGTCTCCACACACTCACACTCCCCAAAGGTTTTAGACTGCTCATATTCAGACAAGGCTTGTGTTGGTCAGTCAGTCCCTCTCTAGATGCCCAACACTTATTCGAGTGAATGGAAATTACCATCTTATATTCCCCTTTCCCTCACAATGTTTGCTTGGCACTTTGTGGTTGTAGAAGAATCCTTTTTATATATATTTTACTTATATATCCACTCTTCTGTTGTATGTGTCATTATACTCTCACATGGGAAATTCTCACATATTCTCAACAGTCTTTTCGTTTTTATTAGCAATTACTCGTTTTGCTGTAACCTAAGCCTAAAACAATTAGCCTATGTTTCAGTCAAGCAGCCTCTCTACAACTACTCTTTCGTTCACTAGATGGCGTCAATGACTATTGAGTCCACTACACTACACTAAGAGTTGTGTGCAATTGAAGAGTTTCATTCATGCTCTCACACAGTCGCTATTATTTTCGATGTTGTTTAGGTTGTAGCAAGCCAACCAACCAGAACACACAAAAAAACCATAACATCCAAAATTTCAGGTTTTATTATTCTGGGTTAGTCCCCACAACGTAGGCCTATAGGGAATACTAGCCTAGCCGGACCACACACGCGCGCGCGTTTACTACATCTAAATGGAGACATAGACCTCTAAGTTTTTTTTTATAGCTAGCTAAATATAAAAGTAATAGATTTTATACAGTAGCTAGACTAACTATGGCTACTGTAAAAACTCTATTACTTTTATATTTAGAACTTTAGCTAGTTTATAATACCTTAGGCTATTTATAAGTAACCTGGTTATATAGACTATAACATCATCCTTATACTCACCATAACAGAAAACGTTCTGCAGTTTTACAAATTTGTTTACTTTATTTATTTTGTGTATCGTTTTTACAAATGATGACGTCCCCAAAAGGAGGTTTTGTCAGATTTAGCCTACCTAAATTCTGGGTACTTTTGTCCCCCCAAAATATGGGGGTATTACACACATAGGCCTACATCTTTCCAAACGCGTCGCAAGGCCACCTTGTGTCTTTTAGCATAGCCTACATTGATTCCTGAACAACCTGGGCTTGAAACCTTCACTTCAGTTCTTGCGGCAAACTTACCAGCGACCAGGGCTGGGGAATGAATGCGTGCAATTTCTGCGTTAGAAGCTCAGTTCACCTTTTAGCTACTACATTTATGCGTCATGTGGAGTAGGCTATAATGAGTTATGCAAGAGTTTGGTTAAAATTGTGCTCAGCTTCCTAAGTTTTAAAAGAAGGCTACTTAACGAACACATTCCTCATGGATAAAAGTAACAGTGTCCCATGTCTTATTTGTGAAAATGTCTCTGCTCTGCGTGCACAAGGCAACTGACACGACGCCCTGGTTGCGACCTGATTTGTCATTGAAGAAACCTTGTCAACCAGGAATGAGTCATTGAAGAAACCTATACCTGTCCTGTATAGAGTATAGCCTATATAAAAAATATATATAATAAAAAATATAAAAAGTACTTTGCCATTAGAGGAACTCCTTCTCTCGAACATTTTATTAAGGGATACATAACGCAAAGAAAGTTAAGCCTATGTATTTCCGATTAATATTCTAGGATTGCATATGGAATTAATAATGTGTTAACTCTTAGTCAGACTGTAAACATCAAACAATAAGCTCATTCGCTTTTATTTAAATTAGCAATCTGACATAAGTAGTTTAATCACTATGCATAAAGTTCCATTAAGTAACGATTACACCAAGGTGATTTTTTTATTTTTTATTATGTTTTTTTTTATTTTTTTTTTTTAAGGACGTTATTACAAACATCATAGCCTATTTGCAATGCTATAGCGAGATGAATCTGGATTAATGCTAGCCTATAAAAAAAGTATAAATCCCGTAGAACAACATAAAGAATAACCCAGCTCTGGTATTGCACCTGAAGGCCAAAATAAAAAACGTGGGCCGAATTATATTAACTGATAATATAAATAAATTCGGTGTAGTGAAATCTACAGAATTCTAGGCTAATTGGTAAATTGTCTTGAGTCAATTCTAAACAGTGTAATTTGTAGAATTAATAAAATGAGATTAGAAAAAAAACACGTTTTTAAGCTTTCTAAAATAAAATAGTTTTAAAGGTTAAAAACGACCAAGGAAAGTCGTTTTTCAGTCTTGCAACATTAAAGCCAGGTATAGTAGGCTATGTGACCAATTGCATTATTTATTGTGCATGTTCAGTGTAACATTTTCTTCTTTATTCATCTATAGGCTATCTTATTTTAGTTTTCCATGAGACCGAACTATTTTGACAGAACAAGCTAAAATAAAAAATGCAGCTCTGTGGAAAGTCAAAGTTAAAAACTGCCGCTTTTAGGAGCAAACATTCCCAAAAAAAGAAAGAAAGAAAGAAAGAAAGAAAGAAAGAAAGAAAGAAAGAAAGAAAGAAAGAAAGAAAGAAAGAGATAACAGCACTGAGAGAGGTAGTGAAGGAGACTGGTGATGGAATGCAACTAACCCAAAATTGCAAGACTGTTAAACGCCATCTCCTCATAAACAAGCTTTCCAGCATTAACTCAGCGTATAAGATTGCATTTATAGCGTATTAGCCTCACTACTGAGAGAGCTTTGCTTTACATCTTATGCCCGAATTTTTTACGACCTGTCCGCCTCTCCCAAAGCATGCATACAACATACTGTAGCCTATATGTAGCATTCTAAAAAGGACATGGACAATATTAGCCTATTGTAGGCTAATTTAGCTATTCTCTGGGGATACAAACCTTGTTTTTTGAGAATGCTATAATGCAACAAACTTGATGTCTCCTAGGTTCATGGGGCTGCTCAAAATAATTGCTACCATCTTGTTTGAAAGAAAGAAATAGCCTACTTTGCAAGTGAACAGAGTTTAAAACTTGTGATCCCGTGGACACTAAGGTATTAATTAATACCAGATCAAAAACTGTAAACATGTAGATTTATGAGAGTAAAAGACTAACTTTAACATGTATGCATTTAGATCCTTTTGTCCAAAGCGAATTACACCCTAACCCTGTGGGAAATAAAGAATGCAGCAAAGCGATAGCCTATGAAATATCACATCAACTCAGTTTTGGATGAGTGTCAACAGATTTGTCTATAACTGTTTGGTTATATTACCTATTGCGTACTTGTCGACCTCAGAAGAACTGGTTAGAGTGTTAATATTGATTGATATTACATCTACTAAATGTTGAGCAGTTCGTGTTATGGCATTGTTAATAAAAAAGAAGTTTCCTGAATCCAAGTTTTTGCAAAACATTTTGATGTTGTGAAAGTACGTCGATAAAAGTCATTAAACTTTAAGATAATTTAGATTCACATTCAATTGAATGACTGTTTCACTTTCACAAACTGCAACTGAATGACCCACTAAATCTTTCACTGACTAAATAATATTAATAATAATAATAAAAGCAAGAAAGTATATAATCTATCTATCTGATCTATCTTTAGATTTTTTTTATTTTTTTTACAGTGTAGGAATAAAATTATTATTAAAAGAAGGAACATTCTGTGTAAATATGCGGCATTGGAGTATTTATGTATTTGTAATATGGATACTATGGAGTAGCCTACAATGAAATAATATCTGAAAATCAGATAAGCTAAAGAAACACACTGAAGTTTCTGAACATTGAAAAAGTATAAAAAAAATCATTCAGGCTGCGTTTGTATTTGTGGTCTGTCAAAAATTGGGCATAACAAACTAAGCATAATGGATATAGGCCAATATATACTTCAAAGTTTGAAAGCTAGTAAGCTATAGGCCTACTATCAGTGCAGTGGTCATATACGTTGTCTTTATATTTGTTTACCATCATCGCATAAACTGTTAACGTCAAAAAACTATAACTTCCAAAAGTCTAATTATAAGATTGAATCAAGATCACAATTTAAAACTAGTTTAACTTTCAATACCACCAAGTGACCAAATGCATGTCAAAGTAAACAGGGTTTCACGATCAAATCTGGACACCTGCTAAACAAACCATTGCACAGCATGTAGGCCAAAACAAAACAATTCAAACATTTACTTTGCTCGGTAAATGCATCTGATTTTATTGTTAAGGGTATATGAATGAAACTATATGATGAGTTTGGAGTTTATTGTTTATTGATCCCAAAGGTTACATGCAGTCGCTTTCCAAAAGTAAAATACAAATAAAAACGAAGAGATGCCCCATAGTCGTTGGTATATTGCATTAAACGAAATCCCATTCAAATGAAACTATGAATGGCCTTTAAAACATTTTTAAAATGTAAACAAACGGAATATGCGACTGAGGATTCCTGGGTCAATTGCAATCTAAATTAATAACGATATCAAATAATGTTGATATCAACAATTAAGACGTTTTTATCATGTTTATTAACAATAGATCATGGCATTACATTCTAGAAAAATACCTCTATCAAGGCCCTCCATATCAGCTTTGCAAGTAGGTCAGCCGACAAACATCCATAACTCTCTTTGTCCATTGCTTGTCTCTTTTGTTTTTGTTTTATACGTGTCTTGAGATGTTTACGCTAAACGTTCACGTACAAGCGTCCTTTTGAAAGGGTCCACATGTTTAAGAGCCAAGGTCGACCAAGTTTGATGACATAGGGTTCAGTATAGTGTCGTGTAATGAATGGTGGTGGTGATGCACGGAATCAGCACTAGGCACTGGGATGGCGCTGGGACCAGGTGGAGGTGCGAGGCCGTGGAGGGACTGAAGTCCGGAGTTTGACGTGAGGAGCAAGGCCGGGCTTGACGAGGTGTGATCTGGGGTACCAGACGGCGTTTTATCGTCGTCCGAGCTTCCTAAAATAGTCTTATTTCCATTCATGGAAGACGTTAATGGGTTGTGACTGTTTGTGTTCGAGTTCTCATTATTCTCTCTGTGAAAATGAAAATGTAGAGTTAGGGTTAGAGCTTTAGTATTCAAAACTATACACTGTAAAAAAGTAAATGATCAATAAGTTATGACAACGTGTTTTTACATTGCTTTAATACATCAAAATAAGTTAAGCAATGTTCAACTTTTTTTTTACAAGTTATACAAGATTCAGCTAATTTTTTTAAAGTCAGTTTAATCTAATTTAAGTTGAAATGACTTAAACATCCCAGTTCATTTTACTTAATTTAAGGCAGCAACTTTCTTTCTTTTTTTTTTTAGTGTATGAGACTAATTAAAATGTATATCTCTGACATTGCAGGAGCAACTAACAAACAAACAAACAAACAAACAAATATTAACATATGTGGTTAACATATTTTTATTTTTATAATAATAATATTAAAAATTTAATTGTTATCTAAAACAACAATTAATATTATTATAAGTTGAAGACAGCGGGTTGGTTATGTAGGTGTGAAATATTGTTTAAATACTGTGTTAGGAAAAAGCATCTTAAAATCAATAAAATAAAATAAAAGGACATTTTTAAAAAGTATGTGCCCAGGAATTAGGCTATACAATACAAAATATAGCCTACCCATTGACACAAATATAGGGCATAAACGATTTGTGTACATTTGTGTATGTGTCTTTATCAATCATTTGTTCTAATTCGTGTCGATATTAATAATTTACAATAAAAAAACGTTCAAGCATATTAGCGAGCTAATGCAGGATAGGCCCTAATCATTTATTAATATGGTTAGGAAATAAATCTTATGGTTAAGAACCGTGTCCGCTACTGGTTTTCAATCACGACTTGTCAAATAAGTTATTTCATAAAATATTAATTAAGGATAAAGAATCGGGAAACGTACGAGATATTTTTTAATGGTTTACAATGTGGTTACAGCTTGACTGCATCGCCTGCGGGTGAAACTGGACACCCGTTAAGAAGGAGATTGCAACTGCACACATTCTAAACAAGAATACGTACAGATAACTCTTACAATTCGAAGAACATTCCAATTAATTAAAAATGGACGATTTCCCCTAAAGTTAATTACACCATAATACACACACTACGGGTTTTGTGGATTTTTTTTTAGAAAAGGATATAGCCTAAAAATGTCGTTTAAGAAAAGTAGGCCTTATATTGTCAAAAAAATAGTAGGCTATTGATTATTACTATATAAAGTGACATTAACAGAACTAGAGAACAAATTACATTTCACTGTGTGGCTATCTATCTAAGGGAATTTTCTTTTATGCAAGTTTCTTATATTATAGCTACTCACCTCTGGCTTAATTTCACGGCATGAATGAATGCATTCCATGTAAATAATGCGTTCTAATTACGTTTAAACACATAATAATAATAAACAGTTATTTAGCTGCAGACTATAGACCCGTACCGTTCTTTAGCTTCCGCTGCTCGGTCGCGTTGACGTCTGTTTTTAAACCAGTTACTGACTTGTGTTGTTGTTAGCCCCGTTGCCTCTGCTAGTTCCCTCTTCTCCCGCGGGGAAGGGTAGGGGTTATGAGTGTACCATTCCCGGAGCACACTCCTGCTCTTTTCTTTAAAGCAGTAACTTGTCTCCTCGCCGTCCCAAATGGAGCGAGGGAGCGGAAACTTTCTTCGGACGCGGTATTTCCCAACAGCCCCAAGAGGGCGGCCCCGGAGCTTCTCAGCCTCGACATAATGCGCTTTGAGCCAAAGCTGCTGCAACTTCGGGTGGTTGTGTGGAGAGAACTGGTGGCTCTCGAGAATCTTATAAAGCTCTCTGAAATTTCCCCTATGAAAAGCGACCACAGCTTTCGCTTTGAGCACACTCTCGTTCTTGTGGAGATGTTCGCAAGCCGGCAGAGACCACAAAAAGCGCCCGAGACGTTCAATGTTTCCACCCTGCTGAAGGACCTCGCAGACGCACGCCACTTGCTCTTGCGTAAAGCCGAATGTTGGAAGCATAGACATGGTTTGTCACGAATAAACGTCCACTTTTTCTACTTATGTCTATTTTACCGATGACAGCGACAGTTCTTCAACAGATTTAAAGTAAACCCTTTGGAGGCAAAAATTTTCGGACGACTTCTCGAGTAGACGAAATCAAATCCCACTCCAGGCGAAGAGAGGCACAAAACTTTAGATCCGTTCAAGCAAGCATAATACACCGTATATCCATCTAAAGCACACGAAAGAAAGTTGTTCCTCCTGCGCGAGTCTCTCGACACCTCTTCTATGTCGTTTCAGCATAACGCACTCCCGAAGAAAGACCTCGCTCTCTTGTTTTAATAATATTATTCTAAGCTGGCAAGAAAAGCGATTATGTGAACTGTGATTGGTTGGTTATCTGACCCGGGGATGATGAGGATAAGACAATAGTTTTAGTCAAATTATTTGCCATGGTTACGCTGTCATTCAAGGTAACCTGATATGCTTTGAGGTGGCTCCTTGGGCTGGCTGACAGATTATTCCCTTCATTTTGAGCCCGCCCACCGACATCGAAATATAGCCTCGACTTTCCCTGTATATTACATTTTTTTTTACCCGGGGGTTTGACAGACACTTCTAGCAACCAAAGAGCGCTGATCTGTGAGGTAGTGAGGCAGTGAGCAGTTGAGATGAGAGTGTCAGAGCAGGATTGCGCTCCAGACGCTTTCCAAACCAAGGACCCGGAGTCCATAAGTGAGTGACCATAAGCAGACAATTTACCCTGCCTATGCAAACCTTTTACTTTGTAACTGGTCGATCACACCAAAACTATTTAAACGTTTGGGGAACTCTCAGAAATCATTCACAAATTTCTCTAATTCATTTGCAGGACATTATTATGCTATCAAATGTAATAAAAGAAAATCACAATATGACAATAGTTTTGCAAGCACGTCCGGCCTACATTTATCTATTTAGTTTAGCTTTCTGTTCAATTCAGTAGCTTGTCCCGTGTTATGCATTATTTAGCAGTTGTTGAAGATAAACAGGGGGGTATGTTTCTCCATGTGCACACGCGTGGATGCCAGGCATTATGGACTAGAGTTGAACAGGGTTGGAGGGCGTTTTTAAGCATAGAGCGGGTTTCAAGGATACACGTTCGAATGAACTACGATCATAGGGATAGGAAACACTGCGAGGGACGATTGTGCCGGTAAGACAATTTAGATTTATTGAAAATGCTGTTGACTAAAGTTAATCGAAGTATAAGATGTTCATGTACATTATATGCATACTTATTATGAACCAAGGCTAGAACATAGTTTTTCTTAAACCATATTTAGCGAATGTGTCATAGCTCCGAGAGGGAGAGGCGCATCTTTTAATGATGCCTGTTACGCACACCATTATTGGCATATCATCAGTCCATGTCTGTTGACTGAACTTTAACTCACCGTGTACCGTGGCACAGAAACAAAGTTCTGCTTTCATCAGGAACACTCTGATTTCAACTCAAAGCTTCTTGAGGCCACAAGAAAGTTAAGCAAAATCATATATTACATGAAATAAAAAAGCTGACACTGTTGAGACATGCCAGTCTTGTTATAAGAGAGAGAGAAAATTGCTTCGTTTAAGGTCTACTGTCTTTGCAGTTTTATACTGCACTGGTGCATTGAAGGCCTGTGATGTGGCTTGTGAGTGAAAAAGACTTCAAAACACGTCAACGCTTTAACGTTATATCGTGGAAAGATTACAATGCTAAAGTTCCCATCCACCCTTTTAACTGGCAATTTTGCGTAATACAATCACAAGCTACACTGGTTCTAAATATCTATACTGCACGTTCTATGCAAGCTCTGACGAATAAATGATAAACAAGTAATCAATGTTTGTGACGCACTTTGAATACATTCTTGTGATCTGATAGGCCCTAAATCAAGAAAACTAGAATCTTTTGAATTCAGTTGTTTAAATTTTTTTGACAACAACAATTATTATTGTTATTATTACACAACATATACAATATAGAATTAACCATATAATTAACATAAACGACAACAATCCTAAAATCTACGCTCAGATTACAGCTAAAATGTTTAATGTTGAATTTTACGCAATTAGTGTAAATTACTGTTGTTGATCTTCTGATAAGTAAATAAATAAATAAAAGCAAAGCTATTAATGCCAACCTCGGAGGCAGCCACTGCCCTTGGAAATTGATATGAACGCAAAGCGCCTAAGTTGCACTTTGCTATGAGGAAACATTTCTTATGTTACTTACTTTGATATCCTTATCTGATCTATGTGGATCATTCCCTGGACACTGAAACTATTACCAATATATTGTTGATGATTGTTGATGACGGCGAATTTAAGACTATTTCCACCAATTAATGCTGATTTACATAAAATGATCATCTATAAAATACACTTTAACACCCAAGGCTCTAGAGAACTTAGTCAGTGATAGTCACAAATAGGCATTTTACCAATCTTTTCTATTTGTGACATTTGTGATTAAACTAAAACAGTACAGTGAAGCAATGGAAAACACACATTGAAAGGATTTTGGATGCTTTCTGTGTGTGTGAGTGTGGGGGGATGTCACTGACAGGCCAAATCAAGGTACTCGTCTCGCCTTGACACTGTTTGTAAACGGCTTGTTTCCACGGATCATTTTGATCAGAACTTCGAAGGACCTGCGCTGCTCGTCTGCATGGTGATTATTACAATGCTGATGAATGGGGATCGCGTTTCGTCTAATAGCCGCCCCCTGTTTTGACAACCTCCCACAGCTAACCGGAGAGCGCGCAGCCGCGACCTCCACTAATTGGACTGATTATTGCAAGATGTTTTTTCCTCTCTGGAAAGCTCAGGGTGGCGGCAGTGCGCGGCTGCTCCGTGGCTTGCACCACAAGACCTGATGAGTTACATTCTTTCAGACATGTCATGTTAAGCGGGAATAGAAAGAATTAAACCCAGACTTGTGGTGTCAATGTGCGGTTCGGTGGAAGAAAAACAAGACACCCGTCGTAATTAAATATTGTAATAACGTCTCAGCGCGAATAGATACATTAGTTGCATTTAATAATAGCCTAATAATAAAATAAAATAATAATAATAATAAAATAGGCTATATAGTCGATATAGGCTAAGTGTGCATAATGCAATCAATCACGAGACAGGAAGCCCATGTAACACTTTCCAATGTAGCCTACTTCTAAACACACAAAGACTAAACATAACGAGAGAATTTATAGGCCTATTTGATACAATATAGTGAGTGACTAAAACAAGTGCACACACAATGTCTATTATGTTTTCAGAATTGTATGTAGGCTACTTGTTTTATACCTCTGATCCATTTTTTTGCTGTTTGTAAAGAAAGATATTTTCTTTGTTTACCCTTTTAAATTATAATGCTTAAGGTTGTGTGTATGGAACATAATCATTTTGAACTTGCATTTGATGACCACAATGCATTAATGCACAAAAAAAACGATTGCGTAACTATACTGTTAAGACCTATCAGTAGCCTACTACAGCACATTTTACTTGCCAGTAAATTTCAGTTTGGACATGATTACTAGATTTCGAAAATAAATAAATATTAGTATTTTATCAAAGTCCGAGACAAAGCCCAAAACATAAATCGAAACATAAATGTATTACCTCCTAAACATATTAAAACTCTCACAATTAATGTACATTTGATTCGGTTGGTAACGAAATTTAGTATATGCTCACGATAATTTTCTATTGTAGACCGATGAGATCCTTATTAATAAGAACGATGATGTTGCCATCTATGCAACAAGTGCGTTTCTTCAAATGCGGGCTTGGAGGCGTAACGGATTATTGGTGATGAATGCAACATATTTGACCATTTTTGGCTGTTCCTATACACTTAACTAGCTTTTGTCTTGACTTGGAACTATTAGAAATTTGTCTGGTTTATCGATGCACAACTTCTTGTGATTGTGTTCTCCCAGGAGACTGTGTCGTGCGCGCGTCTGAGCGGAGGCATTGGTTGTCTCTCTGGTTAGTTTGAAACGCCAGTTGCGCCAGTCTCTCAACTCAAGAATTCAGAGATACAAATGAAAGATTAGCTCAAAATAGTATCAAGCTTAATTCGTTATGAAAATAGCAGAAATCATACATGATAAAATAATGAGCACGGCAGCGGAGTAATTAGCATAAGCATTTATGCATAAAAGTTTTTAATCATATTAAAATCCTCTGAATGTAAATTATTTAATTACTGGAGCATACAAGTGAAATAAATAGCAAGGTAGCTAATCTTTAGATGGAACAAAAACAACAAATCAGGTCAAAACAGGTCAATTCAATGCTGACATTTCAATCGATATTGTAGGACAGTATTTAAGAAATAAAAAAATGACCCTTTAGTCAATAATTTGTAATTTATAGTTTTATAAAGATGAATTACAGAAAATGAATAGAAAAGTATTTGAGGAATCTCACTGCTTGGGCTGTGTGCGTGCAAAAACATAAATTTTCTGAAGCTTTTTTTTTTAAACATTGTGGTATGAAGTATGATAATATTTAATACATCATATGTTAGGCTACCTGATACCAGTCATAATATTGCTGTTATGAAGTGTTAGAAGTGTGCATTGGTTACAGAGGTCCCTAAGGACCATGCTTACTGTAACATTACTGTGATTACTATAAAACAATCAGAAAGTTGTGCAGATACATTCTGTGATTTACAATGGACTACATGACTGAATTTATATATATAAAAAAACAAACAGCTGAATGCATATAAAAGTAAGTTGTCTCATGAATTGTAGAGGTAAGACAGAAGGTGACACATTAATGTTGTGCTGGATGGTGTGATCCTTACACCTTATGTGAAGGTGTATCATGTTTTTCTAATGTTGGCTATTTTCCCAAATGCATTTAATTCAATTATGGCTTATGCTTGATGAAATTACCCAGACATGGCATTTTAAAAAACAATTAGATATACATTTTCTGTAACTGTAATAAAATATTTTTGCCTGTTTAGGATACAAACTGCTGTATTTGTAGAATAACTCTAAGGTGGCAATATGAAATCACACATTGTAAAGATTACATGGCAACTGTTTGCATTTTGGTTAGATGTGTGTACAAACGTTTACATATTGTTGGCTCTCGGTACATGACTACGATTTAACAGACTTTCAGGTTAAGGAAACGCCTGTAAAATGCTAATCTGTGTCTATGATAGAACATTTACAATGTGATTGATGTTATTTGCATTTTACTACTGCCTCACTATTGCACAGTAGCAAGAATATAATCACAGATTCAGCATATACACCATTTAAATGAATGGTCATAGAATTGAACTGATAGTTATTTTTAACTTTAAATATATATCTCTGTCTTGGAAAATGTGATATAACAAATGACTGGAAAATATATTTAATAAAATGGTAAACTAAGTGTGATCAGGGAGATGCATTAAACTGAGTTTTGACAGAACTTGACCTTTGAAAAATGGCTGTTGGTTGATGCTGAGAGAGGAGGCTTTTTCCAGAGATTTGTTTTGCCCATTTTGAATATAACTGCTTTTGAAGAGTATGAACATATTACTTGCCTCAGTTTTTCCATGTTTCGCACTTCTCCAGGTTTCTATCAACACCAAGGTCACTGAAAGAAAGGTCTGATGGCTGCTGTTTTGCACTTGTAGACAAAATAGGTGCAAAACAGGATATGCAAGTATTATGCAAGTTATGGCATTACTTTAACCTATGCCGACATCTTTTATCACTTACCACAACCTGGTTGTTAATTAATATAATAAATATAAATGAAAATATAAGAGAGACAAGAGCACAATAAAGCTCTCCGAGGCAATAAAGCATATGAGACTATTATAATGACAAACTTTCTTAAACATTCTTAATGTGCGTTTTTATTTTCCATGACGTCAGCAAGAAAAAAAGAAAAAAAAACTTGTTAGTTATCTCTCAGAAAATAATTTAGAGTTTAAATTAAATTGTTTAAATAAAAATTAAATATAACACCATTTGTTTATTAAAACCACCTCAGTTTCTGAATATAGAACTAAATAAACTGTTGAAATACTCTATGCTTTTTAAAAAAATATGCCAATGTTAAAGTAAAGTGTGTCAGAATAAGCACACTTATAGTTAAATCAATTAAATCTCTCTGATTACATTGCATGAAAGACAACTTAATCTAATATAATGAAAAAAGTCTGATAATATTTTTAAACACACCATAACATTATATGCAACAACATGTATGCACGTATTTATTCCTAAGAAAATATTAAATAGAACACACCTACTATTTTACGCCTACTAAATATACAGTATATTTTAAAAAGGATACATCCAGCCTGTCTAAATATACAAAACATACAAGCCTACTTCAGAGTTTGCATTTGCTTATAATAATATCAATCAGGTGTAGTTTTCACAAGTATGTCTTTTGGCTGTAGGTGTGTGTGTGGTCCTAGTAAACCCTACGTTCTGGGTTGTGTGAAATGTCCCCACAAGTACAGTAATACCAGACATTTTTGACCTTGTGTGGAAATATTTTTTTGGTCCCCTTGAGGAAAACCACTTATAAATCTTACAGAATGATGTTTTCTGAAAATGTAAAAATGCAGAAAGTTCTCTGTGAGGGTTGTGTTTAGGTGTAGGGTTATGGGAAACAATATACAGTTTGTACAGTATAAAACCATTATGTCTATGGAAAATCCCCATAAAACATGGAAACCCAATGTGTGTGTGGATGTGTGTGTGTGTGTGTGTGTGTGTGTGTGTGTGTGTGTGTGTGTGTGTGTGTGTGTGTGGATGTGCTGGAGAAGCGTCTCCTTGGGGACAGTAGAATTACTGTCAACTGATTACAAATTGCAATATTACCATCAGTCCAGGCCACCCACAGACTCATGCACATATACCCTCACATACACAGAGCTGATGGATGGCTACATGTGTCCATTCCAGAGGAGAAAGTCAGTCTGTAATGTTTCAGTCACTTACAGTTATAATTTCCCCCAAACTAGACCTAACTGGAACCTTCTGGAATCATATGATTACCACTTTACAAAATATTTTCTTGTGAAAAGGTTTTATCTTTATCAAAAGTTTTATTTTATTTTTTCATTTTAAATTGTAATTGTTTTTAATCTGTTTTAAAGACTATATTTCACAAAACTGTAACCAAATACATAGCCTTAGTCTTTTACAGTCTTTTTAATCTCCATAATAAAGCAAAACTGGTACACGATAGACACAATGTCTTGTTGGATCGTTTATATTGTTAATGTGATAAATATTACCATGGTTTATATGGTAACTGTTAATTTCATCCATGTGTTGAAATTAAGACATTTGCTAGTGGTTGGTACACAGATTGTGTAACTATACTGCCCTCTTTGTTAGTTATTTTGCAAGCACAACCTGGAAAAAAAATCACTGATTTCACTTATGATTTGTATTGATTTCTATTTGATTTCTATCAAGACCAAGCAGACTACACAACTGTGTTCCATGACAAAAAGGCACAGAAAAATGTCAAACGATGGTGACAGATTTCATAAAATGCCTGTTTTCCTCCACTTTGATCAGATGGCAACTTAATCCAACCAATTCAAACTGTTAATATCATAAAGAGGAAGCAGCTACATTGTTCATTGTACAATGCAGTCGTGCATTACTAAGCACAGTAGCACAGATACTGTGCAGGACAACAACAACTTTATTATGCCATCATAATTCATGAGTGTGTAAGTGGCAGCTGAAGCAGACGTTTGGACAAGTGTCCTCAGCAGTCACGCATTAAAGAGGACTTTACACCCACAGGTCAGGGCAGATAAAAGGCTTGATGGTTGTAAGATGGTGCACTGCAAGAAAGAAGTGTCTTTATTTGTTACAGATGATGAAGAGAGAGTGAACAGCTGGCCTTACACATAATATAATTCTTTAATTACCCCATTAGAATTTATTCGAATGACTTTAAGGAACTTTGCAAGTACACGTCAACTTATTCTAACCCTACTCTATCTAATGAGAGTTATTAGACATGTAGGTGTAACGTTACTTAACAGTAGGCTATGTGTCAAAGGGACCATGAAAATAAAGTGAAACCATTTTGATCATTTAACATAATTGTAATAATTTTGTGATCCTCCACTAAAGAGAGGCATTTGAGAAAGTTGTGAAAAAGAGCAACAAATGTCTCATTTAAATATATGACATTCCAAATTAATTTCAAGTAAGATTTAATAATGCCTGTACAATTTATCTCCAGTAAAATTATTTAATTTATCTGTATTATTTATCTCCCACACATAAAAATCCTCACTGTGTGAAATTCCTAAATGATAAATTAAAAGGATAGTTCACCGAAAATGAAATTGAAATCGGTCATCTTTTACTCACCCTCAAGTTGTTCCAAACCTGTATGTAAATGTAAAACCTGTATTTAAAAAGTACCTGTATTCAAAACCTGAATGTAAACTTTCTTTCTTCTGCAGAACACAAAATATGATATTTTGAAGAATGTTGGTAACCAAACAGTTGCTGAAAAAATACTATGGAAGTCAATGGGTCCCATCAACAAAACATTTTTCTTTTATGTTCAGCCGAAGAAAGAAATTCATACAAGTTTGGAACAACTTGAGGGTGGGTAAATTATGACTTATTTCATTTTGGGGTGAACTAGCCCTTCAAGATAAAGCCTGTGGAGTTATTTATGTTCTTCTATGAAGCTATGACCGAGTATCAACTACAAGCATATAAAAAAATGAAAGGGGAGCATTTGGATATTTATTGTTGCCCAGCATGCTTATGGCTTCCTGCAGACCCCTGCCTGAGCCTCACCTGAGGGAGAGAGGAACGGGGGTCATGATTTTGGTCTGCCGGCCAGCCGTGGCCCATGCTGATATAAAGACACTACGCCAAAGCCATATTTACATCAACTACAGTAATATTATCAATAAAAGCAGAAAGAAAGGCACCTTGCAGTAACTCAGTTCAGACAAGTGTCTAAGCAGCTGTTCAGAGGCTTCCTGGCGTCCTGTGAAGAATGGGGGAAGGTTTGGTCTGCACTAGAGGAGATGTACAGTTACAGCACAGAGTTCAGAAACCTAGGCCAAAGGGATAGTTCACCCAAAAATCTAAATTCGGTCATCCTTTACTCACTCTCATGTCATTCCAAAACTGTACTTCAGTGACTTTCTCAGTGAATGAAACTCAGTGAATGAAACTCAGTGGGGTCCAGTGTTGTTTTAAACCCCATTGACTTTTATTGTATGGACAAAAACAGTTAAAATGTTCCTTAAAATATCTTATTTTATTTTCCAAGGATGTACTGAACAACACAAGGGTGAGTAAATGATGAATGAATTTTCATTTTTGGGTGATCTATCCCTTTAACGGTATATGGCTTTTACACTTGTGTGGATACTATATACAAAATATCAATATTGTCCTCTAGAGACACTATGGCTTTGATTGCAGTGCCTGTAGTAAGTTACACCTCACAGAACGGTTGAGTCGGCAGATTACAAGCTATAACCAATACTGGTATCGACATGTCTGTATTTGTTGCGATAACCTCACAGTCACGATGAGTTTGACCTCTAATGTGATACGAATACATGAAATGGATGCCCAGTGCCTTCTGATTAGGTTCTGAGAGGAACTTTAATATTCAAAGAGCGAAGTGACTGGTGCTGGGTAAATTTTAGGGCCTCTAATGGCCAATAAAGCTGGATGTTCCTCTCCCACCACTGCAGTAAAACACAAAGGTGAAATTATTGAGAGTTAGTACATTCTTGCGTCTTTTAGAGGGTCAAAGGGGTTCAGAGTCAACATGCCTATAGAACACGTCTTCATCTTAACCCTTGACAAAAATCACTTTTCCAAAAAAAAAAAGAAAAAAAAGTGTATGCAGACAGAGTGCAGGCCTGCACATTAAAACAATATATATACACCCAGCCGTGTATGTGGGACTGTGGCTTTCCCAGCTGACCTCTCGGTTACAGGCCAGATGCTTTCTGCATTCGTCCTGTTCTCCAGTTCCATCCTGATATTTCCTCTCCCCGTGTTTGAATAATAATCCTTAAGCGACCAGAAAATTAGCATTCACTTTCCATCAAATGACTTCCACAGTTCCCTTAATAAAAATGCACAGTCTAACTTTAGCAACACTTCAACAGTATGAGAGTGGAAGGGGGGGGGGGGGGGCGTTCATTAACGTTCCTCTGAGCGAGAGGGGTACTGTCCTTCTAATGGTTTCTTTGGATGCCATATGTCCTTCACGTCAGCTAAGATTCTACAGTTACAGTTCAGGTTAGTGTGAAAGACAGACAAGTTGTATAATAGGAGGCCTTGGGGCTTTTTAAGCAGATCTCACCAGCTTGCATTACCATCAATAAATTCAACCCTGCAAAAGTGCTGACATAAATTAGGGGCCTTGTTCTCCTGTAACTGTACTTCCAAAGGTGTCATTGTTCAGAGGCGCATTAGCAACCTTCTGCACAGCCTTGCAGTTCCGCAATTAAACAGCCACTTCTTCAACAAATGCCTCCTCTTCTTGGGTCACTGATAGCGAAAGGCCCTTAAACTTTATATTCCCTGATGGAGCGGAAAAGCAAACACAACACTGGGGTTTGACGCTTTGGCAAACTCATTAATGCTTGGTTCTTTTCAAGGGGCGTAAGAGTGTTTATTGCAGTCGTGGGCATTTGTAGCATCAAGGGTGTTATTTGCGTGGCCTGGTGCTGTTTTCGTGAGCTTGTAAATGCCTATAGATACAAGGGTACTAATTTGTGCTTTATTTAAAACAACATTAATATGCCTTACATTTATTTTCCTTGAGATTACATCTTTAAAATACCAATTTGATTGCAGCAAGATAGGACTATCAATTATGTAAATATGTCTAAAAAGAATAATTATCCTGCACTGCTTACAGTGTAAGTACCACCAATTATACAATAGATTTTTAGACTCAAGTACTGAGCCATTATCAAAAAAATAATACCAAATCAATGTGGATTGTTAAATTACAGCCAAAAAAGTCAAAAGGCAAATCAAATAGCATTTTTAATTTAATCAACAATAATGCACATTCATTATTATTGTTGTTGTTTAAAGAATAAAGAATTGAGTAGTAAATAGTGGTTTCTTTGAAGTGTCCTTTCTGGAAATAAGCTTTCAGAGTGCTTTTGGATCAGCAGATTTGTAGTTTTTGTCCGGTCTAATCTAGTCACTAATTCAATCATTCAGGACTGCTTGGAACAGGAAAGGAAGACATTGACTTAGTTGAGAAAAGCGTAAATGGAGGGTTATGTGTGTCAATACTAATTTAATGAAGACAGGCCTTCACCTGTTTTTCACCTTTTAAATTCACCACAGCTTTCAATGCTGCATTTATTAAAGACAGGATCTATTTTGTTTCTTTGATTTGCACATTTTAAAAAGACAACATTTTGCAAGACTCTCTGCATACAGAAGGGCTTGTTCTGTCAGGGCTTGTTCTGTGAGCTGCGAAAGGCCTCGGTGCAGGTTAGACAGAGTGAGAACCGGCCTTTGAGTGAGGCCTTCAAGAGAAATAAAAAAAACACCCGCTCCTCATGCTTTCGGTCAAACATAGGTTCAGTGGAGAGGAGGCTGGCACCTTGCCCAGCGAAAAGCTCAAGCGACTCGCTCCGTCAGGTTATCAGAGGCGACCGCCACACCAAACAAGCCAGCACCGGGCACAGGAAGTACCAGATGGTGCAGGGTGGGAAGGCGAGTAACATAGAGCCGATCACAGAAAAGGTCAGGAAGTGAATGAAGGAACAGGAAATGACACAGGATCTTCTTTTCGAGCATCTGTATTTTTTTCAGTGGCTGCAACCGAAGCTTTGCGGCCTTTTCCGTTGAGTGACAGGCAAGCGGAGGAAAGCTGACATTGTTGAAGTATGAATTTCACCGTTTGTGTTTTTTGCAAAACACTAAGTCAGATCAGTCTCTCCTGATTGGCAAGAGGGGCTTGTCCTGCAGTCGACCTGACGGCAGAATAGGGGGGGTTTATTGGCGAGTCAAGTTCAATTTATGAAAGCTGTTCAACTTAATTCATAGGATCTCATTCCAAAAACATGTATTGAGATGAAGTTATACACTCTATGACACATAATACTCACTATTGCAACTTACAACTTTCACACGTAAAATACCTGAATGATGCAAATTTATAACAAAACAATTATTTTACTTAGTAAGCATCTAATATAGGAACGGACAACCAATACGAATGCCATTGCAATGCACATTTCACATGAACTGAGAGCAGAGGGAAAAGTGAGAGAGAGCTAAAGCGATGTTCTGTGTCTGGTCTTGATCCTGGCCTAAAGGAGTTCCTCCTCCTGCCCTCTCTCTGAGAAGGCTAAAGAGCTCAGAGCTGTTGTGACATCTCAGTGATTGATAGGTAAAATGAGACCCATCCTGTAATAAAAGCAAAGTCCATGCAACAAAAGGCAGGATTTTAAAATCCTAAGTCAATACAGAACATTGATCCCACTAGAGGGACAGCAAAGGAAAAAGAGGATAAACCCTGAAAAAAAAAAAAATTTCTGTCATGAAAGAAAGAATGAAGTATTACGTGAAAAGTCGGTTTATGGGACTTGGTCATCTGGATAATAGACGGGGCACGGCAGAATCACGCTGACCAGATATTCTATAACCGTTGGACTATAAAATCCAGGTCTGGAATCAATCTGCGATTTATAGCCGCCCTGTTTCTGCTCTCTGTTGTTTTATCAGTGAAAGGATGATACATTTTTGAGCTCTACCTGCTCACATTCACTTTACCAGAGTGCTGAAATGCTACAGCGGTAATAAATAGCAGTCGTAGCTTTAGGGCCTGTCATCAGCGTTCAGTCTGGTCTCTAGGAGTTAGTTTTGACCACCACAAAGACATAAAACAAGTTGGATTTTACCCATCCACCCATCTTTTACACAGCGTATCTACTCTACAGACTTCACAAGCACAGGAACCGCTGGCCATTATCGTCACATTCTTTCTCAGACTGTCTCGGCCTGTGATTGTGAATCACGTCTCAATGACTCAGTTAAACAAGTATGGCAACACCTACATGGCTTTAGAATCTATGTAACAGCAACCTGCGATCACTGAAGCAGACCTGCTCCTGGTTGTGGTTTTTAACCGCAGAATCACAAAAGCACACACAAGCACACACACACACAGATGTCTCATTGTTCCTTAGTCGCTCGTGCGGTTTTCTTAATTAAAGCTGAACTGCGGGAATGTCCCCACAATGCTGAGAAAAAGCACTCTTCTCCCTTCAGCTCAGCTGGTCTCTGTCTTTTATCAACCTGTTCAGAAAATCAAGCCTCCCCTTCTACTTATTCTTTAATAGCACTCAACAAATAAATTGGAGATGAAGACCAGAACATATATACATCACGTTTTCAGAAACACAGCCTGATGTCCTCACGACTTTTTACAATATAAACTAAGTTAGCACTTTCATTCATTCTAACTATAAGTAATTTTGAAACTACATGCCCATTAGCAGTCATTAGAGTATTAGTAGAGTGTGCTTAATATCTGCTAACACTTTGGGCCCTATCTGGCACCCAGCGCAATTGACTTTGTACACCGACGCATGTATCATTCCTATTTTGCACCCGACACACAGCGGACTTTTCCCTCCACAGACGCACGTCGGTAAAATAGGAAATTAACTTGCGCTCTCGGGGTCGGTTCAGCGCAAAGAGGAGGCGTGTTCCGGCGCAAACGTTCCCTGATGCTATTTTGCAGTTCCAGAAAACAATTCCGCCAATGACCAGGAAAAACCTAGCCTAAAGTCAGTGGCGCGTTGCACATGTTTTTCATATGCTATTTTAAGGGTGCATGCTTGGCCATAATCAATGTAGCGTGTGCACAACACGCATGCACTTTGATTCTCTCATCTACACACAGACGCAGCAGTTCTCATTTTTAGAAAACCATACACTATTACAAGGAAAAATATTAACACACGAGGGAAATCATTGTTGTGTCCATGAAGATGTGAAAAAAATAGGCATAAATCTAGCTTACACATTTACCCAAATTTTTATATCCCTGTTTAACCGAAGCTGATTTGGGTGGGTTTCTCCCATCACCAATGTCACTTCTCTGTGTTTTACGGCCCTGACGAGAACGTCGGTCTCCTCGGCTGTGAACCGCTCCTGGCATGCGCCTGGCAAATCCGCCGTTATAATAGCAATCCGCCATGGAACAAGCGCGCCTGCTCTTAAAGGGAATGTGAGATGTCACTCTGATTGGTTTATTTCACGCTACGCCCAAACCACACCTAATATATGAGTAATGAAGCTACTTCAGACCAACCCATTTCAGATTTGCGTCGGGCACAAGAGTAATTTATCCCGCTGGTATAATAGCAACAGCACCCAAGATCCACCCACAAAGTTACTTGCGTTTCGCGTTTGATACTTGCCTTTCAGATCGTTAAAATAGGCCCTTTATTTCTAAGCTCCTCAACAGACTTTCTAGTACTGACTATAAGTAACTTTTCAAGAAGCCTACATGTCAACTTATTCTACTAGCCCTAACTGTAACTCTAGTGAGTGTTAGTTGACATGTAGGCTACTTGAAAAGTTACTTATGTAAAAAGTTACTACAGTTACGCAACTATGTCAACTATCTCATTAATTTGCACCTACATCTCAACTTATTCTACTAACCCTAACTGTAACCTAACAGTCTACTAATACTCTAATGAGAGTAAGTTGACATGTAGGTGCAAATTATGAGTTCTTTGACAGTTGTGAAGTTACTTACTGTATAGTTAGTAGAATGTCTAAAGAGGACTATTGAAATAAACTAACCCATACTACTCAACAAAAATAAATGACAAACGTAAAATAGAATATGAATTATGGCTCACAGTATTCAGATCATCTCGATGTTCGAATTATAAAAAAAAATGTCCACTGCATCTACACTCTCAATCTCTTTTTGGTCCCCCTCTATCTCTTTTTACCATTGCTGCTCTAGTTCATTCAACACAAGGGTCAACCTACAGCTTGTCTGGCGGTAAATGTTATCTTATCAGCTCATGTTCAGTTTGAGTGACCAACTCAGTGGGTGGACTGAAGTATTTGTAAAGTGATCAGAGCAACAGAGTTCTAGTTCACAGAGATAACAGGCCATCTGCTGCTCATCCAATGTCAGCTAACACTTTGACACTACCTGTCCCATCCACAACAAAGAACAGCTTAACAAGGTATCAAACATGCCTGGCTCAGACAGGTGTGATGACTCCATGTGTAGCACACATCAGTAAATATTAGTTAGTTTTTCTCAACTGAGAGGGACATTTCTCGAAAAATATAACCAAAAAAATAAAAAAAATAAAAATGCAACTGTAAACCTTATTACCAACAGAATATTTTTCGACTTATAACGGAACAAAATACTGGAGCGAACTACTGCCATAGTTTGAGAAAAGACATCTGTGTCTGGCTTGATTCAAGTTCAACACAAAGTCTTAATTAATCACATAGCCCAAAACATTTTACAATTAATCAACATAAATTACAGTAGGATGCTGGTAACAAATACATCAATTGAACACAATATTAATATTGTTCTGGGACAATGAAGAATCAATTGAGGAAATGTATTTTTACTACTGAAAAAAAAAGAAAAAGAAAAAGGATGTGAATAAGCACATCAAAACATCCTGAATGCACTGTAGTGTATTTCACTCTGAATGACAATTGTAAAAACAAACAACAAAAACAAAATTCTGTAAAATTATTTCCATCACATGCAATGTTACTATAGACAGCAGCAGCTATCTGCCTAGACTTCAGAAGTAGCCTCTGTATGCCTTATGAACTTCAGGAAAGCTCCACTCTTCTCAAAAGGCACCTTCACTGGCTGGAGAAGATTTTCCTGCTCATATGGATATTTGTCATATATCTTCAACGTTCCAAAGCAAAGTACATGTCGACTACAGTAACTCAGATCTCAGCAGGGAACATTCTCATTGGCCTTTATCTTCCTCCTCTAATTTATAGTACTTGTACTCTTCATGTAATTTGAACATCGTTAGGATGCAAAACCAATTAACCAAATGTGGCTATTTTTATACATCCTGAGGTTCTGAATGGAGTGTGAACAATTTTGAAACACATGGTGTTAACTCTGTGCCCAGGTCGTGAAGACATTATGATGGTTTCTGAATGGTATTTTTTACATGCATATATGCTATGCTGATTTTTTTTTAACGTTTTTGGGGGGAAAGGTTTAACAGATTTACAACTTGATTGAAACAAAAAGAGAGTTTTAGTGTATGCAAATCAAGTCGGCATGAAATGAAAATTAGCCATATTTATTCTTCTAATTGCACTGTAATTGATCACATTCTGAACAATTCATTCATGCATTCAGACTTCTCTGTGGTGATGTGTGCCAAACTTTTTTCAATCATTTAGTCCTCTCAAATACATCGGATGCAAGCTCACATTCAGATCAGCCTTCAACCAATCAACAACAGATGGATTAAACCAAGTCTCCTCCTTTCATTTTTTCTTTTTCGATAATCTGTTTCACTCGGATGTACTTCACAATATGGAAGAAAAATATGTCGCTACTTCTGTTACATCGCATCTGCAATCTTACTAATGTTCGCTTAAATAAATGCATAAATCTGAAAATTGAACAATTCTCACACAGGTCTTAAGTCACAGACATTATTTCACATTGCCTGTCTGATTTCTGTCTCTTCATAGCAGCTTGACCTGCTGGCCAGCATCTGTTCAAGCCCTGTGAGGCTGGTGCTACCGAAACACTTATTAAAGTGGACATTAACAAGGCGGTGTACCAGCCAAACTCCTTGTAACTTGGACGAGCAAGGTGTCGAGATCATTAATTTTAATAAGGAGAGCCGATAATAATCTCATTGGAGATCTTATTTTACTGACATGACTCTCCTGGGCTAGCCCCATATGACTGGATATACAAGGATAAATCCCTCAGCTTATCAAGGCAACACAGCTTGTACTCATTACATATGAGTATTAGTTTAAGCTCTATTACAGAATGCAGAATCCCAAACTCCTGAAAGTGGCTGTCATTGGAATTTTAATTGACTAACATGAAGGAGGTTGTTCTTTTCCCCCAACCCATCTATCTTCCCCCCTCACCTTCCTCGTATCTCCCTTTCTGCTTCTACGGAACGATAAAATCGTCTGGATTTAAGTTATGGTACGTTTTTGAAGTGCTACAGGCGCCTGTAAATTTGGCGGGCACCTTTGGGAGCCACTGCAGCGGAGCTGGCTGTGCCACTATTTCATAGCCTGGATGATTCATGGCTCTCCGTGTCGTTCCCACAGAGGCCCTGTAAATCTAAACTCATGCTGCCGTCATTGGGGAATGGGGCTAGCGAGCAGAGGCCCAAGGGCCACTTCACATGGACTAACGCTTTCGGTCATTTCACTGCTCTTTACATTTCATCAAGGTGATCCAACCCCAACCAGACAGGCTTCAGGCTTTGGTAGACTGTGACCCTAGAGCTGTCATACTGACTTCGCCCACGCACACGTCTTGCCTCGGTTCTCTCTGGCCAGCGGCAGCTGTCCTACACGCTCGTAAAAATCATATTCCTATTAAGTTATAAAAAGGTTTTGCAACAAATGCACCATTTCATAGGCTTGAAAGAGAGGGAAATGTCAGTGGCAGAGTAAAACTGAGTTATTGCTTCCAGTTTCCAACAAGTAACTGATAGAATATAAGAAAAGAAGGATAAGAAGAAAGACAATATAGGAGGATAAGACGAGAAAGCCCAGGAGGGGTGCGCGCGGTCTTTGTCCGTTTCTTACACAAGCTCCTGGACTCCTTGTTGTAGACACCTGTGCGCGTCTAATGTTTCAGCGAGTCTCTGAAAAACAAACGCACAGCTCCGATCTCTTAATCCGCGTGGCTCCGTGGAGCATGGTCACATGATACGGCTGGGCCGATGATGATGGTGGGCCACGGTGGTAGGGGTGCATGGGGGGGCGAGCTTAATCTTTTTTAATTCAAATCAAGGAGGTCCCTGGTGGGACACAGGGATGATACCCTATCCGCTGCAATCAGGCTGACCTCCACTTCGAGCGCGCTCTAAATGATTAATGGAGCTGCCTTCCCACTGGTTTCCACGGCAACTGGTAACCGGATACCCCACAGGAATTCGGCTGCCCGCCCAAGTGAGCGCCAAGGGAGGACGCAGAGAGGGAGAGTGAGAGAGAGAAAGAGCAAGGGGAAAAAGAGAAATGAAGCAGTGGTACAGTTTGTATAAGGGAAATGGATGGGGGTCGAGAAGGATAGTCCCAGTTCCAGAAGAGAGAGAAAACAGAGACTTCCGTGAAGATGTGGGGTGAAAGCATAACTTGTGAGAGAGAATGATGAATTAGGCGGTAACGCTAGTTGTTCACTATTCTAATGATCAGGCAATTGATTTAAAAGATCGCCATTCAAAGCGGCAACAACATCTGTCATCCACCATTATAATAAATACATTAATATGCACAGATACATTCAAGCTACAGTGGGTTTTTGCATTGTCAAGCTACTACCTGTCTGTCCAAGTGTACATGACATAAATGTATAAACAAATATTGAAAGGATTATCTTTCGGACAGTCGCAGGACCTCTGTCTTCAAGAGCAAGCAAACACAACACTGAAGCCTGAGGTATGTACGTACAATGGTACAGCAGGTACAACAGGAAAAAGAAACAAATCCCCAATGCTAGTAGTTATTTTGAATAGACAGTAGTGCATAATATTACAGTTTTTTACACCTAGTGGCATTTAGTCCCCCCTGAGGTAGTTGATACAGTACAGTACAGTAACTTGTGTAAGGATTGGCTTTCTTTGCATGTGAGAGTTTATTAACATGCGGTGACAATGGTAGTTACACACAGTTCAATATTATACTTTTTCAAGAAATCACGGAAAGATGAGTGAGGAGAAGAAAAAGTGCCATCTACATCTGAGTCTACTTCACATTCCCATGAGGAGACAGCGAATGAAGCGGCAAATGAAGCTTCCCATTTCCAGGACAAGCATATTTCATCACTGGACAGTAGTAATTCGGCACAATGCCAAATGATTTTGTCTCATTATGACAGCGGAAACAACTTAAAATACTCAGTAATTTATGGTCATACAGATAAACATCATTTGAAACTGTAAAGGGTCTATTTTTATTTGTGTATACTCGTTTATTTGTGGTTTTCTTTCTGTGAAGTTTGTGGAGCGCGTCACAAAAATGAATCAAAATTCAATGTATAGGCTACTGTCAAGCTCTTGCTTTCCACCTGAACGCTGGTTTTGGGTTGGTCCGTAGATCCATAGACATGTATAGAAAGGCTAGATAGCTTACCGGCGCTGAGAGCCAATGGGACCCGACGACGTCACACGGCGGCCATCTTAGGACAGGACCGCTCGTCCAGTTATAACATTAAAGTCTATTGTGCATGTAGTGCTGAAATAACTATATTTTGCTCAATTTTCAACCGATTTTCAAACGGCTTGGTGTGTCATAAACGTCAGGGATGCGGCTATTTAACTGCATACTTGTGAAAAATTATAGCCACAAACGGCATCAGCACAAATCATAGCCACGTTAATAAGGTTTGTAATAAACCAAACCGTTTGTAAATCCGTCAAGAATTCAGCAAGTTACGAGCATTTTAGTTGGCGTATGTCACTCACCTTCCGTCCACAGCAGCAGGGAGCAGCAGCGCAGTCTCCTGACCTAAGATGGCCGCCAAGTGACGACACAGCTGACTCCGCCTTGAGCCATCTAGCCTTTCTATACATGTCTATGCGTAGATCGTCTCTTCTTCTTCTTCTTCTTCTGCTCTTTTTCCTGTTGTAGTGGTTAGCAAACAGTGTTGCATTACTGGCGCTCCCTTCTGGAGTGGAGTGTGGATCGCCTATGACTGACTGTACTCGTCGTCTGACTGTATGCACCGAACCATGATGTCCATACCGTGGCGGTTCAGGACGAAAACATGTACTCTTACACCCCTAATATCTGTAATATATACTGTACTAAAGTGCTTTTTAAATTATTTACATTTCTGATCGCTTTAGTCTGACAGAAATCTAACGTGTAAAGTGCATGTACATGTACACGTACGTAGCATGTAGCTAACATTACAACTATTGACACAACACCATGCTTAAAATACTGTTACCTCAGTGTCTGGCCATCCGACATTACACATGGGCTTTGCAACTTTTAAAATAGCCCATTGTCCATCCATCCAGAAGGTGATTGATGATGGAATCAATGTTAACTTGATGGGACCTCTTGTGCTTAAGTGGCCTTTACTGGGTAAGAGGCTACATGGGGATTGGTATCGATAGAATCTCAAGGTCTAAATTGATCTGTCCATCAGGTTCACAGCCAGATAGTGTCCCTGAGTAGACAGAAGACAACATTGATGGAACTTCACAAATCATGATATTGAATATGGTGGCAGAGGAGAGATTATCAGACAATTATGAACTATTTAACTTAATGCCTTAATAGGTAATAAGCAATTTAATGTTTTGAAAGAAGGGTCGGCTACATATCAAGATAACATTCTGATCTTATTGACCTTGTAAAACAACACACATCCACTGAGCTCTCTCTCGGTCTAATCTTTCTGTGTGTGTGTGTTTGTGTGTATGTTTAGGAGTATTTGGTGTCAGGCCTATTGTTGTGGTCGATGGTAAAATCAGCTGCTAAACTTTCACAGGAAACCACACAGACAGAAAGCGCTCCATACTGCCCAGTCTGTGTATTGAAATACCATCTCTGAGAGTGTGTTGTGGGGGTGTGTGTATGAGTGTGTATATTGGAAGACATTCACAGTATCACGAAAGGTATCTGTGTACATGGTGTTGCTTCTCCCGCAACATCCTGTCTCTCGTCGATACGGCCACAGTTTTGGATTGAATTTCTCCAAAGTTTTTGCCACTGATGATGACACACACAGCTTTCCAAAACAAATTTAAAATCCACAATATTTGCAACTACTCAGAATTGGTGTTAATCAGCAAGCTCTGTTGTATATTATATCTCAATAAGGCTAGCTGGAAAATGACATTTTGCAGCACTCCGCAAATTTGTTATGAAAAGGGTATTTTTAAGTTTTGCGCGCGTGTCCCGTGTCTGTCTGTGTGTGTGTGTGTGTGTGTGTGTGTGTGTGTGTGTCTGTGTGTTGTACGCAGTGCTGACAGACTGATGCAGTGGGGGTATCACTGACAGACTGACAGGCCAGTAAACCCAATCTGACCTGTTCCTCCTTGCTCTGCTGTGGCCTCCGTCTCCCAGTCTCCCTCAGACTCCAGTTTCCTCTATTTCCTGCACAATCTCACAAGCCTTTATAGAGCTGCCGCTAGTCACTCACACATGCAGCTTTAACCCACAGAGAGTATGGCAGTATTGACCTCACCCAGGTTCAGCTCTGTAGTCTTTGAGAACACAAGATGAATGTACTGGTCACAGTCTCTCATCAGTCTATACTGTGGGAATAATGACAGCTCATTAGACTGATGTGTTTACATGTCTTTTTCAACAGCACACTACCAATAGGTATTACTGAAAAATGTATAAAAAATTATGAATATTTTTAAATATATATATTGAATTATAATATATATATATATATATGTATATATATATATATATATACATAAATTATGAATATTTTTAAATATATTTTTTTATAATAAAATATATATATATATATATATATATAATTTAAATATTAAAAATAAGGTATATTACAAATGCAAGTGCAATACATAAAAACATACACAAAAAGTTGATTAGTTACCAAAAAAAGTTAGATAAAAAATGTAGACTTATTACTTTTGCTATTAAATCAACAAAGCTATGAAACTACACATATGGAAGTATAGACATTATGCAATGACCAAAACATTTGAACTCTGCAAAGAAACCAACCTTCGCCTTGACAAAAAAATTGCACACTCAATTTTATGAGGTGTAACCTGATATACTTAAAAAAAAAACAATTAAAAAAAACATTTTATATAAATGATTAATAATTGATAATAATAATAACAATGCAATTTATTTATCATTATTTTAAAATTATATCCAGACAGTTGTCCAGACATTTGAATGGTATAGTATGTTCACTTTCTTTTGATGTTTTTGGCATTTTTTGTGTTCTTTTGATAAAATATATACAAATGAACAACAACAGACTTTTGTCATTGGCAACATGGGGATTTACCTACAACTCGACACATGCTGGAAAATAACTGTATTTTTCTTTATGAATTAGCAGAATTCATTTTACTCTCTGTTCTGAAGTCCTGCCTGCACCATTTTGTTGAAATTATGGATAATGATCATGACCTGTGTCCGTAAGGCACAGTGTTTACTTTCATAAACAAGTTTATAAGATGAATTGAGGAATTCAAACTGTGTACACCAATGGGAGCAGAAATGTTTAGTCACAGTGGAACATCTGACACATGTGACTATACCGAAGGACTGAAGGCTGATGGGTAAGAGACCGGAAAAGCTTGTGTGGGTGGCTGGAAATACACCAATGGCAAACAGCAAACAACTAGAATCCATGAGCTGATGACAAAGTCTGACCTGAAATCCTCGCTCACTTGTGTCTTATAGCTATGTGCATGTGTCACGGATGTCTGTAGACAAAACTTCATGAAACTTTTACAAACCACAGGAATTTGTGTATGTGTACTTGTGTACTTTTTCTGTACCTTAAGAGATGCTGTAGCCAGTTGCTCCGGAAATCATGTATTATCCCTTCATGGATGTCCAGGTTTGGGCTTAACAGGAAATAAATGAAAACCTGTATATTGAGGTCACAAATCAGCACATAAATTAATGCATAGTTTAACTTTGGGTTACTCTGTGTATTAGAAGAACATCCAGTAGTTCTCATCAGTCAACAGGCACATAAGAGTCAATGTGAGCTGTGTGAAAGGGGTTCAACAGTAGGTTTGCCCCCTTTGTCAGAGACCAAATGGGCCAGTCTAACTGTGTTTCATGATTAATGAGAGAGGGAAATGGGGTCATGTTGTATTAAGAAAATGTGTGTTTAAACCCAAAACCGGCAAAGAGCTCTAGACTAATGCATCAGTTATCGACTGGACACCTGAGAGCGAGAGGCTGTTACACCAGTCCCTACGGCCTGCAGGCCCATCCATCCACACAGAGCTCCCTTTCCCTTTCTGTCTTAGTCACTCTCTCACTTTCTCCCTATCGTCTTTTTTAGCTTTTTTCAACTCTCACTTTCTTGCAATCTCTCTCTCCATCCAGCATTTCCCTATTGTCCATACTTGCTCCTTTGCACAATAGGCTCTGTGTCAGTGTGATTGCATGTTTATAGGGAAGCCATGATTGTTAACACTCAATCCTCTCTGAATCCCCTCAGTGGATAGCAACTTGATCCTGATGACTTGTTGGGGATACAACGGCACGGCCTCGGGTCCCTACAGCCAAGATTACAGTTACACTTCTCTCTGCGTTTATTTCATTCTCCAATGCTATAGCAAATAAAATGTGAAGATATTTGAAGTAAGGCTAGATTATTATAGAGTATTTTTGGTTAACATCCTAACTTGGGGCTTTTACAATTACATGTTTTTGTGCTTTTTAAGAGAGCAAGTTTGAAAACTAACATCATATAAATTTGTTTCAGATCTGTTTTTGGTTTGCTCAAGTGAACCATCATTTTGATGCAGAGAGTTCACGTTGCAAAGTTTAGTTGTAAACTAAATATGGAGGGTAGATAGCGACTAAACAAACAATGACTGATTCAGACGAGCTTCTCATCCTCAGTGGAGGCCCAAACAAACGAAAGCATCACTGTCCTGTGCCGAGATACCCAACAGGCAGTGGAAAAACAAATAATAGAGAACCATGACATGAAAGTCTGTGCAATGGGTTGCTCTGAAATGAAAACCTGATATTTACAAAAACAGATTTCATAACTGCCTTTTCATCAATATGTCAATTACCATAAATTGGTTATGAAGAGTGAAAATTTCTGCTTTTGATATATATATTCCCTCCTCAACGGAAAATTCTGCTGTATGGAACAATCAGTATATTTATGCCATAATTAAGTCTGACTAGGACTTCATCAAAAAAGATGATGATGATGATAACTTGCAAAGGGAGTTTGAAAATCAGATTGTTTGTCTGAACTATATCATTATTTACGGTTTCTCATAAACAAAATGTTAAAAACTGTTGACCATAGGATGACTAGACCTGCTGGACTAGACTACATAAAACTTAAAACCATACTGTTATATTTTACAGTCTTGTTTTGATTATTACTATTATTTTCACAGCAAGGGAGCAGAAAGCAAAAGGCATTGTATGACATTATACATACCCATCAAATATATTTGTTATACGTCAACCCAGGGTTTTCGTAAGGATAGATAGATATGTAAGTATAAGTATAACATTTATTAATCCCTCAGATAGGAGCACAGGCAGAAGAACTGCTCTGAGGTGAGTCAACACTGAAGTATACAGTATCATATTGATTTGCTCATAGCTGTCTTGCTCTTAGACAGACGATCCTGTTTTATTGGATCATTTCCTCAAACTCTACATTAGGAGGCAGACAGGATCAAAAGCAAACACCAAGAAAGGTCACTCTAATGATTTCTTGTTTATTTATTTATTTTCATTAAAAAAGGGAACACAAAAAAAGTAATGTTTAGCAATTAGACAAAAATATAACTTCTCATTATTCAGACCTTAGGTTTGTTGTCATTTTTTAAAAGTTTTTCTGTGCTGTATTATGACACAAACTACAAAAAGCTCAAAATAAAGTCTAAGGCACATTATAGATAATTTAAAGCATCTCAGATAGAAGTACATACACACACTCTACCATTTGGGGTCAGTAACATTTATGATTCAGCAAAGGTTTAGTTAACCCAAAATTGAAAATTCCGTCATCAATTACTCACCCTTATGTCGATCCAAACCGGTAAGGCCTTTGTTCATCTTTGACCATTAAGACCAGTAAGACCATTTGTTCAAATGAAGATATTTTTAATGAAATCTGAGAGGTTTCTCCCTCCATAGAGATCCAACGCAAGGCCCAGAACGGTAGGAAAGACATCGTTAAAATATTCCATGTGACTCCAGTGGTTTAACCTCAATTTTATGAACGACAGCATTACATGGAACGACATAAGGGTGAGTTAAAATGATATAATTTTTTTGAATGATAGAACTAACCAATTAGATCAATCAAAAAAGTATCAGTTTTCACAAAAAAATATTAAACAGAACTTTTTGAATGGTATTTTGAGTGTATACATAAACATTGTTCATGGAACAAGAAAAATGTTTGTTCACACTCTACATACTGCAATACACTTACTTTGGTTGAATGGCTCAGAAACCCATACACACACACTTCCCTCGCTGCCTATGGATCAAAGGTCAAGTGATTCATCACAACGTTTCCTGCAAAGAAAGTCACATAAAGGAGTCCTCTCAGGATTACGCTGAGCTGAAGATGTCTGCTTTGTTTATAACTGTTAAACCACAACATTACATTAAACTCTCTGTTTCCTGGATGTGTGAACTTATCGGCTATTCCATTTGAGTTATTCCGCTTTGGCCACCATGTTTTTTTTCTTCTGTGCACTGGGTGCACGGGTCCTGCTGGTTACTTTAACCGATGTTTGGACATCTGCTGGGGCTTGGCTCAAAGAGTGGGCCTGTCAACGTGGGCTTTAGAAAATCGAGAAATTGCACAAACACTGGGCTGCGCGGTAATAAAAACAAGCTCCCGCTTGCTGCATTAGTCTTACATTAGCCCGACTATCCGGCCTTTGTTGATGCATCGATGCTGTTAAAGATATCTTTGGTCAGATGCAGTGACATTTTAAATGCCTTCTAGATGGAGCTGAGCGATGTGACTTTTTTCACTTCAACTTATTTTCTTGTTAAACAGTGAAATTGTGGCTTGTGGTCTAATAAAATGAAGTTTGTATATATTTTATACAAAAGACGCTTAGCTTTACAGCTCTTAATAAAATGCATAAAAGCAAGGAGTGAAGTAGAAAAAAATTATAAAGAGTGATGGGGCAATCTTAGCTGCTCTCAGTAGGGGAGTGCTATGGTAGGGCCCCGTTTATTTACTTTAAGATTCTGCTGAAAAGATACAGACTCATGTTTTGTCACATGTAAAATACGAGCCGCTTAACAATATTGTGAAATAGCATAAACAGCGAAATGACCCTTGGAGTAATAACCATCACTTATCATTGTGAGGGCAGGCTGGTGTATTCTGATAAGATGTATTTTCTCCGTTTGAGGTCTTAATTTCAACCCTGCTTCATGCTAGACTTAAAGGAAAAGCTAAATTAGCAAACTAAATGGATAATTGCTTTGGAGGGAGATATGAATAAAGAGGAAGAAATCTGAGCCCTTGGGTGGTTTTATTGCTTCCCATGTCTTTCATGCGCTCTCAGCTTTTCCTCACCAACAATGGCAACCATTGATGCTTTAGAGTGATCTTTGGTCAACAGCGACATTTTTTTAACCAATTAGAAACAGGTTATTAACAGACCTTTGCAGACAGATCATTTTCTGCAATGTTTTGTTTTAAACTAAATATACAATTGAGATGGTTTGTATCTGGTAATAAAAATTTTGCAGAACCTTAATATCTTCCATATAACTTGATAAATTGACATTGCTTGGCAGGAATCACTAGTGAATAAATTTAGCAAACATAAAAGTTGATATACTTTATAGCGTGTTAGTGAAAAACATTTTAACTTACCGCTTTCTGTGATTTTTGTTAGCTTCATTCTCCTCATGTTAAATGCTTTATTTTGTCCAAGAATTCATATTTTGAACTTTAAATACCAAAAACATACTGGCAAAATTATATCTTACGTCTTTACATAATAGGAAATAATCTGATATGACAACAATACTGCACAATTAAGAGGTTTCTTTGCTAAACAATACATAATTAAACACCAGTCTCTGACTTTATCATAGTTTTATGTGATTTATTGTGTTTCATTATCTAAATAATAATGTATGCCCTTCATCATGCCAGTTAAGCTGTTCCTCCAACCCCAAACAAACCTTATTGTCATAATTTATTCACCCTGCTGTTGATTCAAAACTGTATTACTTTCTTTCTGTTGTGAAACATAAAATAATATATATATATATATTTTCTTTTTTAAAAACAGTCTCAGTGGTTTTTCTTCCATACAGTCGAAGTCAATGGGCTCCAATCTTGTTTGTTTGCTCAACATTATTCAAAATATCTTCTTATGTGTTCTGCATAAGAAATAAAGTCAAACAGGTTTGGAACAGTATTAGAAAGGGTAAATGATGACAGAATTTTTCATTTTAGTGTGGACTATATCCTATAAGTCTTTAAGATTTAATAAGAATGTAATTGTACAAAAATGCTACAAAAAGCATAAACATCAGCATATTATAGTAAAAATATTTATCTTAAAAATAGCTATCTAGAAAAAAAATTAAGATTCAAATTGGCACAGTTTTCCCATCTACATGCATTATGTCCCTCCGGTGAGCCTGATTCTGTTCGCTTACTCTCAGGCTAAGTAATTCAGAAGTAATATACAAAGAGAAAGAAATGTGAAATGCAACAGCAGTGACAGGTAGAATGGTGTGTTGGTCTGCTGTGATTCTTTAGAGAAACGTTTACACGCTTAATTTAGTTTCATCAAAATATTGTTTAGATGTCTCTGTGGAACTGACAGCGGCAGTGTGCCGTTATTTGAGCCTGATCATTTGTCAGTGGCGTTGTGACAAGGGCACCACGAGACTCCACAGAAGGACATGGTCCACTGAGACCCAACTTTATATATCATCGGGTGTGAGACGTATCCGTCAGCATTTTAAGTGCCACAGATTTTCAGTGGTGCTCAATCAGTCTAGAAAAAAACCAAGTCAACAAGAGGAAAAAAAAGACTTTAGCTCAATCCAACACTGTGGATATTGGTCGACTAGCGCAGATTTTGAAGTTTAAGTTCATTGCAAAGAGATAATCTCACCCAAAACTCCTGGAATCAGACACTATGTGCATTGACCCGGGGCGGAATTTCCCCAGGTTCTTCGATGAGGCCTCTAAAGCCCAGTGACAGTTTGTTGTTACCATATTGTGTAACCTAAAACCTCAAAGAGAGGTTTGTCGCTCGCTCACCTTCCCCAGTTGTAAGCCGATAAGGACAGTAATTGACAGCTACACCGCTGGAGTGAATGACTTGAGCTCTCTCAGGCCAAGCATAGACTTGAACAGCTTCCCGACAGACACACGTTAACGTTTTCTTTTACACAAAAAAGACCTAAAAGTCTGTCATTGTTTTCTTACCCCCTCACATGGGAGAATATAATGTTTTGAACATTTACATTGGATGGCTAAACCATCACATTAAACCTGCCAGCATCTGAATTTTCCATACACTAGTAGTTCCAAACATTACACTCGTCTTTCAGCAGTACCGAAGTATGAATATGCATTCAGATGCCCAGCTTCAACAGTCGAATATGAGAGCAACAGCGTAGCAGGTTCCCACTGCTAAAGGGGCTATACCTTGCAAACGCAGCACCTTTCTGTGCACAGCTCGATCAGATCCAGATGGTGTGGGTTATGACCTCCACGGGGCCAGGCTAGTTGATCTACTGTCACTCAGTCTCTCAGTGTTTGTGTGTGTGTGTATGTGTAAAAGAGAAGATGAGGATGATGTATGTCAGTGTAAAAGGAATCCACAGACTATAATTGCCACTCTCCTGATATGTGCCTTAATGACAGATGTGTCAGCTAATAATCATCGAGTTAATATGATACTGTACTGCCTGTCTGTGGTTTAGCGACATATATACAAGACAGTTTTGCTGTGTGTGATCACTGCAACACTTCGTACAGTTTGTGAAGATGCTAAATAAGGATAATATTGTTAGTCGCCTGGTAGCATTTCTGAATGTGAATCACAGGCAGCTTATGGTGACAAGCTGCCGCTGATGAATTATGTGTAAATCTAAAGTAGGTACAGAAAAACTGAGATGCACAGAGTAGGATGTATTTTAGGTAAGAAGGGAAAAAGCGGCTGTGGTGAAGGCTTGTACCATTTCTCTCATTTTCTCCTTCCTCTCTCCTCTGCTTCTTTCTTGTTAGGTGATCGGGTTTCTCCTCTGGCCCATCAGCTGAATAGGTGGGGCTTGATCAATGGCAGGAAACTGAAGGATCAAATGGTAATATATCAGAATAAGACTGAGCCAAAGTCTGCACTCACACACACACACACGTTGTGTTTTCATGTTTTATGGGGACTTTCCATAGACAATAATTGTTATACTGTACAAACTGTATATTCTATCCCCTTACACTAACCCTACCCGTCACAGACCCATACCCATTTTACATTTTCAAAAAAACATCACTTTAGCCTATATGATTCATAAGCCGTTTTCCTCACGGGGACCAACAAATTTCCCCACAAGGACAAGGATTTTGGATATTGCCATCTTTGTGCATTTTTTGTCCCTATAATATAGGATTTACCAGGCCACACAAACGCACACGCACGCACACACACACACACACACACACACACACACACACACACACACACACACACACACACACACACACACACACACACACACACACACACACACACACACACACACACACACACACACACACACACACACACACACACACACACTTAAACCTAGATAGAGGCCAAAGTGACCACAGAAACAGTAACCTGCACACTGACACAAGAGAGACAGTAACCTTCATCCATGCTGTACATGACCATGGATACCACAAGTGAAGCATCTCTCTCTCTCTCTCTCTCTCTCTCTCTCTCACACACACACACACACACTCACACTAACACTCCCCCTCTACACCTGCACATAAACACCTTTATTTACAAACCATTGCTGCCTGCAGCAATGCAAATTATCATCATGAATTGTGTTTTTGATAATATTGTTTAAATGTATTGTGCAATGAGTGTTTATATGTATTCATTCGTTTTAATTATTTCTCAAAGCTACCCTGAGGATGTGTGTGATGCCTGCTGGGAATTTGCATAATATTCAAATGAGAATTATTTGCAACTCTGTACCACAGATGTAAAGCAATAAAACCAGATTATATTGGTCTCAGCAAAGGACTTAATGCATGACTAATTATCTCCTGAATTACTCTAATTTAGAGGTTTAGTGATTTGAGGATGATTAATTAAATCAAACTATTGCACACACACATACAATACCTCAAAATTAATCATTTTGTTATTCCAATCTTTTCAATGTAATTATATATTTTTGCTGGTTTTGTTTTAACGTATTTGAAAGAATCAGGCATATTATATTAGCCTATATTATAAGCAAATACTTTCTTACTCTGTCATATGTCTGTTTGGTCATGAACAAAAAAATAATAATAATAATAACTCACTGTTCCAGCTAATGCTGCAGTTGTGGAGTCATTAATCATATGATTTGACAACAATCATTAAAGCTGCGCTCTGGAAAGCGTCTGACTGAATGAGTGAGTTTAGATATTAACAGCCGAACGACAAATAAAGCGGATTTCTTATATTTGCTAGGCTACTATGTAGATTTCGCCTTTATCTTTCAAGAATCTCGAATAAAACGTGCAATGTTTAGACTACAGCGTGGATCCTTATTTCGGTATAAGCGGATGTTAAATTGTAAAATAAGCTAAAGCTAAACACATTACTCTCAGTGATTGTTTTCATCAGGACGGTTAAAGCGGGCCATTTAGAGATAACTTAAGATAAAGCATTTATACAGACAGACTCTACCTGTGAGCGGTGTGAAGTGATATACGAAGCCCATTTGTGTTCAGTCTCTGCAATATCTATTAGGCAGATGCTACTGCGATGCAACCGTACACCGGCTTTTAGCCCAAGTGGACACATTATGCCCTCAGTTTAGCGTGCTGTCGGAGGAGCTTCAACTAGTGATTGAGTGTAAACGGCGCCCGCAATCCCGTCGACTGTCCATAAATCAGAAACGACCATTTAAAATGGCCACATTTAAACCTGAGAGATCTGTTAGATAGAAAATGTTTCTAAAATTACGTCCAACCTACGTAAACAAAAATGCAATAATGACAATAAAAATAACAACAATAGCCTGTTTTTTAATAGGCTATTGTTGTTATTATTATTATTAGCCTATTGAATTTTTGTCTACGTAGGTTGGACGTAATTTTAAAAACATTTTCTATAGGATAAATGCTGAATAGCCTAATAATTATATAGACATTATAATGAGCTATTATTTTTAATTATTGCTATTTAATTATTGTTAGCCTACTACTAGTAGGCCTATTATTAAACAATTTGCTATTTTAATTTTTTTTAGAGCATTTACCATATTAAAACCATTTATTTTCAGTGTTTGTTTGTTGTCATTTAAATGTGCATTCTATTCCCAAATGCGCCAATATTCACCACCAAAAAATTGCAATGAACACTGCTGCGTTTCGTTTCTTATTGCGTCTGACAGCTTCAGTAAATTAGCTTTATTAATGTGCGTGTGTCAGACGACCGACGGTTTAACTTGAGCTTCCGAGAAGCGGTTCTGTAGTACAGATATAATTGTTTGTTTAACTTGTCTCTGATGCATGGAGCCATATCCGCGTTCACTAATTAGGCTACAGTCCAGGTTTTGATTTGTGGCAATCAGGATTAGTTTCATCTCTTAAATCCAGGATCGAAATGAGCTAGTTCCGCCTTTTCCAGTGCTACAGCACCGAGTGTCACTGGGGCCTGTGTGCTGCGCCCAGTGCGCCGCGCATTTCCTCGCATTGAGGGCCAATTACTCCCTATATTGAATACGGAGTGGATCAGTCTGTTGGGATTACAGTTGGACACCCACATGGCCGGAGGGATTGTGTCTGTATTTATTTCATGCGGACTTATTGCAGAGGTTTTATGTGCAGGGGAATGTCTACCACACGCAGATGCAGTTCCGAAAAATATAGAATATTGTGGATATTTCCCCCCGAACAAGATTAAGTTATATAAAACTCTCAGTGCTGTGCATGGGATAGCCTTATTATCAACAATTAATTATTAGCCCGTTTTGCGTGGAGAGCGGGGTTTAAGGGTGGTGTTTCAATGTTTGGTGCTCTGTTTTTATGCGTCAAACTTTAATGTAGTTTTCCAATAGGCTATTTGCTTGTTACAAATTAAACAAAGCCTATTTTAGAAATCCATACTGCATATTTCTAAACTGTGTAAATTGGCATCAAGTTGAGTGCTGTGTTACAACCTGGTTGTTAACACGAACTGGAAATGATAGACAAATACATTTTGTGCTTTCATTTATTGTGGTAATCACTTACTTTTTATGTCCTCCCCATCCCCATAAAGTAAAGGAGTTCACCCAAAAATGACAATTCTGTCATGATTTACAACTTTTCTCAACGTTTTCTTTCTTTTGTGGAACATAAAAGATGTCTTTTCTTGACCTTAAAGTCAAAGAGGGTCTAATGCTGTTTTGGAAATCACTGACTTTCATTGGACAAAAATCATTCTTCAAAATATCTTCTTTTGTGTTCCATATAGCCTAGTAGAAAGACATAGGGGTTTGGAACAACACGAGGGTGAGTAAATAATACAAACTGAATTTTTGGTTCAACTATCCCAAATCAGCAAAAATTAAATAATAAAATACATGCAAATACATAAACAGGCTAACAACTCTAAAATATAGGGGTGCATTACAGCCAATGTGTGTGTATGTATTAGTCACTCTCACAGCTCTGTCAAATGTAGTTTATGCACAAACACATTTTGTGAAATCTCAGTGTGTCCAGTAAATTTACATAAAGTAATGTTATAAACCCTCTCCGTCTGCTCAGCCATGATATTTCTAGTTTTTTATATATATTTTTTACCTTTAAATATAAAGGATGATGTTATAATTGAACATCCATTAATAGGTCAAATAAAACTATAAGCAAGATATATATTTTTTGTACCTTGTCACACCATGTCTGTAAAGCCAAAACGGTGTTTGGATATTTTCATATATAAAAATTCTCTCCCAATAAGAGAAGTGAAAATAAAACAAAAACTAACATTGGCTTGTGCAAATTAGTGCGAAGCACCTTGTACAAAGCACGTTCAGTGAGTTTATGATTATGATGATGATGATGGTAATGATGATGATGATTATGATGATTGGTTAATTGCAGTAGACTGTGCCTGTTGAAGGTGGCTGGATTTCTGTAAGGTCCACGTATCCCAGGCTGCAGCGAGAGAGGGCCGCAGCCGCGGGTGTAAGGCGTGTAATATATTTAACTACGGTAAAGTAGTGTTTTGAGAATTGGTAATTGTTCACATCCTTCTCTGGTCACGGGGACACTGTCCAGATCTCACCGTACGCACACGTGTGGGGTTTCTGAGGTGCATGCTTACAGCTCTACATGGCACACAGCCAAACGCGTCTCTCCAGCTTGTTTCCTGACATAAAATGTTGACTGACTGATAAGAAAAACAGTAGCACAGAATAATAACGCAATCAAGACCCGGCTGATTACTCAGTTATGCTTTTAAGCGACCTCAGTGCTTAAGTTGTTCACGGCCGTCTCACCTTCTCCGGCCCAAGGCCCGAAGATTGGACCCAACTTCACACTATAGCGCTCTTTGCATAAAAGAACCTGTCTACAGTCATAATATTTACTTTGATAATGTTTTCACGACATGGCAACTCTGAAGCGGGGATATATGAACTGTCTAAATATGACAGTCCATGCGATTTGGAATGTGCACTGAATAAGGCTCCTTTTACCCTCTCTCTAGAATTTGCTCTGAATAAACAAGAGACTCGGGTCAGGTCCTCCGATGTGTGATCTACTTTGTAGGCCGGTGGTTAAGCGTGACATGCTTGGCCCTTAAAATATACCCTTTTTGTTAGAGGGGAACGGACAGAAAAATATACAGAATTCTCTGTAATTATGTATAAAGGTTTATTTTACTTTGAAGAAATCGCAGCCGATGGCGGAGGACTGGATGTGCGCGGCCGTACGGGCTTCATGTTGTCTGGAGTAATCTAGCCTCGCGACTGGTTTGAATTTGCTGCCTCGCGACAGCAAAATTGTCGTAATCACAATGTAAACAGATACTTCCTCTCCTATCAGAGCGAATCGACAAAGTTAGTGAATGAGGGAACTTTCACTGTTAATTGTTGTTTTCCTTCGTACCCTGATTCAAAAACACAAGCATAATTATTTGTAAGTGCTACTTTGATTTTGTAATTTAGTTTGAAAGGGGCTTAAGGTGTTTCAGCAAATTATTCACTTAGGTTTAGTTGTTCTTGCATCTCTTCTTGGAAAGCAAGACTACGTCAAGATAATATACTCTAATATACTATATGTGCTATAGGGCTGCCACTAGGTTGTTGGATTGTGGACCAAATCAGAAAACTACACTTAAAAAAATTATTGTTGGTTTAACTTAAAGTAAGTTGCCTTAAAATTTGGAGTTCATTGAAATAAAAAATTCGAGTTAATATAACAAAGGAGATTGGTTTAATAAATAAAAATTCTAAATATTCCACCCAATGCACCATATTTACACACTCACACAGTTGCATGCAAACACAGACAAACACTTTCTCATCCCTTCTTTCCCCCATGCATGAACAATGCATAAATATTATTTCTAAACAAAAATAGATAAACATTGTAACTTTTCTACAAAAAAAACAAAACAAAACAAAAAAAAACACAGAAACCAAACACATACCAAACACAAATTAAACTGTAAAAAGGTCTACAAGCTTTTTTTTTTTTTTTTTTTACAGGCATCTTCACCATTCATAAGTTAGAAAACTGTTAACACATTGTTGCTTCCACACAATTTGCTGTTCTGGGGCCAGTTGCACAAACATACTATGTTAAGACTGTGACTTAAGAACTAGTCAGACAAACTAGCAGTTGGTTAGGGATAATGAGTCTAACTTTTCTGATTCAAATTAGACCAATCTACCTTTAAATGTTATTGAGTTTTAAAATTTGTGACCAGTCTTATAGAAAAATATTAGATGACTCTCTTGTAAAACCATTCTAAGCAGTTTATGCAACCAGCCACTGCTAGTGCATTCTCACAATGAATAAATAAATGAATAATAAAAAAATAATAACAAATGCATAACTTTCAGTGATATACAGCGCATCTCTCATTGTGAAGAAACTTCTTAAAAATCTAAAAGTCAGTTCAAAACCTTTAGTGACTGACCTACTATAACATCTGCAAAAACATTCAAGCAAAATGGTATAATCAGTTTGCTTCATTGTGAACATTGTCATCATGCAGCTGCGCATTGAAAATATATAAATAAATAAATGTGATATGATGATGTTCTATGTTCTTATTCTTAGTCTGTCATAACTGAGCCACAAAACTTCATCATTCCCTGCAGCAGCACTGGAGATACTACACTTGTTGATACATAGGACAAGGTCCGCTTTTATCATTTACAGTCGTGTACATACAGGAATTGCTCACATCATATCCTTCTAGAGTTATTAATTACACCATATTTCACATTCCTAAATCCAACCGTTTTTAACTAGAAACGGAAATATATGATTCAAACCAATAACAACAAGTAACTCAATGCGCACAGACTGAAATCTGAGGCCTGTCATTATAATCACTATTTCCCCCTTGGCCAAGGAACCAGAGTCAGCCATATATGAAATAGGCTTTATTTATATAACTTTGGGAAAACGGTAAATGCATTTGTGAAATGTGTGTATTTAATAAAATCATTTAGCATAAACATATTTGTACAAATTAGAAAATAAAGTTTGCTTATTTTTCCATGCATACACCCCCCCCCCCCCCACCCCACCCCACCCCATCCCGTCTTTATATATCTCTTTTTTAATGCCTCTCTCTTTTCCTTTTTCTCTTTTTCCAGTCATAAAATGGTGCCAGGCTGCGGCATGAAGGCAAGGGCCGTGAAACCGTACCCTCATCATCAGACTGTACAGTAGAGAGACAGAGTCACACTCCCGGTGTAAGCAGGGCATAAAAACACTGCTGCATGATAAGGAGCTGCACAGGGACTTTGAACATTTTATTAGTATCTATAAAAGAGGCACAGGACGAAGGACACAGTGTCTATAAAGCACTAATGGAGGATCAATTAAGATGGTCAAGCTGCAGAAAGAGACTTTTACAGTGTAGGGTTTTAACACTAACCTTGTCCTTTAACACTAACGCTAAAACCACAAGGCTGGGAAATTAAGCCTAGTTGTAATTCCAATGCATCACCAATATCTTATGATCTGAAACAGTAAAAAAAAAAGTATAAGATAATTGATAAGATATTTATAAGATATAGTATATTTGTTTGTATAAGAGTATAAAAGCGAGCGGCGAAGGAGAAGTCCTACCTGCTTTAGTATAGAATAAAAATGATACAATATGCTGCTTTTACACACACACACACACACACACACACACACACACACACACACACACACACACACACACACACGTTTCCATGTTTTATGGGACTTTCCATAGACAATGGTCTTTTATACTGTACAAACTGTATACAGTATTCTATTCCCTAACTGTATACACCCTAATAGAAAACTTTCTGCATTTTTACAATGTAAATAAAAACTGTATTTATTTTATACCTATGCCATTTTTATTGTTTGTTTTGGGAGTTATGTTTGTGTGTACACACACACACACACACACACACACACACACACACACACACACACACACACACACACACACACACACACACACACACACACACACACACACACACACACACACACACACACACACACACACACACACACACACACACGTCTGGTTCATTATCTTTGTGGGGACTCTCCATAGACTTAATGGTTTTTATACTGTACAAACTATATATTCTGTCCCCTTACACTAACCCTACCCCTAAACCTACCCATCACACAAAACTTTCTGCATTTTTACATTTTCAAAAAATATATAATTTAGTATGTTTATTAACCCATTTCCCTCATGGGGACCGCTGGCTGATCTCAGGTTTTACTATCCTTGTGGGGACATTTGGTTCCCACAATGTAATATAAACCAAATGCACACACACACACGCGCACGCACGCACGCACGCACGCACGCAGTTTGTTGTGTTTTCATGATTTATGGGGACTTTCCACTGACATTATGATTTGTATACTGTATAAACTGTATATTCTATCCCTTAAACCTACCCATCAGAGAAAACTTTCTGCATTTTTACATTTTCAAAAAACACCACAGTGTGATTTATAAGCTGTTTTCCCCATAACGTTGGGTTTACCTGAAAGACATTATGATTTTATGATATCCACTTATTACAGAGTAGCTTGCATTATATAGGCTAAGAGTTAGTTTAGATGTAAACATTTACATTTTATTTAATAATACAAATGATCTAACATAAAAGTTATTTCATTTCCATTTTCATTATACTGAAATAAAATTAAACACTTTAAACATTGTATCAGAGAAAACTTGGACAACAAATTAAATACATTTAAATAAATCAATGTAATGTTTCTAAATAGTCAGAGTCGCAGGAGGCTACATTGCTAAATAAACATTCATGTTTTCACTGAAAGATTCATTGCTTATATCACTCTTCTGTGTTTACTGAACAATACTATTCCCTTCATGTATAAGATCTGTATTTTCCAACCTCTATTTGAGCATATGTATATGCTCACTTTGACTTTGATCTGCTTTAATATCCCAAATACACACACTTCTGGTCAGATCTAATAAGTCCCGATTTATTCCTGCATCTTCCATACCTTTCCTCTCTCTCTGTCAGGACATAGGATGACAAATTGAATTACATTTTGAACACACGACTGGCCATCTATCAAAAACAAGTCAAAAATCTTCCTTGTGTATGTTTATGAAAGACATTTCTAAACTCTTCCTGACCTGAAATGTTTATATCCAGAGTTTACGTTGTGAACATTTTAAATGTCATCAAAACCACCTTGCTCCAGGGGTATAAATTGATTCCATTTGTTGCCTGCCCAAGCAACTGGCCTCGGCCGCAGGAGCCATACGAGAGGAAAACCGAGAAGCTGGAGAAATCAGTTCTGAGAGGAGACACGGTGGACTTTCAGAGGGCTTTGTAATGAGTGAAAATCAGGGATGGGGTTCAGTGGGAAATCGCATGCCATGCCTCAATCAGCAACATGTCCCAACAACCAGGGAGGCATGTGTCAATCAAACGGATGTGGGTTTGTGGGGAACCAGTAAATCAGTAGTAAGGCTTTTAAGCCATCATTAAAGCAAAACTGAGAGATGCTTTGCTGCACTAATGTTATACATGTTAATATGAATGTCAATAATACCATAAGACCAGGGGCATCTTGCACTATTTGTTTTTGTTTGTTAGATGGGACACCAATGGCAGTTTTGGCTCACTTAATGCATTAGACAAAATTATGATGGGTAAGAGGGGGGTCTACATAGAACTTCTGCAGGGTAAAGTGGAAGAATAGTCTGATATCATTGTTGATGTGTATAGATAAACAATCCAAATTGCTTTGCCATTTTGTTGAGTCTGAAGCAACAAAAGAGGGGACTGATAATGTTAGTATTTAAAAAGCAAATTATATGCATTAATATGTATATTTATATATACACAGATTGTATATACAGTTAGTGTGTGTGTGTGTGTGTGTGTGTGTGTGTGTGTGTGTGTGTGTGTGTGTGTGTGTGTGTGTGTGTGTGTGTGTGTGTGTGTGTGTGTGTGTGAGAGAGAGAGAGTGTGTGTGCGCCTGTGCTTGTTTAATCTACACTGTGAGGACCAAATGTCCTTACAAAAACAGTAAAACCTGACTTTTTTTTTTTTTTACATTTTTGAGCCATTTGGTAAAAAGTAAAAAGTGTGTGTGTTCATTATTATATACATGTTTTAGCCTGAGTGAATTTATGTTACACTGGATGCAGTCCTACACCGAGACATTGGACCAAACATTTGTTTAACAAAAAGACACACACACACAAAAATACCAAAGTTGGTCAATCCCACCAATTGCAATAACTGCTCTTAAACCAAAGGGTCTTCCAGGACAGTTCGGAAGTTTATAAATTCTACCCATTAAGTACCACTAACAAAACTCAGAGCTCATCAGTGAGAGGATATGGCACGTTATCTGCACATCTAAAACTCTCTCAATCAAAATGGTGTCAAACAATGTCTACAATATATCACTGAGAGTGTGTATACTATAGATGGATCTAATAGAGAGTGTGTATGAGTGTCTTTTACAGCAGAAGCAGCGTTTGAAAGTCTAAATACTTCAATTTAAGCACATGAAAGTGTTTGAGTGTAAATGTGTGCACAATTTTACAACCATGCATTAAATGTGTATATATATCATTTCTGAACCAGAAGGTGTTTTTTCACTTACAATGAAAGTGGTGTGTGCGAGTGTTCTGCAACGTCGATGTGTATCCACCCTCCACGCTCAGACAGAAAGCAGATGTCGGGAATGTGTTAAAGGACAGTCTTGTTGATAATCAACCTGCTATTAGTGAGGTATGTGGCAGTGGTGCTGCTGGGCTGTGAAGGATTGCATTACTCAATCTCTCCAGACGACAAGTGGCTGCTTTCCTCTTAGTGGAGCGCAGCACACATACAAATGAGTTCACACTATTTTGGAGCATCTCCCCCTAAACTCTAAATCTCTCTGGAGTGAGTTATGGTCAAGAAATGGCTCTCCATTTCCTTCTGTGGTTCAGGAGGTCCTGTTAACATGGGGTAAAGTAATGCAACCTTATTCGATTTCCACCATATGAGGGGGCGGAAGGAATCTTCATCATTTTTTGACCCACGGATGAGGTAATAGCTTTACTTGGTTTACAAGCTGGACTAGACTGGGGGTCTGAAAACGTGAAAGTTAAAAAGACACAGAGAGTGTTATATGATAAAGTGGGATTGGGCGTAAAAGGGATACCAAGAAAGAATAATCAAGAGAGGGTGGGAGAAAGTCAATCAATGCTTTCCCTTCGTTTGACCAGCGGCCAAGCAGCGAGACTCAGAGCTGTGGCCGAGCTCTTCTGAGACAGCTGCAACATTTCAGGGCTCCAACTCAGCAAATTTCCATCAGCTGCTGCTGCCAGAGACCACAAAACGCTTTCAAACAACGGCTCACTTCAAGAATTCTTGTCTCAGGGAGGAGAAAGACTGAGAGAAAAAAAAGATGGCTGGAGAAAAGTATCACAGTGCAGCTGAGTGAGCTCGGTGCATTAGGTTAGCAGATTTATGCAAACTGTGCCCTGGCAGAGGAGTTTGATTGGCCTTCCATGGCGAAATTGCTTGCAGGTTTAGAAGACGATAGAGAAAAGTGTGAGAGTATGAAACGAAGACGGCGTGTTTCGTGTCAAACCCTTCAGCCTCTTCACCATACATTAACACTTGTCACAGATTCCCATTAGGTCTAAAGCCAGTGGCGAATATTTAATTACCAAACCATTTATTTCATTGTTAGGAAAATAAACCAATGAAACCTCAGAATGCATTAGGCTGGCTGGTGGCCTCTCCTGTTTTCACCTTCTATGTTGATAACACCCAGTACACCCTGCAATTGGCCCGGTGCACTGAAATAATGCTCCTCTTATACACCACAAGCCGGTCTGCTCTATTAAAACCAGCTGGCCGGCATAAGTCATTCTTTATTTAAGTTCAATTAAGAGAACAACTGATTTAATGAAGGAAGCTATTTATACACAAGGGTAACTCATCCGTGCCGTCCATCGGCTGAGCGCCTCACAGGCCAAGGGGAGACCTGTCTCAATAAACTAGACCATTGACACGGGGTGCTTGTAAAAACAAGTGGGCCCAAACCATTCGTGACCGAACGCAAACGACTACAGGCCGCCTTTGTCACAGACGGTCTGGCAAAAGGGGGTTTTGGTTTAGAGAGAGGAAAAAAGGGGCTTTAAGAAGATATTGGATTTGCTGTTTGCTGATTAGAGGGAAGTACGGAAATCATTTGATCTTAAAGGTAGAGTTGGCCATTTCAGAGGGGCTAGCAATAGTAAGCTGGCTTTGAAAGCACAAGATCCCACCGTCCCTTCAGAGCGTCTCCAAACCCACGCCTCCTCTAAAACATGAACGTGCACAGCCAGAGCAGAGTCTGCAAAGTGTCATGAGAGACAGCGTTAAATTACCTCATGTCTCAAAGCACATAACATTACTCTAGTTGTACCACCTGACTGCTGTAGATTTATTTGGCTGTTGATATCCGAGTTTGAGGACGCGAACATCTCCAGGTAGAACGTCGCAAGTTTACATCTCGTAATTACGGTGACAACATGCGTGAAAGCAGCATAAGCTCGTTGTTTTGGTTCAGGAGAAACTGTAAAAGGCAGCTGCTGTTTGTTTGCGGAACTCGTGACTGTCGAAAAAAAGAAAGAAAAAAAATTATTTGAAAAAAAATAAAATAAAAATAAACATCTATACTATACTAGATTACGACAGAGACGAAAGCTGTCACATGGACAGGTTTTAAGAAATGACACTTAGAATGGTTCAAGCAAAGCACGAGTGCTTCAGTAGTTCAGAAACTATCCCTCAAAACTCCCCTAATGTAGCTTTTCAAGTGCTGTGTATGCGCGTTCTCTCATTCCCTGCGCATTATAAAAGTGAAGAGCTATGGAGAGTAGTGTTTGAAGTCTGGGCCCAGGCCCCAGCTCAGCAGTAAAGGGACTCCCCCTGCCTTTCTCTGGCCGTATAAATGACAGCTAGTGAAACCAGAGCTGCCGGCCCTTAGTAAAAAAGCCGGACTATCTGCGCCGCCCTCTCAGTTAATCAAATCTGCCGTAATTGTCATCTGCGGATTTTTAAAGACACAAAGGGGAAATCGTAACTTGACCCACGCCTCTTGACTCGGGGTTGTCAAAGTTTGTGTATAGTCATGCTCCGTCGTGTGTTTATGTGTGCGGCCGTACGAGCTTCAGGGAAAGGCCACGGCTGTCGACTTCATCTTCATCTCACGCTGCACAACTCTTTAGATCTTCAAAGCCAGAGGAGTACAACAAATCACAGCGTCTTGTGAGTGTAAGCCTATAATAACAGTGACAAGGCATGACACCAGGGAGTAGGGCAGTCGAAACAATGGGGGGACCATATGGGATGTTTTTTGGGAGGAGATGGAACTATTTAAGTAGTAAAAGAACATTTGCAACCCAGAGGTGAGCGACGGGGGAGCAACTACACAATGTGGAATACGCAGGTCGGCATAATATATATACCACCTTATGGAGCGATTATACTCCTGTGTCCACTCACTCAGCACTGAAAGAAAAAACAAAAATAGCTTTAGCGCTTTCGTATCCCACAGATGAACTTCAAACTTCACATTAACATGAACTTATCACCTGACTTCAGCTGTTCTGAGGTAACAGAGATATCAGCGAACTGGCTGAATGTGCTTATTTTGCTAATAAAAAGCGAGCATTTGCGAAGGGTGGGGTTGGTGAGGTGGGAAGAGGCCAAAGCAGCTGCAGAGATGGTGTGCACGTACTGTTGTGGCTGGACTGGGACGGGACAGTGCTGCAGCGTTGATTGACAGGTGCCGAAGACCTGCGTCTGAATTTGCACAGCTAGACTCTGACAGCGAGCCTTGACTAATATCATGTCAACGGCAGGGCTCACATTTGTGGGAGGAAAAGGAAAATGTTATGATGTTACCAAGAGAGACGGAACAGAAAAATAACACTCCATTAAGATGAGTTAGTCGCACTCTTTAACAGGAGCTTTTACTGTGGGCTGGAGACAGCTTTATTTGTCCACCTCTAAGAAAAACCATTTCTCTGGATTTGAAAGCTTTTTCCTTCAGGAGTTAGAATTCTAGCACACTTTACAAAGCACATGTTAAATGGTATATTTTACCACCACAAATAAAGATCCGTTACAGTATAATTGCTAAATATACAGACTAGCACCATCAAATTTTGCCTGAGTGAAGGAAGAGTCATTAACAAACTCTTGACTGGTTACAAAATTTGGGTACCTACCAAAACACTAACAGAACAATTCACATGCACAGTGGGGTGCATGTCAACTGATATAGCATTCTACTCTGCCTTTAAGCTACGAAGGCACTAGTCTGTTTTCAAGTTCTCAAATAAAATAAAACCAAAATTTATTTTTGCAAACTGAAACAGAGACCCACTTACAATTGATTTAGGATAATCCATATGCATTTTGATTATCCTGCAAGGAAAAAACGTCTGTGCGTTCATTTACAAAATATCAATCCAAGTGCCATTTATTTGAAAGACAACACAAAAGACTGTTTTCATGCTAAATGTTTCACAAACCCTAAAATCAAAATAATTATTTTGTCAAATGCTGAAATATGTTTATAGTTCATGTAATGATCTATGCCTGTGGTTAATCTGGCAAGAGACCTGCAACTCAATACAACCACTAAAAAGCAAACTATGACAAACTGGTAAAAAAAAATAAAAAATTGCGGAGAATTCAAATAAATAAATAAAAGCTGACTAAGAAAAAGTGAATGTGACTGAACTATATATATATATATATATATATATATATATATATATATATATATATATATATATATATATATATATATATATATATATATATATATATATGTATATGTAGTTCAGTCACATACATAGAAGCTTGTCTTAGTAAGTGAGTGTGCATATGTGTACAGTATGTGTATTAGACAGACTGAGAGGCACATTTGATATGGTCAACACAGGTGTCCTGGAGGCCCACAGTTGCTTTGAGTCCAAGAGCTTGAATGAGGATTGACGCGTTTAACTCGACAAATATGAAAGCCATCTATGGAATGATATGAGAGGAGGGCGAGGAAACTTGAAACGGTTAACTCGTTAAAGCTTGAAAACCCACTCAAAATTTATGCCTGAAAATATAGGTAATAACATTAATAAATCTCCTGCTTTTGGATATAGATTGTGGCAATTAGTTTTAAAAGGAGGCGATTGTTCACACACTGCAGAGATTCATGCTTTCTCAGCTTTGGAAGCAAAAGTCTGTTTTTGAGTCCAACATGGCATAAATCTAGAGTTCAAAACTAGTGTTTAAGGCTCAAATATTTTGTTCACAGCCTACGTAAGTTTGTTTTATTATTCCGCTTTAATAGATATTTGTTTGGCCCAACACAGCTTTAGGTAATAGTTTCCATTTGAGACAGCAAGAAGCTGCCTGGAGAAAATAAACACAGGTTGTTCTTTCTTCTCATCATATAACCGGGGGAAGACATAAGGGTTTCATCTATCACACATTGGAATGGTGCAATTACACCAGTGTTGTCATTTGAAACTGATACGCAAGGGAAGCACACAGAAAGTAAATGCGAACCCCATAGAGAGCACGATGATAACCTGCTATTTCTCATGGCTTTTATTTTATCCTCGCTCTGCAGGTCAGATATTTGCATGTGTGACTTGTTAGACAAGTGTGTATGTGTGTGAGAAAGTGTGAAAGAAACTCTACCATATTACTACACTGGGGAAATATGCACTTTATCACCTCAGTCAGACTCAGTACATTTGATTTTGGTTCCACTCAATTTCAATCGACATAAATTGTGCTATAAAGAAGTGGGGAAATGTAACTCTCGATTTCTCTTTGAGTGATCTCATCGAGTCAGACAGGCCTCTTGATATGAGAAAACCACAAGCGCTAGGAGCATATGTGCTCTGTGTAAATGTGTTCACACAGGCCTTGCACATTTAACAAGCAGATTTCTCTCTGATACGGCAGACCCATGTGTTTACTCAAGCCTCTGACCTTCTCGCCATGACACTTTCACTGCTGATATAAATACCATGGCCATGCAAAATCATCATGCCCCACTCAGGTAACCAAACACGCTTCACCCCATCTTCCCCATTGGCCGCATCACATCACATGCCTGACGCTCTGGCCAACCGCATCGGAGAACCATTACTGCCGGGGGATATTTTTATACAAGGCTTGTTTGTTGAGAAGGCATCTGTAAAAAACTAGAGAGGTGGGGAATGTGTTGAGGAATTGGGTTCCACGTAGAAACTGGATCACAGCGCCTACGCTAATATGTCCAAAAGGACTGTAATTATGAGGTGATAATGCCTGCTGATCAGGTTGCTTGTTGCCAGTGAGAGGGAAGCCCCCACTATTCCCAGAGCCAGGAGGCTGATGGGTCTTCCAGGACTCAGTGATGCAATAACCTCGCTGACGGGTTGCATGGAATGAGCGGGCACGGCAATGTACTGTTGACGAGATCCCATCATCTACATGATGTTTCAGCGTGTTTCTTATAAGCAAAATATTTGCCAGAGCTGAGGCTGTTACAAGCCTTTAGAATCTAATGTCCAAGTCAGTCTTCTGACATCAGTGCGTAAGTGAAAAACAGGTCCACATAACGTTTCGTATTGTTGCAACTGTGACAACCGGGTTGATGACACTCGTTTTTTGTCTTGAATTATCTTCAGAAAGTGCATTTTAATGTCTTGATGAATCAATTTAGGGTATTATAATGAACAAAAAATCCCTATTTAAAATTCTTGAAAAGAAAAGGTCAAGTCAATGACTGTTCATAAATCTCTTAAAAAATCTGAATATTTGACCTTTTTATGACAGGTTGTAAACTGTCATGAGGTTTGAATACCCAAAACAATGATATTTATGAATTTGATATTAATTTCAAAAATACTTATATATAAACTATGGGTCAAAGATTTGGAACAATTAAGATTTTTTTTATGTTCTCGAAACAAGTCATGTTCACCACTGCATTTATTTGATAAATAATACAGTAATAACAGTAAAACATGAATAATTTGAAATACTGTTACAATTGTAACAAACTGTTTTCTGTTCAAGGACCATTCCTTATTATTATCAATGTTGAAAAATGTTTGCTGCTTATTGTTTTAACAGTGATACACAACTATTATAAAGGTTTGGGTGAATTTATTGTTTTAATGAATACTTTTGTTTGCATTAAATTGCTCAAAAGTGACAGTAAAGACATTTATAATGTGACAAAAAGATCTATTTCAAATAAATCGTAGGATTCTTTCGTCAAAGAATCGTAAAAAAAGTAGCAGGATTTCAACAAAGTTATTAGGCAGCAACATAATAATAAGAACCAATATTAATAATTAAGTAGCATATCAGCATGTTAGTATAATTTCTGAAGGATCATGTGACACTGAAGACTGAAGTAATGATGCTGAAAATTCAGCTTTGTCATCACAGTGGTAAATTACATTTTAAATAGTAATATTTCACAATATTACTACTTTTTGTTGTATTTTAATGAAATAAATTCAGCCTTGGTGAACATGAGAATTATTTTTTTTTCTCTATAATTATTCACAACCGGAAATGCACCTATAACGTACATAATATATACATACATACATACATACATACACACACACATATATATATATATTATTATTATTATTATTATTATGTCTGTTTTAAATTATAGTGACCCATATAATTGAGTATTTCAAGGTATAGAGTCAGGTTATTCCGAGACGATGCATTTCTTACCATCAGTATGCATAAATGTTGTACTAAGTACTGCTGTATCTATATCATCAAGCTGTCATAATAGTGATGCTTATCAGGGTTATGTGCCAGCTAAGGTCAGAGACCAACAGAAGTCATAGGGTAGGCTAGATATTGAATAGCTGATAGTAGCATGTGGAGGTAGAGGTCAGGTATGGGCCAAAGGTCATGATCAGGGACACCATGAGAGGCATGGCTTTATCAGCTCTGTTACAGAAGGGTAGACAGACGCAGTGGACTGAGAGACGGAGCCTTAATTATTCCTGACATATGTGGCCTGGACCCAGTTGCTCCACACAGCAAGCAATGTAGAACCCTATGGAAATATACCAAGCCTGTTTATTCACCGTCTCACTTTCACACTCATTTCCTTTTCATGTTTTCGGATTATGTTCAGATTTTCCAGCCTGGAATTTCGAATGCAGGGTAAAAAATAAAGGAGAAAAAAAAGATTTTAGCACTCTTTTCACTACCGCCTTGACAATCCTTAATTTAACAAAGTATGCAGCTGATGCTACTCTAATGCATATTTTTACCACTCTCGCATATAGCTTCATTGTGATAATTAACAGTTATTAAATGTCTTTTTTAAATAAACTAGAAATGCTGTGACTAGTTTCCCCGACTGGTTCAGAGCAGCAGAAGCAAATGAAGAAAAGTCTGGTCGTATTTTTGTAAGCAAATATCCTCCACACTTATGGGATATACACATTTGGGGTGACCGGGGCTAGTTGTCACAAAAGTTGTCCAAAGGGCTGTATCTCAGAAACAATATGGTTTTGAGGCAAAAATATTTCTCTAGCAATGGTTTTGTATATTGAATTCAAACATCTATTTTAAACCCTTCTTAAGCTAGATTTTTTCTGAATTGTTTTCTCAGAACTAAAATTCCAGTATCATCAGAGACTTGTTATAAGTGAACACAAAAATCACACTGACAATCTGACAAATTCAGACAGGAGTCAATCAGTTATATAATTACTGAAATTGATGTACCCTGATAAATATTTTAAAAAAGTCGTAAAAAGTTTGACAACTAGCCTGGGTCTACACAACATTTCTGATTTACTACTCTTAGTAATAAACTATCTTAAGTAATGTGAATTTTCTCTCTTTTCCAATTATTTTCAAACAATGCCATCCAAATTAAACCAGAATAAAGAATAATTATGCTAATATTCTGTGAGCACTAATTCCGTGGGTGAAATGCAGTGAGAAATACTTCCTTGATTTTTTAGATATAGCTTTTTCCAACTAAATTACTTTGGTAGACAAATCAAACAGACAAATATCATGTTAGATGCGGAACAGGTTCTTATTGGTTTGAGGATTGATTGATGAAATGATAGCAGTTATCTCCCAATGGCTTTCCAGAGAAAAAAACCAAATATTGCTTGCAAAGTACTTCCAGCTAAAAGTAAAAAAAAAAAAAAAAAAAAAAACATTTGCCGCTCACTGTTTATTGATAGCTAATGGCTTCTCAGCAACTTGGTCTATTTGTTTTCACTGTAAGAAAATATGCATGTTGTTTATAGCTGTGGTTTAAAATAGAAACATTACTCATGACTGCATTGGACATGGTGGTTTGTGACCTAACACCCTTCTTCTACTGCACTGAAGAAATGCCCAGGGGAAAGGGTTTCAAAAAATCTTTAGACCTTCATTATAATAACAGGAGAAGGAGGGGAAAACAGGAGATTATGGAGATTAAAAATTACATCTTTATCTCACCCACTTTCCGTTTCACACACAAAAATGAAACTGGGGCGATCAAACAGCCCATATAACACCCCCATGTACGGGGCCGCCTATGGTCCTGTCAAGGGCCAGCAGCTGGGGGACAGAGGAGAAGGCGGGGGGGGGGGGGGGGTGTCTGACCCAGGGTCCAGGTTCTGAGTACTTTTGCAGACAGGTTGGCTCCAGTAGCAATGAGTCATGGCCGTCTGTCTATGTTGCCTGCAAGCTGGCCAAAAGGGTCTTATATTTTATCATGATGCTAACCACTGTTTCATTCACTTACAGAGTACTGCCATTTAGGCAGTATCCAAATCTAGTATCCAAGTCCTCGCACGGCCACTGTGTAGGGAATTGGGTGTACTGGATATAAACACAGCAGACTGGAGTCAAACGCACAGAAATCAATCTCCTTTTGACACGCTCCCTTTAAATGTGCTCAGATTTAAAGAACACTCTGGGTCAAATGAACATTCATCAAACGGAGAACATTCCTCAAAGAAAAAAAAAAAAGGTCAAACAAGATATGTAACAGTTGAGATTTGTACTGACAGAAAAACGTAATTTAAGATGATGAAGATTTTATAATTGGTTGCCAACACATTTATTTACTTAAAATATGACAAGAAAAAAAAAAAAAACTGGTATAACGACTTGTTTGATACACACATATTAATCCATTTCAATTTAGAGTAGCCAAAGAAAGAAAGATAAAAAAAAATGTGATTATATATTTATTTTAATTGATTGACAGCACTAATAGATAATGTGTGTGTGTGTGTGTGTGTGTGTGTGTGTGTGTGTGTGTGTGTGTGTGTGTGTGTGTGTGTGTGTGTACAGTGCTAAATCTGCACTATATGGATATTCTAATCTCTATTTACATAAACACATCTATATTGTACAAGTCACTTCATACAGGAACTTTAGCATGGCGCTTATCAATAAAAAAAATCACTTCACAAACAACAAACCCTCCCTTTCCCACTGAAGCAAGTACGAAAGCTTGAAATCCTCAGGAGCGGACAAACTGAAGAGTTGTGAATGATACATGAAATTAAATTGAACCATGACAAAGTCATGAATAGAGAGCACCCCAGGGTTTGAGTTCTGAGGAAGCATGTCTTGAATTCAGGGGTAGGTTGGACCACAAGGCTCTAGTTGACCGAACACACATTTACTATTAACTTTAAGTGAAATTCCCTGTCAAAATTGACAAAATGTGTGTCTCCATTCTGCAACCAGATACTAGGCAGATGGACATCCTCCAGAGGAGGGAGATTTTACAGATGAGGCTGCGAGCCCTGAACTCTTTCATTGTCTCTTTCCACCGTCTGCACTTGCACAGACCTTCTGCAATTGTTCTGGGAGAAAAAAAAGGGAAAGCCGGATCAGATCGCCTTACTTTTTCAGGAAAAAGGGTGAAAAAACACGCAACCAAAGACCCTTCGGAACTCGGTGTGAAACAGAAACACACGAAGGCAGTGAGAGCTGATGAGAAAGGGTGAACAAAGATGTCATGTTGAGCAGTATAACCTCAGGCGAGGTAACAAATAGAGCTCTCAATTGTGTCTTAATTTGTGTCTCACCACAGAACTTCCCTGCTAACGTCTGGTTGCTATTATCATAATCTATAGCAACATGCACCTTAAGCTTAACGCTGAAGACCTTGAGCTGATGTAATTTCAGTGTAGCACAGAATTAGGGTCAATGATATGATGCTCTTTTTTTTTAGTTTTTTTTTGTTGATCTATTTAAATCCAAGTCAAACATCCAATAATTTGAATACACCCCTTCTATAGACCTCATGCCCCAGAGAAACAAGCCTGCTGCCATTTGTAGAATTTTTTTGTTTGAACTTCCATTTTTGTGGTAGCTCTGTATATTTCAATGGCATCGGGTTAGGGTTAGGGTTAGGGTTAGGGTTAGGGTTAGTCGAAGAGTAATTAGCTGGTGAAGTGAATTTACTTATTGTAGAGTTAACAAGTGCTGTCAAAACGATTAATCGTGATTAATTGCATCTATCATAAAAGTTTTTGTTTATATAATATATGTGTATATTTATTATATCTATATGTGTGTGTACACACACCCATGTATGCACATATAAATATATATGTGTGTATATGTACAGTATATTTACACACACACACAGATGCAATTAATCGATCTGACAGCACTAATATATATAATTTAGTATATATATATATATATATATATTTTTTTTTTTTTTCACAAAACTGCTTCACTGCTTTTATTTGGAAACAAAAAAGTAACAAAAAAGTAATGGTGCAGGCAACAAGCAGAAAAAAATCTATATGGGAAATGATATATTAAGTTTGAAGTCTAAATAAATTAGAAGTCTAAATAAATTAGAAGTTTGAAGTCAGATAAATTGTTCAGGTTGAAAACATGTGATGCGAATCCCCAAAAACAATGAAATTTGAAAGTTAAATTAATTTGTAACCAATATTATGAGTTAAGAAATATATTAATGATCTCTTATATTTAAGGTGTAGATAAAATGTTACTTTTTATTTGATGGTTACACCACATGACATTAAATTGTAACTTTTTGAAAATGGTATAAAGTGAAAAATACTAATACAAAGAGAACTGGCACATGTTCATGGACATTCTTACACATCACTGACCCATTATTCTGTGGGCATTATTTATATTACAAATAAAAGAATAGAAATCAAGAAATTGCAACTGTTCACACTATAGAAATTAGAAGTCAGGAAATGAAAGCAATGAAACAGCCATGGTAAACGCAGATAGACACGATCATGTCCACACACAGCTGACTGTCAGGTTAAACCTGCTATGTCAAGATACACTAGTTTAAAAAACTGAGAAATGAGAAAAAATATTCACATTAGTACAGTCACATAAAATTTCATTGTGTTATTTGTGCAAACATTATTAAAGTAGCGATCTGCCTGGTATTGATAATGATTTCAATTACACAAACAGTTGTTATTGTCTGTGTAAGACTAAAAGTCATATTGTTTCCTTGTGTGCTGGCTGATCGTTGGGGAATTTTCTGTAAATTGAGAGCTCACAGACACAAACAGGACCTTATTGGGTGGATCAGGTATGTATGGGAAAGCGATACAAAGCGACTCACTTGCCCTCTAGATAAGGAGGTACAAGTTTCCAGTTTGCGCTAGCGGTGTATCCTGTTACTAATACTGCATTGGTTTTGTTCCTCTGCAGGGATGTCACATCCCTGAGGGAAACATCAACTTCCACATCTCGCTTCTCTCTCTCTCACTCCACACAAACACTCACACACCATGGAAATATCAACCAATACCTCACACTCTCTCTTCACATCCCCTGATCCATCACACAAACACTAAAACACGTCAGTACTAAAGAATTAATCATAAATACCTAAATGAATCAAGATATAAATGATTAAATTCGTTGTTTTTTAAAATAAAGACAGAAACAGAAAATGTTCAGTTATGTATATCTAGGGGCCTACATTATTTGCCCTAACTCGTTCTCACAAGAACTGTCATTCTGACTGTCTGACACAACTGGTTTATACAATAGGCCTCATGTTTCGTCTCGTGTTTTATGAAAATTAATTATAATTGATACCTTAAAATGATGTGTTTGTGTTCTTTTCCTGGGCACACAGGGAGGAATTGCTGCACACTCACATGAACGTACAGGAGTGCAACGGCCGAGATTAAGATTTGCGCTCAATTATAAATTACTTTTTAAGTTTGTTTCTCGCCAAATCCTACCGTTTGCCTTCAGAACACTTGAAATATACAATTATTATATGACATGTTTTTATCCTCTTTAAAAAAAAAAAAACTTGATTAAAGTCACTATTCTCTTCCATTAAATGGATAAGCCAGAGCAGGACCATAATAAAGCTTTAGAAGATCAACAAGGTGAGGAATTGAATTTATATATTTTTATATTTATATTAAAAATCTGAAATAATTTATTCACAATTGTTTCATTTTAAAATAAAATCTTTAGCAGAATGTCAAAATTACAGCACTTTTTCCATATAATGAAAGTGAATAGTGACAATACCAATTTTCAAATAAGAAAAGAATTTCGTAATCGTATTCTGTTCCTCACACATAGCTATTATATAGATTAAGTGCACTTGGAATATAATTAATGAATTGTATGGACTACATCGATGATACTGTTTTTGACAATTTCAGAGTTTGATCACAATTCACTTTCACTGAAAGTGAGCAGCATGAACATTCTTTCAAATGTCTTCTTTTAGAAGAAAACACTTTATTTAGAATGACATAAGACATAATAATGATGACAGTATTTTTTTTTAAGTGAAGTATCCCTTTAAAACAGATGATTTTGATTTTATGGCCTTATAGACAGAGGAAAGAGTAAACCATTAAAAGCTATTTTTGTTTTAGGATCCATCTGCTGTCTTGACCAGTATTCTCATGTGGAAGGGAAGCCTATGTGACTGAGGTTACATGGGTCGTGACACACAGTTGCAGGTGCATCTTAGCCCTCTTTGGTCAAAGGTCAAAGGTCAGAGAAACCAAAACCAGTTACACCAATTACTCTGTAAACCCATCAAATGGTCTTGCAAGTCTTGCTCTATGCCACCTAGGAATCTATGTAATTTAAGAATTAGTACATAATAGTTTCACTTTGTCTCTTTAAAGTGTCACTGAACACAAAAAGACCAATGGTATTACGTTAGCAATAAAGAAACCCATTAACACCCCATTCACACGGGATATCCTGTGGCGGTTAAGCACAATTGTCAACAACTGAAATCACATTTCTAACAATAGCAGATCTGCTTGGATTAGAACCGGGAATTCAAAGATTTCAGCTAAATGTTTTATTAAACTTGTTTATGAATTAATGAATCACCTTTAACTACATTTCAACAAGTCTTTCTGTTTATCAGAATTAAACAGAAATTCAGACTGAAATGTTTATAGTTAATCACAGAATAAGGCTGTTATTCAAGAGCCAAATTTAAATCACATTAAGTCTTTACATAACAAGTAAAAATATAAGCAAGTTCATGCTAAATTCAAGCATATTTTTTTGTAATATGTTCCTAAATAAGTTGCCAACATAGTCATTGCAACCACCTAAAAATACAAAGTCCTAATGATGTAATGCCATAGCTGAGTAATATTTCTGGCACAAGAGCAGAGTTCAAAAGCTTAAGCCTTTCGCTAACGTCCTCCAAGATAAATCTGTCAGCAGTGCAAAGCGAGCATGACTGTGTGCGAAAGGTCTACTGAAAGCCGTTTCCCTTTGAACAATAAGTAACTGTGTAGAGAGTCCCATCTCTGGTACATCTAGCGGGTCCCTCCTTTCTCACCTACATCTGTAGATGCGTTTGACAATCTGCCAGTCTCTCATCACGCCCCTCCATCCTCCCTTTTTCTACTTCTTCCAAAGACTCAGCCCATCACTTTTACATCTCTATTCTCCCTCACTGACCTGCCCTGCAGAACACTAGAGGATCCATTAAAGTGCATTTTTCACATTCCTGTGCTGTCATCCTCACCCTGCTGTTTACCTTGTCTTTCAGAGGAAGTTCTGGCATATCAGCCTCTGCCCACCCTCCCATGAGAAGCTGTCAGTGAGAGTCTTCAGACTGGTTTCACAGTAGGTGCTGTTCTCACCTGAACAGGTAGTCATTAATGTCTCGCCATCACTCCAACACACGACAGAGCTCCGGCCTGTCAGCACCCTTAATACGGGAGCCTAAAAGCTCTCTTAGCCTCTTTAAACTCTGAGATCCTCAAGTGCTTCTAATCCCGAGTGAAACTTTTGTAGACATATGGCAAGGTAATTAGATAAGCCTATCGTGTTTTTTCTACTCTCGAAACTTTATGTTGCCATTGTTCAACGAATATATTTAATATGCCAATCATTTGTGCCAAACATTTTTGAAAACTCCGATACAAGCCAAACAAAGACATTATTATTCATCTCGTGTAGACATTGTCTCTTGTTATGAAACTGACACCGGGTTTGAATAATTTGACTGGGAAACCTGAGAAGAGCATGTACACACTCATATACAGTACCTTCATTGTACAAATATGTGTTTCCAGACGTACATGCGCTCTTTAAATGATTTGGCTTGACAAAAAGGAAACACTCTGTCTCGTTTCCTTGTTTCTAATCGGTGACAGTTAGGTCGAACAGGTCTTGCAGGCTTTGCTGGGTCTGTCTTCTTAAAAATTGTTTGCCTTTTGTTCATCTTTACTCAAAACGATCCACCTTCAGGCTCTCCTCTCACCTGCATTCAGTAGGTCACTGGTCTTGTGTGTGTGTGAATACGGATGCAGTCATGGTAGACGTTACACTCAGACTAATGTCAGCAAGAGTTCATCCAAGCCGATGAGAAAAGCTGCCAGAAGAGTCAAGTCTGAACAAACTCTGATGCAGGAAGCATCACACCTCTCTCATGCCGCTCAGGGAGTCTTTCAGGTGCCCAACAGGACATCTAGTTCCCAAACACATGTTAGCGCTGACCTCCGGCAACTTATTTTCTCAAAGGCCTCTAGTTCAATGAAGAACAAGTGACCTTTGAATAACACGTCTCACTTTAGCACATACAGTGTGTTGTTGAACTCCCTAGAGACTGATTTCTTCATCTCCCTCTACTGGTGACAAAGCAAAGAACTGACACAATCATCTCCAATAAATTGTTCTATTTGTACAGCCACTGGAAGCACATGTATTTTTTCTTTTGTTGCTAAATATCATCTACACTGCCTAGAAATATCAAATGTAAGATTCAAACCAACAAAAAATCTAACACATCATCTCCTGGCCAACCCAAACATCTTCATACAGGTGGAAAATGTGCAGAATAGCATTGTAAAGCATGTAGTAAAAGCATTTCTGTAGCTCAAGCAGTTCATCACACTAGAAACTGCACGGTAATAGGTTGCATTCCTAGGGGAAAATTTGCTGAATTCTGCGGAATTAAAATGTTACAAATGTTTTTAAAAGAAGTATCTTATGCTCACCAAAGCTGCTTTTGTTTGTTACAAAATACATAAAAAAACTAGTAATAGAAATAGTAGATATTTATAAAAAATTTAAAGAACTGTTTTCTATTTTAATTTTTTTTTTCATTCACATGATGGCAAATCAGAATTTTCAGCATCATTACTCCAGTCTTCAATATCACATGATCCTTCAGAAATCATTTTAATATGATGATTTGGTGATCAAAAAACATTATATAAATTTGGAAAAACAGTCGTGCTGCTTAATATGATGCAACTACCCAGACATCAACTTAGTGTTGGGACTGTCGGCCCAGATCCGCCCCACATCCGGGCAGTGTGCAGTCCACGTGTACCAGATGTGGGCCGGATCTGGGTCGACACTATGTTGCTGTCTGGATATGGATTCTTTAATTAACAGGATTTATTTAAAATATAACCTCTTTGTAACATTATACATGTATTTACTATCAATTTTGATCAATTAAATTACATTAATAATAATAATCATGAAAAAAAAATCTTACTGACCACAAACTTTTGAACTAAAATGTGAAAAATGTATTTAAATCCATTCTACCCAATTCAACATAAAATGTGATAAACATCCACAGATCGCACATCTGGGCCTGCTGAAGCACACTTTTCAGGGAAAAATATTAGTCAGATGTTATTGACATTACCACACAATGAAACATACTGAAAACAGCTATGATTGAGTGTTAATTCAAAGACATAGGCCAGCTGTACGAAGTGAACTAAGAAGATAGTGACTTAAACACTACATTTCACTCAATTTACTTTACATGATATTAAAAAAAAAGAATTGTTTTGTTCAACATGTTTGACGAGAAAGAAAAGTTTGAGAGTTTGAGGGAAAGGGAAGCCAGAATACTATTCCAACAGCGCACATGTTTAGCAAAATCTCATCCTCTCCGTTCTTCCTCTCCAACAATGGAAGTCTAACGAGTGGGAGGAATAGAGAAGGAAGAGATTTGCTAGTAAAAATAAACGGGTGAAATAAACTCTAGCTATATTGGTGTAGGGTTGCAGCGCTGAGAAAAGGGAAACTGCCTCGCAGAGGCTGTGGACGCTAAAGTGATGAGGATAATCACGTTTCTTCTGAAATCAATCCACATAAAGACGGCAAACAGCAGCCAGAAGATGATCACAAAGGGTTTAGCTTAGTGGAGCATGTGTATAATGCATCATCATGTGCTTTTTTTATGCAAAAAAACAAACAAAAAAAAACATAAAATCAAGATTGCCTGATTATATGCAAGAGTTTGTGATCTCATTGTGTCTCTCAATTAAAATGTAATAAAGATAACAATTAAATAAAACATAATTACTGACATTGAGAGTCAATTACATAAATATTAAAGGCTCAAGTAAATTCAGCTTTAAAAAATAACTTAGTTACAGTATATTGTCAGTATAAGTTAAATTTTTATAGAAAAGTTATACTAAACTGCCTCTGAAAAATTAAAATTACCATAATTGATTTCAAACCTGCATGACTTACGTTACTTTATGGACTTTCATTGCATGGATCAAAAAACTGTACACTGAGACATTTTATTCAAAATATCTTTTGTGTTCCACAGAATAAGTAAAGTCGCACACATTTGGAATGACGTGGCTGCATTTTAATTTTTGGGCGAACTCTCCCCTTTAAACCTGTGCCAAATTAAATCTTTAACTATAAATACATGCGTCTGAGTAGAGCTAATCTGTGCATTGATGTTTTGGCAAGATGGTGTTCATGCGAAATGAGCCATGTGGGGATGTGGGACCAGAGGAAGTATCATGTATCTGTGTGTGTGTGAAGGTGAGGCAACACACCCCTCCTCACACCTGAATAAGCCTGAACGCCGCTCCATCCCCAGGTGAGGTCCTCAGCAAGGCGCCTCTGGTTTCACTTCTCATTCTTTCTCCCTCACTCGCGCCAAATCTCAAGACCCACTCGCTCACCTGCCTGACTCATTGTGTGTGAATGTGTGTATGACAATAGCAGGCCTGGCTGCATCTCTCCTCAGTCGCAAAGATTTACACTCCCTCTTTTGAGCCTGGGAAAGGAAGTACACCTGTAATTCTACCCGAACTCTCAAGGTTACACGTTCAGTTAAACCACTTCATTTCTGCCCTTCCGTTCCTCTGCCCAGAGCCTAAACCAGGATCACTACAAACTCTACTCCAACTCATGGTACACAGCATACATAGCATAGCCTACATGTTAAATAACAGTGTTTTAGACTAAAATACTCTAATAAAACCACTCAGTAAACAGCACAAAGCCACACAACAGTGTATCAGACATTTACATTAAATGTCTGAGAAACACTGAGCGCACAATGCAATGTCATTCCAGGCATACTTATATATGACAGCATGTTTGAAATATCTCATAAAGAATTTTCTTTTTTACACAAAATACTAAATGGTCTTTGTGATACACTATTTCATTAAGTAAAAATTCATCTTCTGTGTTTTATGTTTTTATTTGTTTTTTGGTTTGGGGTACAGCCAACACTGATACTGAGATGGTGTTTGTCCACCTCTGGAGGTCAAGCTAAATAAGCCATTTTAGTTTATTTTAGGATATATTTACAACCCTGTTACAAAAATATAGCAACATGTCTAGATTAAAACAGTGTGTGATCTAATTGTTTCTCACAATAAACATTAAATTACCATGAAAGCTGAATAAAACATATTAATGATTTTTTTGTCTGTTTGTGTGTCTAAAATATTCTAATAACATTTAGAAAAACACAGCAGAATGGGTAACAGGGTTGCAGATTTAGCCTACAATAAGTTTTTAACCAGTTGGAGTTTGGCCCACATGTTAGTTTTGATTTACTGATAACTATTTGATCCTTTTTCTTGCAAAAAGTTTGATAACAGAATTGACTCGTCAGGTTTGATAAATACAGTCTACACAACGCTTCACAATAAAAACAGATAAAATATGAGAGTAGCCTACTTACTACCACGCTGTTGAAAGGGTCCCATGATGTCTCAACCTGGGGGTGTCACTGTTTTTTATGGAATGCTCTTTTTTTTAAGGGGGAGGGGGGTGCATATTTCATGGCTGGGTAAGTTTACACGACAACGATATACTAAAAACATAAATGTTTTTCTTGTGCGTTTTTCGCATACACACGACAACGTTGTCAAAACGATCCCCGTTCACATGGATCCGCGAAAATGATTTAAAACGCTGTATTATGAATGCCATCCAGTAGTTAGTACTAGCACAACACGCTAGTAATTCGCTAGCCTGTAAACACGCCACCCGTGTGCGCTCAGCTATTTTTATTTATTTATTTTCTCTCGCGCGCTCGCGCCTTTGAGTTCAGAAAAGCTCAGGTGAGTAAGAAACACTCAACAAACACGGTGAGTAATGTCTTGTCCTGTTATTATCATGCGTTGCGTCTGAATGCGTTGTTGTTTTTGGAGCTCTATCGATTTGATTTATAATTCTTGATTTTTCTCTTTAAACTCGCTTACAACGAACATTTTCTACTTTTCCTCACTGAGAAGCACTAATGTTACTGCTCAAACCTCATTGTTACAACGCGGACTGTTGAGCAGACTGCTCAAGCCTATTAGTGATCCAACGCTGCATACTCTTAAAGGTTACGTCCGTGGATCACGGCTGAACGCGTCTTCTCCACACTCACTTATAAACAAACATTTTTTTTCGCCTATCGTGCGTCTACTCTACACCCCTACCACTAAAAAACCTAAAAAACCTCATAGTTACAACGCGGACTGTTGAGCAGACGCGTCTCAAGCCTATTAGTGATCCAACGCTGCATACTCTTAAAGGTTACGTCCATGGATCACGGCTGAACGCGTCTTCTCCACACTCACTTACAAACAAACTTATAATATAAATTAGTATTAATATTGATAGCATCACTGGTAGCTTCGTTGCTAACTCACTGTCCATCTGTTAAAATGGCGAATATATCAGATGTAAGTAGTCTACCGCTTGGTGCAGGTGAGGACACATTTGAGCTTCACGCACTGCAGTCTGAGCTGGAAGCTGTTGAGAAACAGATCCACAACCTTTTATTGAGACAGGCCGAGCTGAGAGACCGGTGTTTGGCTCTTGAAACATCACGCGCCGATGCACACAAATCAGTGTTTAACATTACTAACCCGCTGACTCCGACCGCGTCTACTCCGTGCGTTCCTCAGCATCGGTCGAAATCAGCCATGGTCTCGTTCACTCCGGCTCCAACACGCCACCACGAAGCCTGGGTGGTTCCGCAGCGGAAGACGCGAGTCAGGTTTAGACCAAGACTTTCTCCGACCCTCCCGGTTTTCGAGTTATCGACACAAAACCGCTTCTCCCCTCTACGCGAAACAGAACGCGATGCTGTGATCATCGGCGATTCCATCGTTCGGCATGTACACGCTACGTTAGGTAAAAGTAAGGTGCAAAGTCACTGCTTTCCTGGTGCTCGTGTTTCTGAAATCGCTGCTCGCGTTCCCGAGATCCTGAACGGTGACGAGCGCGTCGGAACTGTGGTCCTGCACGCGGGAGTGAACGACATCAGGCTGCGCCAGACGGAGATTCTGAAGAAAGACTTCAGGAATCTAATCGATACGGTACGCAGCACATCGCCTGAAACAACGATCATTGTGTCAGGACCGCTTCCCACGTACCGACTAGGGCATGAAAAGTTCAGCAGATTATTTGCGCTAAATGAATGGTTAATGTCATGGTGCAATGAGCAGAAACTGCTCTTTGTAAATAATTGGAATCTGTTTTGGGAGCGTCCTAGGCTTTTCCGTGCTGATGGCTTACACCCAAGCAGATTCGGAGCGGATCTTCTGTCAGATAACATCTCCAAAATGTTAAATACCCTTTGACTAGTAACCAAAAGTCCAAATCATAGTCTCTGCTGCACCAATTCAACTGATATAAATACTAGTGTAGAACATTGCATAGAAACCGTGTCTATTCCTCGTTTAGTGAGATCAAATAATAAATCTAATGCAGGATCTAGGAAAAATCTAATTGTTATTAAAACAGAAAATGTTGCTATTAGTAAACAAAAACTATTTCTAAAGCTAGGTCTTCTAAACATTAGATCACTCACACCTAAGGCAGTTATTGTAAATGAAATAGTCACAGATAATAGCTTCGATATACTTTGCCTTACTGAAACCTGGCTTAAACCAAATGATTATTTCGGTATTAATGAGTCTACTCCTCCTGGATACTGTTATAAGCATGAACCCCGTCTGATTGGTCGTGGCGGAGGTGTTGCAACCATTTATAGAGATATTCTAAATGTTACTCAGAAAACGGGTTATACGTTTATTTCATTTGAAGTACTTGTACTAAATGTTACGCTCTTAGATGTTAGAAAAACATCCCTATTATCTCTAGCCTTGGCTACCGTATATAGACCGCCAGGGCCTTACGCTGATTTCCTAAAAGAGTTTGCAGATTTTCTCTCAGACCTATTAGTCAATGTCGATAAAGCACTAATTGTTGGAGATTTTAACATACACGTAGATAATCCAAATGATGCGTTAGGAGCTGCGTTTACAGATTTATTAAATTCATTTGGGGTCAAGCAAAACGTCACCGGACCAACACATCGTCTTAATCATACACTCGATTTAATTATATCACATGGAACCGATCCAACCGATATAGATATCATTCCACAAAGTGATGAAGTCACTGATCACTACATGGTAACTTGCATATTACGTACTGCTGTAATATGTCATGCGGCGTCGCGTTATCAACCAGGCAGAACAATCCTCCCATCCACCATAGATAATTTCTCAAATTGCTTATCTAATCTGTCTCAGCTGCTGCCTGAACCCAAACAAACAGATGAACTAGAAGAACTAACTAGCACTATGAGCACCATTCTCTCTAGAACATTGGATGTGGTTGCACCTATTAAATTAAAAAAGGTCAGAGAGAAAAATAAAGCACCATGGTATAACAATACTACGCATGTTTTAAAGAGAGAAACGCGTATTTTAGAGCGTAAATGGAAACAAACTAATTTAGAGGTCTTTAGAATCGCGTGGAAAGACAGTATGTCACGTTATAAAAAGGCCCTAAAAGCGGCCAGGGCTGAGCACCTCCGCAAACTAATAGAAAACAACCAAAACAATCCAAGGTTTTTATTTAACACCGTGGCTAGACTAACAAATAAACAGACGTCACCCGAACAAAATATCCCGTTACAGTTCAGTAGTAATGATTTCATGAACTTCTTCACTGAGAAAATAGAAAGCATCAGAACCACAATTGTAAACGTTCAATCTTCAATCGCGCCTTATAATTCAGCTTCAATTATCACCCCGAAAGAACAATTACAGTGCTTTACAACTATAGAACAAAAAGAGTTAAATAAACTTATCACTTCATCTAAAACAACAACATGTTTATTAGATCCTATACCAACTAAACTACTGAAAGAAGTGTTACCTGTAGTGGAAGATCCTCTCCTCAATATTATTAACTCGTCTTTATCTTTAGGTCATGTTCCAAGAACATTTAAACTGGCAGTTATAAAACCTCTCATTAAGAAACCACAATTAGATCATAATAATCTAGCAAATTATAGACCCATTTCAAATCTTCCATTTATGTCTAAAATATTAGAAAAAGTGGTGTCCGCTCAACTGGGCTCTTTCTTGCAACAAAATGAGATCTATGAAAAGTTTCAGTCTGGATTCAGACCGCATCATAGCACTGAAACTGCGCTCGTTAAAATCACAAATGATTTACTTTTAGCTTCTGACCAAGGCTGTATCTCAATACTAGTTTTACTTGATCTTAGTGCTGCGTTCGATACTATAGATCATACATTACTCTTAGATCGACTACAAAATTATACTGGTGTTCAAGGACAAGCACTAAGCTGGTTCAAATCATACCTATCTGACCGCTACCATTTTGTCTATTTAAATGGAGAAAAATCGATCATAACTCCAGTAAACTATGGAGTGCCGCAGGGATCTGTATTAGGCCCTCTGTTATTTTCAATATATATGATGCCACTTGGAAATATTATAAGGAAACATGGAATTAGTTTCCATTGTTATGCTGATGACACTCAAATATATATTTCATCACGGCCGGATGAAAACGCAAAATTTTCCAAATTGACAGAGTGTGTTAAAGATATAAAAGATTGGATGACCCGTAATTTTCTTTTATTAAATCCAGACAAGACAGAGGTAATACTTATCGGTTCAAAAAACCGCCCACAAAACCTCGCACAATACAACTTTAACATCATAGGATGTCCTGTTACTTTATCCTCTACAGTAAAAGACCTGGGTGTTATACTCGATTGCAACCTGTCTTTTGAAAATCATATTTCATATGTTACAAAAACAGCCTTTTTCCACCTTAGAAACATTGCTAAGCTACGTAATATGCTATCAGTTTCTGATGCAGAAAAGTTAGTTCATGCATTCATGACCTCGAGACTGGATTACTGTAATGCTTTACTAGCTGGTTGTCCTGCATCCTCAATAAACAAGCTACAGTTAGTCCAAAATGCCGCCGCTAGAGTTCTTACTAGATCAAGAAAATATGATCATATAACACCGATTTTATCATCACTGCATTGGTTACCTATAAAGCTCCGTATTAATTATAAGGTATTGCTACTGACTTATAAAGCCCTAAACGGCTTAGCTCCAGTCTATTTAACGGATCTTTTATCACCCTATAATCCATCGCGCTCTTTAAGATCACTAAATTCAAGGCTTTTGGTCATACCTAGGATATCCAGAACCACCAAAGGAGGGAGAGCATTCTCACATTTGGCTCCAAAACTCTGGAATAGTCTTCCTGATACTGTTCGTTGCTCAGACTCGCTCTCCCAGTTTAAAACTAGATTAAAGTCGCATCTCTTCAGCCAGGCATTCATATAATCCTACAGTTCAAACTACAATCCGGCCTCTAGCTCATAAATGCCAGAGGAGAACTGGCCCCTGACTGAGCCTGGGTTCTCCCAAGGTTTTTTTTCTCCATTAGGTCACCTGATGGAGTTTTAGGACACCATTAGGTCACTTGATGAAGTTTTTCGGTTCCTTGCCACTGTTGCCTTTGGCTTGCTCAGTTGGGGATATTTTGGGGATATTTAATTTAATTTTATCAATCAATAAATTCCTCTTGAAACAAACTTTGTTGTATTATTTTAATTTAATACTGTGAAGCTGCTTTGATACAATCTGTATTGTGAAAAGCGCTATACAAATAAACTTGACTTGACTTGACTTGACTTAGTGATGTCACTTTGTAAAAAAAATAAAATAACAAAAATAACAAAAATCATCACGCCGATTTCACAAATTTACATTTTTGTAGTTTGCACAGAGATAATAATGGTAAACAATAATAATAATAAAAAAACTTGCACTTTGAAACCCGTTTTCAAAGTTTGCGTTTTCAGGACCCCAAAACGCTGTTGTCGTCTAAATGAATGTAATTCAATTGTAATTTTCCGTACGACCAGCAGTTTGCAACAGAACAACCCTCAGCTTCCAACTTTTCCTTTAACAACATCATGTTTACGTATTACCTACGCAGTGTGAGAACGTGACATAAACCACGCAAAATCTGATTTGAGCGGTCAGACATTGAAAGGATTTCCAGAAATGCAATTTGAAAAGGATATCAAACCACATATGAATGTAGCTCGAAATGACTTTTTAAAAACTGCATTTCATGTGATTTTTTGCTATTCACACTTGCTAAATATAACCAGATTCCAATTGGATAGCCTATGCATAAAAAAATTTAAATTTTTTTTAAAAAAAAATCAGAATTGGTAATAAAAAATTAATGATTAAATTAGTTTTTTGTTTTTTACTTGAGTACTAGCCTATATAAATAGTTTTTATGTTTCATATACTCTGGGTAAACGACATTTCCAACTGCCAACAGTTCCTGAGTAGGCTATATGAAACTATTCATGAATACAAAAAAAAAATGTGATTACTAGATTCAAATTTCATACTCCTACTTGATGTTCTGTGAAAACTCTCTATGAATAAATGTATTCTGTTTTTTTTCAGGGAAAACTCAGGTAATAGTAAACTATATTATATTACATTACATTATATTATACTGTATTAGGCTATATTGAACATTTAAACTGCTCTCTCTTTCTGAATTTCTCACCTGTTGTATGTGGTTCTCTGTCATACAGTATACTCAAATATATGTCAACTATACTATGCTGTGGCACTTTAAGTATCCGCACAATCCCACAATCTAGCATTTCCTTTTATAAGAAAAGTAAAAAGATATAACGAAAACATGATGTAAAGGGAAGAGCGTGTGGGAGCAAAGGAAACTTTTTAGAGGGTGTAAATTGAAACTGCCATTTGGAGACATTCATTTCCTGGAGTATTTGAGTAAATATTATGAAAATATTTCTCAGTGTTGGACAGTCAATTCATCATGGCTCAAAAAAGTTCAACTATTAGCTCACTTGATTCACTTTGTCATACTTAGTCATTTTGAGTTTTAAGGCGGACAGCTCTCCTCCTTGCCAGCCAGTTCTGCTGCACAAAAGAAAAAAACATTAACACCCTCAACTTTTCTTCATCATGAGCGGTTGCATGCCAGAGGCAAAGAGAAATAAATTAACGGCAAGATGAAAACAGCTAGCATGACAGACACGGCTAACTTGAGCAGTCAAATCTCTAGCACACATTACACAGGTGCTGAGAATATTAGCATTGGCTACACACTGAACCTGCAGAGAGGCTGTGGAACAAGGCCCGAGAACAGTAGGGTCTTGACGGAGCTCTGGAATTACTAACATTAGTGGCCCAGTCAAGTGATTTTGTAGATGTAGTATTAAGTTCCGAATATTATCTATTAAGTTCGATAAATCTGGAAATGAAAATCACATTCTCATAACACTCCAGTGGAAACGGATTCTTTAACTGTAATTCCAACAGCTAGATGTTCCAATAACTGTAATTCCAACAGCTATGTTCCATTTATAAAGTCTCTCATGGGAGTCTACAAGAAGCGATTCATTGACTGCACAGCGCACTAACCATCCATTGCACATAAATAATATATGTTTCATCTCTCCTAGCAGTTTGGTCAACAAAAAAACTAAAAAAAAATCATGAAGACAAGTTACTAACTGCGCAAAATCTATTAAAGCCAATGACATTTACTATTCTATTAAAATAGTATTAAAGCCAATGACAATTGAATTGATGATAAATAAATAAAATATATTCTTTATATACTTCCAATTTAAGGAAGTAGAATTAAAATGAACTGAGATTTAAAGAAATTTCATGACACTGCAATGTGTTTTTTAATTAGAAAGAAGAAAAAACTTTCAGACAAGGCTTTGACAAGCCACCATTTAAACCTTAAGGACGTTTAAAAAGTCTTGAAGTTTGAAGGTTTATAGAAATGTCTCCTATAGAATTATGTTTTACTTCATTTTTTTTCTTGATTTATGAAAATTGTAATTCAGTTAATTATACTTCCTGTGTATCCAATTCAACTTCCTGTGGGTCATGGCCAATTCCATTTAAATTCAAACTCACAAAAAGTACAGGTATATGTACGTCTAACCATATGTGTAAACACTGAACCACTTGTGGGCCGACACTAGGAACGTTTCAGTAATAGACATGGATCTCTTTCTAGCTGCGGGTAACACTACACTATTACTTTTCAGCTACAGCCCAGATCTGTAACAGGTGATAGATGAACTGCAGAATTCTTTTTGTCCTTCACATTTAAGTGCTTGTCAGATGGGATATGAGGCACAGAGCCCTATCCACACGAGGAACAGAAATGCCTCAGAGTCCATCTCAGACAAGTTTTTATGGAGCTCCGAGCCCGAGTGGGGCGAGGGAGATAATTGGCCGATGGATATTTCAGACGCTCAGCTCTCGAAGTTGCAGCTTTCCAGGTCTCGGCCAACCGGAAGCGAGGGCTTCTGGGATAGATTTATACGGGGTTCTGGCCTAAATTGCACATGTCAGGGTCGACTCTCTCTAATATTAATATTAATTCCTTTTGGAATGGAAGCTGATTCTGGCAAGACTAGCACGTCTGGAGTTCTAAGTAGTTTTCCATGAGTCTAATGTAGAACTGAGGCTTTGGAGATATGATGACAAAAACCGCCCCTCTCTCTTTCCCTTATTCTTTTTTTTTTGTGTGTCTTTTTCCTTTCTCACTCTCAGTCTTTTCACTCCACCTCACATGCTTTTTATAAATGCCACAATTTCCTAAGTTTCTTCACAAGGGTCCACAAAACATTAATCTGGACTATTAGAAATAAGACTCAAATCTGCAGCTCTCGCTTGTTATTTTAGGAAAAATATACCTTTCAGAAGGAAGGAAAAAATAGCAGTGAATGGCCAGAAAACAGTGATCTGAATGGTGTATTCTAAGATGTCTAAATGCGAGCAAGTCCTCAACATAACTAAAAATCCTAGGCTACACATGTACAGAGTTACCATGCGGAATTTCCCTCATCACACAAATCTTGACATACTCCGGTATGTGGTGCTTTTTGTGGTGTTCAAGTCTGCAAAATTCCTCCGAGGTCCTCCAATTCCTATCATCACTAGGCTCAACTCTTCTGATAGACCCTTCATTGCTTGGTCAGTTTTGACATTCCTTTTCATATAATTTTAGTTGAAAATATGAGATCAGTTGACTAAAAATATAACGTAACTCTAGCTTAAGCTACGGGCCTGCTTCTGATCTGTCCCCAAGCAGCCGGATCACTCATAAACACAAGCGCTTTGAGTTCATTTACAGTGTACCGGCAGCCAAAGACATCATTATACCTGATCCCACGTGTGCCAAAAAGTGCTATTCAGGCTTAGGGAAGGAGGCCTGTACTATCGCAAGAAGGAGGACCGCACACTTACTTACCACACAGTGTGCAGATTTCACCAAGTCCCTTATAGGACAATTAACAGTATCAGCAAAGCATGCGGCCGCTGCCAAAATTCAGTCCTTGTTTGCATTGGAAGCCATATGAAATATGCTCATTTCGTACTCTTGTTCTAAAGTGTGTAGACCACAGAACTCTTGGGGGTTACTTGTGTTTTGCATGCTCTAAATTATTTTCAGCGGATTGAAAGCAAAACAGTTGCCTTTTGATCCATTATGTTTTGTCATCGTACATAAATTTGGAGCAGATAGAGGGACTTTTTGGTCATATGTTAACAGCACTATTGATCTCAATTTTTAAACCAATTCCATGCATAATAGCTGTGTGAGACAAAATCCAAACATATACATTGCTTCCAAACAGGTGATGCAAACAAGTTCTAAGTCTGACCTGAGCCAACTTTGGGAATCTGTTGCTTTAAAGGAATGCAAACAGCCTTGCTCTTTTAACAGAACAGTCAAATCCACTTTGGACTTGCATATATCTTCATTAGGCTTCATTAAACTCTCCTGTTCTAGGGGGGAAAAGCCTTCTGCGCGCACATTCTTGTGTTGTCCCTTTTGCTTCCTTCGCAGGCAGGATGTGAGTTCAGCTGGGAGCTGATCCTTTGCAGAAACAATGGCTGAGATGCACGTCAGACTAGGCCAGCTGTCTCCAGAAAAGTACCAGAGGAAATGCAGGAAATTATGGGCTCCTGATATACAGAACTACTGTGCTCTACATTGAACATAGAGAGCAAATACACAACAAATAGATTCTACTCATGTGAGAAATGATCAGCGATCAGTATCTCACATTACAGTTTATACTTTGTGTGGACGTCCTTCACTTTGCTAAGAGCAAGCACTGAAATTATATTTGATGAAATGATAGCTTTATGGGGTACTGCCTTGTTTGTTATCAAGAAGATTTGCTTAAATAGAGCAATATTTGAACATTGATTTCAATATTTGAACATGTCCCTTATATCTGTCATATACTCCAAGAAAAATAAATTTCCTGGTATTCTTTGCCATTTCACAGGAATCAAGAGGACAAAAAAAAAAAAACATCTGGAAATAGTCATGAGGTAAACAAATTACCCAACATTAAATATTGTATGCAGCAATATTTGTTTTTATCTCGAATGTCCTGTGCACGTCGAAAGCTTGAGAAACCTGTTTTCTCCAAGACTGCAAGTTTTCCATTGGAAAACGAATAAAGTAATTTAAAAGAAAATGGCAAAAGGAAATGGGAAACAAATTGGTAAAATAACACCAAAAAAAACCCAAACAAACATGATAGATTTGTCTCTCTTGTGTATAATAAAAGTCATGAGTTTGAGAATTGCAAATGTATGAAGCTTTTTATGATAATTAATTATTTATGCATATGTGAATCATATTTTGTCAATAAATAAATTGAGATACTTCAGTTCCATAGAATATGGTTGTAAGTCCGGTATTTGAGTGCTTAATACGGTTGTGTTCACTTCACACACAGAGGAGAGTGACAACAGCATTCTACTACCTAACTCACACCTGTAAATTAGAGACTTTTCACAGCTCATTCTCCGTGAAAACATACTGTGTGAAACTAATAGTAGTAGAGAATTTGTTGTCTGTCACGTCATATAGTCTCTGTGCTGCACACACGCTTGTCTCGTGTGTGTTTCAGTAACTTAAGGCCAGTTCACACTAAGAACAATAACTATAAAGATAAATATATAGTTCTAAAAATCGTTCCACACCATGCACAGCTATAACGATAACGGCACCGAAAAACGCTATAGTTGGAATCCCTTTCAGAATGATTTTTTTCCCCAGCTGATAAACAATAAAAACATTGACAGCCAATTAGAATCCATAAACGGCAGACGACAAAACAGCAACGCAGGCTATAGCTTTGACATCACTTTGTGTCACCGTTCCATTGTTATGGACGCCATCTCTGAGATTCACTTGAGGGGTGTTTTTAAGCATTTTCGTGGTTCTGTGTGAACGGGATCGTTTTGACAACGTTGTCGTCTGTACACGAAAAACGCAAATAATCTTTTTTGGTTTTAGTACATTGTTGATATACTTAGTCACTCTCACTAGGTTCTAAGTAGAGGTCACACGGGTCCAAAAAGTCGTCCAATATTTAAAGGTCCCATGACATGAAATTTTCACTTTCTGAGGTTTTTTAACATTAATATGAGTTCCCCTAGCCTGTATATGGTCCCCAAGTTTCAAAAAATTTCAATTGGTGTAAATCGAGCTTTTGCTATCTTTCTCTGCCTTTGAGAAAATGGAGGCTCATATGCGCTGATCTTGAATCTCCTCCTTATGACGTCATAAGGAGGAAATGTTACCTCCCCTGTCTTTGCTTTGCCCGCCCAGAGAATATTTTCCGCCCATGAGAAAATGAGCTAGGAAGTAGAACGCGCGTGCGCGCGATTTTAGTTTGTCCACGAGAGATATCATGGCTTTTGAGCGAGCGAAGCATAACAATTGCTCAATAATTGGATGTACAAATGAACACCGAAGGGTCAATACAGAGCTGGGCTTGCTGAACGTCTGAAACTAAAGTCTGGATCACTCTCTTTGGCTCAGCTACACACCTCGGACAAGTAAGTCAACTAATGATATATAAGTGTGTTGCTTTACTGTTTATGGTTACCTAGATTTTACTCGTAGAATGTGGCTGAAACATTAGCTATGCAGTTTATGTGTGTGAATACACACACTGTAACGCGAGTGTTGTACACGTCTTTGTTATTTGGATAACCGTTTTCCTGTTGGTTATATGGCGCGCGCGATATCCGCATTTCAAGATCGCAGAGCTTGATGTAATTGTAATAAGATAAATACAGACGTTACAGATCTCTCATGAAAAGGCAACAGTAGGTTAGCGTTAGCTACATGATGATAACTGTAAACCATCCGAAGAAAGTACCGTATCCAGACATAATATTTTAAACTAACCATTCGGAAACGTCCTGCTGGAGCCGCTGAGTTGCAACTTCTTCATCCGTTGCTTCTCCATCTGGATCAGATTCTGGGTCAAACTGAAATGCTTGAAAGACTGCGTGTCTTCGTGCCATTGCTATATCAAACGTAAACATGCACGCCACGTTACCGTTGCGCAACATGGTCAAGGCCACACCCACCCTCCACCTTGCGCCGCCTTTCTCCTCCTCATTAGTATTTAAAGCTACAGACACCGAAACGGCCTGTCTGAAGGAAGCTCATTCTGGGACTGGCTTGTAGTGGCTATAATTCTGCACTGAGGCTGAATTTTTGGAAAGAGATTTCAGATACAGTACTAGGGACCACTAATGACTATATTAAAGCCTACAAAAAGTAGCATGTCATGGGACCTTTAAAAAGCTGGACCCGGACCATGCAGATCCTAGAAATGCCATAAATGTAGGCTACTACCCGACCTGGACCCGTCTATTATTTGAAAGCTGGACCCGAACCCGGCGGGAAGACACAGACCCGACTGGACCCGATTGTCACATATTCCACACTAAATTGCTATTAAGTCAATACAGTTGCGAAAAATATAACTTTTTGTCTTACCTAATTTTAGGAGCCGTCGTATCCCTTCCTTGTACCTGACTGACCTGATGCATACAATCCTACGACAAGAATCTTTCTATCCATGTTATTCCTCTCGTTATTCCAAGCTTAATCCACTCATTATTTCAGCTTCAAAAGTTCACTTGATGTCATGGTGACGGATGACAAATGCGACTTTGCAGATTTGCATTCCGACTCGGGTTAACTCGCATAATAACTTTGACTGTTTGCCCTTTTGAACTATAATAACCATTGCTCATTCAGTGCCATGGCCGCTGACGTTAGCAGCACTATTTATTTGCTATCATCTCTGTGCTCTCTGCGCTGAGGCTGACTACCAAAACTTAGTAAACAAGACGGTTCATTCATATTACTAGTAAAAAGTGGCCATACAAAATCAGTTTTTGTGTGTGTTTTTAGTAATTGTTGGTTCGGTGTGTTTGAGTGCTCATTGTTATAATTACACAGCAAAAGTTCAGTGACATTTTTATTTGTGCATGGTAGAAAGAAAATACTGATACTGACATAATGACATACAATACATATGGAAAATTGAACTACACAATTGAGGGAGCAGGCTACACCGTGAACTCCGAGAAAACGCTATGCTTGAGCAAACAGTTTGTGAATGGGCTACTACAAATGATGGCCGTGAAAGAGACTGTGAACGCATTGAATAGGATATGTTGGTGAATAGCATAAGCTACTATTACAAAGTAGCAATAACGTTAAGTGCACCAAAATAAAATATAATATTCAGAAATAAACAGTGTAGCTGACTTACAGATTCAGTTAACATCCACAAATGAATAAGTGCGACGATTCAGGGAGCAGGCTACACAGTGAACTCCGAGAAAACGCTACTTAAGCTCCGCTGCTTTCTTCGACCCTCTCTGTCTCTGGTCCAGCGCTGTGCTCACTCAGTGTGCAGTGTGGGAGGGGGAGGGGCCAGTGGCTAGAGCGACAAAAGCCAATGTGTGCTTCTCTTACCGATATATTTAACAATATCTTTTGCATTTCTGGCAGGTCATGCAAGTCAAGCTCGCATCAGTTGACATAAGTTAATAAAGTTATAAACTATTGGAGGACTAAAATTATATTTTCTTACCCCAATAGTTTATAACTTTATTTTTTTACATTGTAGCCACTGACTAAAAGTCAGAAGATTTGAGTCGATGGATTTTACATAAAATTGAATAGTGTATAATGGGCACTTACTGTATTGTTTTATCTTCAGACTATGAATCCATCCAATCCAGCCTTGCAATTGCAAGTTAACACCAGTTACACCAAATCGGGTCCATCGGAGACATCCAATAGATTTCTTAGGCACGCAAAAATAACACAGACACAGTGTAATCACCATGTGAAAAATATGATACACCGGTGTTTTGCCAGATGAGAAGTGTATCTATGTATCATCTTTTTGCTCTTCATCTTATAACTGTATCATATCTCTTTTAATTTCTTTTATAACGGTTTTAATTTCCCTTGCTTTTATTTTGTGATTATTTAATTCCTTTCTGTAAAGCACTTTGGATTGCCATAGTGTATGAAATGTGCTATTTAAATAAACTTGCCTTGCCTACTTTAAACCTCCTGCTGTTGAGTCTTAATATCTTAATATTGGCCCCCGTGAAAAGGCCCCAATGAGTCACCCAACGGCTTTGCAGTTTTTTGAACGTGTCATGCTTTTAAGATGCATTACAGTGTTGTGCTTGGCCCGAGACAAAATCAGCTATACGCTTTTAGTGTAAAACTCTGGCTCACTCAGAGCTCTGTTGAAGGCTCACTGGCCTAGAAACTTCTGGCCTCTGTCTTCGGTCCTGGAGAGCATGGGCATCATACAGTACCTGGTGAGTGTTAGGTGGAGTTTCTGAAGTGTCATTACTTGGCCATGTTGATGGAACAAGCCAGGATATAGAAGGACACAAGCAAATACAAGAATCTTTGCACCAAGACAGGCAAAAATAACCTGAACTCATTACAACTCACAATGTCTTCTGTTAACTGATTTCTAAGCAACATTAACCTTTTACTTGAGAACTATCAACAAAGCAGTACCATCATATTTTTATAATTTAATATTTTTGTATGTTCATATATTACAATTATACTTATCAAAACTAAAGGCTGGAATACACTACACCACTTTGGAAATATGATTTTATCATACACTTGCCAACTGGTAAATGGTTACAGATAAAAACTGGAAATCATACACTAAATGACTGAGGATAACACACTAACAGACTTTCAAGTTTTTATGAACACAAACTCACATAAAAACATGAACCTTGTTGCAAGAAGACGCCTGAAGAAAAAAAAAAGTGTTCTAAAATCAGCTCAAAATATGTTTGACATCCTACGACTGGATGGAATCATAGTCTGAATCTAGAAAATATGAGTCTGTGCCCTTCATACACATGCTCTCGACTTATCCAGAGTGTAAATCACAACAAAAATGTGTGCAAAATTTGTGTAGTGTATTCCAGCCTTAAGCAGTGTTGGGGAAGTTACTTTTAAAAGTAATGCATTACAATATTGCATTACTCCCTAAAAAGTAACTAATTTTGTACTTTACTACTTCTCACCTGGCCTTCTTCCAAGTCTTGCAGGTTTTTTTTTTTTGTTTTTTTTTAGAGAATATTTATTTTGCTAGTGTTTAACGCACCAATGCATTCAACAACATATATAACATAAACCTTAATGTTCTTTTGAAATTTATATTTATTATATTTCTATGCAATGTAACCCATACAAAACATCTCTTAACATTACAGGTTATTTTAACTGTACAACTTAATTGAAAGTTGAAAGTAATGTGTTTTGTAGCAATTTTTAGTCTGTTTACGTGCACACATGAGTGTGACTGTCTCACTGACTGTTATGGAAAAGAGAAAGGATTTTAATTCAGTAGTTTAAAAAAATGTTTAAGCAAATTAACAATCCATGTAAACATGCATTACTTTGCATAATGCATAAAAATAGTAAATAGTAAATAATGCATTACTTGTTACATCAAAAACGTAAATCAGATTAAGTGATGCCTTTCCCCAACACTGGCCTTTAGCCATAAAAGGTCTCAAGTTTGTGTTTTCAATTTGCTTGAAAAATAATAACTACAATATTCATTATAGTAGGCTAAAAAATATTTCATTAAAAATATTTGTTTAATTTAAACATTCTAACTGCTTGGTCGTTGTTATGGTTTCCTTTTGGACCATTAGTCAGCAAATAACTGAACAGATGTCAAAGTCTGAAAATTTCTTATTAAAAAAAGACAACACAGATAAAAACTATAGACCTGTACTTGAAACATGTTTGGACTTATTGAGAAGGAGTTTTTTTTTGTTTTTGTTTTTTTTGCCAAAGGGGTCAGCATGTTGTTCATCACACCTTGAAGTGTCACATACAGCCTGAACTCTGATCCCCATAAAAATGCTATATTATGCCTGAAAGGTCCTTTCAACAAAATGAAATGAAAACAAGGCATGTAAATCATGTGACTGCTGATCTAGTACATATTTTTGATGTCACTTGCTTTGAAAGGCAAGAGTACACTGCCTAAAACTAATTGTCAAAATGACTGAAAGCTTTCGATGACAGGCCTGTCTCCTCTTGTTCCTGAATTGCTGGCCATTGGGAAAAATAGATTATCATCAGCTGTCTTAAAGGTGTCAGGGCCAAGTAGCACTACAGTTAATAGACTACCTCCTTCCTTCCTACTTCCCTAAATGATCACACAGAGAAACAGACACCAACCCACAAGCACACCCACACTACGAATTTCAAATAATATATAATGTTCTTAGCAGATATAAATCAACAAATGAATCTAAAAGCTTCCCAAACTGTTAAGAAAACAGTATCAAATTTTACATTTAACCAAATCAAAATGGAGTTTATTGTGGGTGTCAAAGAGCTTTCATCCTGTCCTCAAATTTAAAATGAAACAGTAATAAATGCTTTAAGACTTATTTTATTTAAGAACAGTGCATTATGAGGTTTTGTGGAAGTGTGACATGGGTGGGAGTGTGCAATGTGATGTAGTGACAGCATTGGAAGAGTGCAGACGGCTCGTCTCAGGGCAGGTCTGCTTTCGAGAGCCAGTGGTATTGTTTTAACAGTAAATCTGTCATAATGTGACAAGTCAGTCTGACATTGATAAGGTATTATTACTACTCATTGTTTAGAAGTCGAATATCTTAAATTAAAGGTAATTACTCAGCAGGTTTTATGTCCTGGCAGCCACCATCAGCATCTCAGAGACACGTCAGGACATGTCCTCCCCTGTCATTACCAATGCTTGCAATGAAGCTCACTGGCTACAGGGGACTTATTAAAGAAAAATACATCAAATAATCGTACAAAATATTATAGCGGTGATTCTAATAAATCAGGTCTCAACTAAGTCTTTAAGGAAATTTAAAGTGTTGATTAACAGTCATTTTAGAATAAAGTTAAATATGAATTTGTATGTGATTGTGAATTTGTTAGGAGTGAAATCAAACATGCTTTTAGGCCATTAACATCAAACAAAATACATGATCTTTTTTTTATCTTGATGATTCAACATAAATCTCCTTAAGGCCTCTCTCATAATGGTAAATTATGAAAACTATTATGGGTTACACTTTATTTTGATAGTCCACTTTAGACATTCTACTAACTATAAGTAACTTTGCAACTACATGTCAACTAACTCTCATTAGAATATTAGTAGGCTGTAGTGGACTGTCAGTGGACTGGTAGGTTATGGTTAGGTGTAGGGTTCTAATAAGCAGGAAATTTCCAAGTTACTTATAGTCAGTAGAATATCTGTTGGAGGACCAACAAAATAAAGTGTAGGCAAATATTAAGCATACAGCCTACTAATACTCTAATGATAGTTAGTTGACATATAACTGCAAAGTTACTTATAGTAAGTAGAATGTCTAAAGTGGACTATCGAAATAAAGTGTTACCCTATTGTAACAATAAGACACCTACTGTTATTTGATTGAAATTAATACCTTTCTATTTTTATACATTTTTAAATGTAATTTATTAATTTGATGGCAAAGCTGAAATTTCAGCAGTCATTACTCGAGTCTTCAGTGTCACATGATCCTTCCGAAATTATTCTAATATGCTGATTTGGTGCTTAAAGCAACACTAAGGAACGTTTCCTCTTCGGTCACCCAACAGGTTGGAAGCGGAATTGTCCATTACCGCTGTCGTAAATAATTTCGCCGCCCGCAGCCTACCGTCACACGCACGCTCGCTGTTTATCCAGCACCGGCTTTGAATGAACGATGTCCACAGACAAGGTAGAGTATGTTGCATGATTTCATGAAAGCATGATGTATGGCGACATCAGAAACGAAGAAAAACTAAATAATGACTATTGTAACGCTTGACGTAAAGCAAGTTAAATTTGTAGTTTTCTTATGTCTCATTCGAACTACAGAAACGCGACCCGGTTTGGCAAACTTTCATAGTGTGGTTGTAGCAGATATAAGGGCTGCAAAGCGAATCCAGAAGTGCCTTTCACCCTGTTACGACTTGATGAACCACTGATACGATTTTGGAAACATTATTTTAAGATAAAATTTTTTACTGTTGCTTTAAAAAACATTTCTTATTATTATC
>NC_138746.1:10720203-10920203 GCF_965113295.1 Leuciscus leuciscus
CGTCTATTTAAGTGGTTCTCATTCTCCTGTGTGAACTAAAATCCCTCAAATCCAAGTCCAAAGTTTAGGATGTTCAATGTTCAATCTGACTAAGGCATTTACATTTACATGTTTTCATTTAGCAGACACTGTTATCCAAAGTGACTTACAATTGAGCAATACAACAAGCTTATCTTAAAAGAGGCAATAAACACAATAAGTGCTAGTAAAACAGAATTTCAGCCATCGTTCAGGCGTTCATGTGTCTGGTTGCTAACATTTCTTCCCTTAAAAAGAGCAGATACCAAAGAGGTTTAACTGCTGGCATGCAAGTTACTTGTTCACACCTCAGAGACACTAAGTTAGTTATGGTTACCAACATATCAATCATTGCAGTTTCAGGAATGACTCCAGAACTCTGTTCACACTCTAAATGATAATCTCATTCTCATAGGCCCCATATTCGATAGCTCCATGACTTTTCCAGTTGTTTGTGATTTACTGGATAAAGATTAAAGGGTTAGTTCACCCCAAAATTTAATTTCTGTTATTAACTACTTCACCCTCATGTTGTTTCAAACCCATAATTAATTAATTAATTAATTAATTTGTTACATTTATATAGCGCTTTTTCTGAGACCTCAAAGCACTTTACATAGAAGGGGGGAATCTCCTCAACCATAAGACCTTTGTTCATCTTCGAAACACAAATTAAGATATTTTTGAAGTAATCCAAGAGCTTTCTGACCCCCCATAGACTGCAACTCGGTTAACAGTTGTTAAAGGGGTCGATAAAATAAGGAATATCTTGATTTTTAATTCGCTTCTTTTAACAGTTATTTTGTCTCATTTTAAATCCTTTTAAGTCATTTTGAGGGTCCCTTGGACGTTTCCTGAGGCCCCCTAGTGGGCCCCGGCTCCCTGTTTAAGGAACCACTGATTTGGGGTTTCACTTCCGCATTTAAATACTAATGTCACTCCCAAAACTCTCCAGTGTCTATGTGGGCTTGGTCCAGCGGTACTTTGTCCTGGGTTTTTGCATTCATCACGTTATAAATTGCAAGTTTCATACCTGTTCTCCACATATAATCACCGCCGAAGATATGTGGTTAAACCAGATGTTTAAATGACATCTAAGCCCTATGCTTTTCTTAATTCAGCTAATGAAAAAACATGTAATAGGGAAAGACTGAGAAATATTTTAACAAATAAAGTGCAGCACGTGCACATAAATCCACTTTTTTTTTTTTTAACTAAAACATTTAGAAAACATAATTTTTTAGCAAACCAGTTAAAAAATTATAGTGAAAAATAATTAAATGTTGCCCAATATGAGAGGTTTTTAAACTTAGATTAAGGCAGAATTATTGAATAAAAACAATGTAAAATCCACAACACCTGATCATACACTGATGCTTCAATCCTTCCACTGCAGCTCAGTTCTGATGAAACTTCACTGTAATACAAAGCAACGTCCCCAATGCAAATATCACACACTCATTTGGAATTCGTTCCCTGCGGTTTGTTTTAAGTGCTCAGGGCACCTCAAGTTTCTTATTTATCCATTTTTTTAATTTGTGTCATATAAACACAAACAGATTAGATAATAGAGACGAGGGAGTGTGGGATTAATTTTGAAGGGGCTCATTAGCACGTGGCTAGTCTAGGATAATTAGCTTTCGTTTTTCCCCACGGCCTCTAGTCATATTGCAATGTGGCAGCTGCTTTTACACCCCCTTCCCCATTCTCTGCCTGATAAGTGTCTGTCAATCAAACAGGCCTGAGTTTGGCAACATCTGTGACTGCGGCTGCATCCTGAGTGGTTCATAGCAACAGCATCCAGTTGCTATAATAGTGTCTGGATCACTGTCCTCTGAAACGCCCTCTTCAGTCATCAATCATGTTGCACTAGAAAACAACTACAGTATAAAAGTAGGATAAAGAAACACAACAAAACATTATGTAAAAAGAAAAATATCGGTAATATTTCAGTTGTAACTTTAGTATTATATTAAATATTACTATTATTATTATTATTAACTGCAGAAGAAATTCAGATCCATTATACCACAAGTTTTTAAACTTTAAACTAAATTTTACATTTGAGAAAGAAAAGGTTACTGCATTTTTACGCACACAAAAAAAGTATTTTAAGGACAAAGTTTACTTGTTAATTTAAGATATTTATGTTTCATTCTATTTTTACTAATTTAACAACTGTCAGCTTAAAATAAAGTAAATATTCTCCAGATAATATTTTAATTATTTGCTTTGGCTTTAGTTCAATGATAATGCAAACACCAATTTAATTTTGAAAACAGCATGCCTCTATATTATCCCTAATACATTTTTTAAATATATAACTGCCTTTATATTTTAGGAAGTGTCCCTTGCAGTTGGAATCATCATATTTGGAAATATCAAGACATTCATCTCAATTTTAATCCTGTCATGTTTCATGAAGGTTTTGAAAACTATAGTAACAGCAGGTAAAAAGAAAAAAACAACAAAAAGCCCAGCATCTTTGTACAAGAATAAAAGTTTGTTGTCACCAGACATGAAAAACAATCTAATATTATTATTTGCGGACTGATTAAGAAACTTTCAAATAAAAACATAAGACATTTTCTCATTCAGCAGTCAACACAATTTTCAATTTTCATTTTCCATAAACACATTATTCCACAAGAAAACAGTTAACTACACTTGACTACAGTAAATCCTCAATTATAGTTCCTATCTGAGAACCCTAATGAGGTCCAGACTGATCCGATTCCTCTGAAGATCCACATTCATGACCCGTACCTCTACCCGCTCACCTGGGCCGAGAGCTAGGCTTCTTCGCCTCTGGTCAATAGGAAGTTTTTCCGGTGTGATGAAACGCTTTGGGATGAGACCAGAACGGCCGACTCCAATGTCCACAAAAGCTCCAAATAAAGCAGTGTTTGTTACACGGCCCGTCAGAACCATGCCATCGTGCAGGTCATTCATGGACACAATTTCTCGCTTGAAGTCTGCCTGCTCAAAATCTATTGAGGGCAAAAAAAGAAAGAAAATAATTAGGGTAAGTTGCAGTCACATTACTGAAATTTAGTGGGTAAAAAAGAATGATGCACAGTTCACACAGAAGTCAAACCAAGCGAACAACTTCATAGGGAACGTTTTCGCCCTCACGCGGAACACTTGATCACTTAGATTCCTGGATTTTGTGAAATTCCGAAAAGCAACGGTAAATATAACTGCCCCGATAGAAACAAAGATGAAATTCAGGAGAGAGAGAACATTTAAACAGATTTGGTCTATATCCAATAACTAAAGGCCTGTTCACTCCATGATAACTATAAAGATAATTATTAGCGTCCACACCAGCGGACGATATCATTATGTCTATTCTAAGTGTGTGTTTGTCTGCCGCTTTATATGCTCAAGCTTGTTAGAGCAGGATGGATTCCGATTGGCTGTCAATGTTTTTATCGTTCATCAGCTGGATAAAATCTCTCTGAAAGTGATTCCAACGATATCGTTTCTCTGTGTCGTTATTGTTATAGTTGTAGTGTGAACTCTGCTATTCTTTAATATTGAGAATGATTTTTAGAACAACATCTTAATCTTTATCGTCCTTGGTGTGACGGATCGGGCCTTAAGACTGACATAGCCTAGCCTAGCCCTTCTTCCCTGTGTGTCTTAAGGACCCTGCTTCAAACCGATCCAAGAATTCCAAAGCTAGACATTAGAAACAAGCTTTGGTTAATAATTTAAAACAAATAATATTACCAAGCCTCTTCTTTCCAGGCCCATTTTGTCTGTTTTTTGGGGTGATTTTCTTTGGGAGGTGCTTTTTACATAAACATGGCCTCTCAGCAGGCTCTGCAGTCCAGGAAACATTCATCTCTGATTATTCTTATCCGGGCCACCTTACCTAGAGCACCGCTCCCATGGCAGTTATTTATACAGCTGGCTACAGAGCAGAACCCATCAGGCTTCCAACCAGCGGAAGTGAGCCTGCAAGCTTTCTAATGAGAAAGCTAGCGTCCCATCTAGTGCACGACACAGACGAGATGACATCTCATCATCTGGAGTATCCCACACTAATGGTCTCGATCAATAACGTTAAAAAACACTTTATTCAGATATGAGCGAAAGTTGTTTTTTTGTTTTTTTAGCAGAGTCTTAATTCAAATTCAACGAACATTACCATCACCTTTTCAAGTACTGAAATAAAACCTCCTCCCCTTCCCAAAGAAAACCTTTTTCTGAATATAATGAACTTTGTTCCCCTACCCTGAAAACACGTTAAGACATTCATCTCAATTATAATCCTGTCACCTTTAATGAAACATAACATTTACTATCAACACCCGCAGAAGGAAAACAATGTCTTCTCAGATGTCTGAACTTAACATAAAAACCAGAAGAGGCATTTGTTGTTCGGTCGCTTTAATTCACTCGGAGAGTCACTAGGGGATTTTAGCACTGGGATCAAGGCTACTCTGCTTTCCTCTTTACGCAGCTTTCTCTCTCATTAATGATATATCTGTCGGCAGGTCTGCTTTAATAATGCGGGTCTTCCCCCAAATTACGCGGCAAGACTTCAAAAGCCTGGAGCGCCGCCCAGTCATCTCACAGACAAGAGACGGACTCAGGGGAGACGGGAGGGAAATTGTTAGATGGGAAGGAGGAAAAGAGAACGAGATGCCAGCATTGTCTATGATCTGAGTAGCGGCCATGTTGAGAAAGTACTTTGATACTGTGGTTAGTGTTGTGCTAAGTTAATTTCAAAACCTTCATCTGTGTGTTACCCTAAGGTACAGTAAAATTTTGCCACAGGCTATACGATACGAAAAACATAAGTTCAAAACGCATGCATTGTATTAAAAAGCCAACACCGATCTCATGAGAAAACATAAGTACTTTTTGAGTTGGCAATTTCATATGAAATCATACAAAAAAACATTACATTTTTAGGAAAAACTAAGCATGGAAAAAAACTAAACCTAACCCAGAGCTTACCAAAATGTATGAATGAGATCATACAAAATAATACAGTACACATTTGAAATCAATTCACCAAAATGTAAAGAAGTTACAGTGCAATGTAAGTGTGTTGGAAAAGCTACTCAGACATTCAGCAAGTAGTTACTGGACCCAACACATATGTATTTTTAGAGATGTATTTTTATACTTGCTAGAAATTTGTATTCTTTTTTTCAATTTTTTTATTTTATTTGCAATTTGCAAAAAGCAGGGAATTTCACAGCTATAATGTAACTCCATAAATGTCATAAACTTAAAAAAAAACATATCTTGAACAACGATGACATAAGATGCAAATACAAAAGGTTTGTAGTTTTCAGCAATTTTACTAAAAACTTTAAGTAATTTTTGCAATTTCAACAAAACCTCATCTCTGTTAGTGAGATAACATTATCTACTGTAGGTGACAAATCAGCAGTTTTCAAGACATAACAAATGAATGTACAAGATCAATGGATGTGACTGTGGCAACACAGCACTGACCCGGAAAGGGCAAATGACAGTTACGTTAACTTGCTGGGCCAGTGGGTAATCTTTTTTTTTTTTTTTTTTTTTTTGCCCTGCAAATATCTTTAGAGACAAAGGTTATACTGTCTTCTATAGAGAGGAAACAGTGTGGGCACGTCACAGATTGATTCTTACCCTGACGAATGTCAAAGCCAGGTGGCTGAATGAGTCCATCCACAATGAGCTGTAGTGTCTCAGGTGTGGTGTCCAGAGATTTGGCCAAGACATCCAGACCACTGCTCTGAACACTGCTCTCAACACTCTGCCTGAGAACAGCACTGCCCATCTGATCCAAACTGCCCCCTATTTGAGACAAGAACCTGAATGAAGAGAGCAAGAACTGAAAATTACTCTCTTGACAAGTGAAGAAATAAAAGTGCATTTTATCAGTTTTTAAGGACATTTCATATAAAACCTGTAAACTTTATATCTTATTCAGAAACAGTCCACATAGGAACACACACACTTGATTCAGATATTGCGGTAAGGCAGTGAGGTTTGTTGAGGTCCATGGGAGGTGGTGTCTTAATGAATGGCTTTTTAATAGCCCTTCCCAGAGCCCAGCACACGTGGAGGAACTCCCCCGACACCAGCAAGGAGCCTGAAGGTCGACACACGGAGTGGAGGAGAGCAAAGACTGGGAGGGGAGGTAGATATGAAAGGGGAGGTGAGACTAATTATGCCCTAAATCTTGATTTCTAGAGTCCCAGAGATGAAGACTCTGTCTCCCTTCATAAATCTAACCGCCTTGTGAGCGCCATACATTAAAGGAAAAAGGTTAGTAGCAGTGAAGCAGGAACACAGACCAAACACAGCCAGCGAAAATGATCCAGACATGGCCTATTACTTGGCACAACCCATAATCTCTGGCTCAGGATGAGCCAATATTTTCATAATGTGATCATGAACTGCAACACAGAGATAGTGCTCAAACTTCAGCTTCATACTGTGTTGCATAGTGGGTCAGCCTGTAAGGGCCATATACTCTAAATAGAAAACTGCTTATGTGTAAATGCACAACATATGGATGGGTATGAATCTTTAGGCACATCATGATTTGGTTTAGGGAGTTGCATTGAAATTATTGATTACAAATAAATGCCCAGCTGTGACACTTCCAGGTTCTAAAGGTTCTAGATTAGTGCTTTACTAAAATTAAGCAGAAAATGAACAAAAGTTTTGTTTGGGAACATTTCTATGGCTTTGTTTTTTAAACGCCACATTTCTCAGGTTTTAGAGTCTTGTTATAAGTTTGAGGGTGTGTGCATTCAAAAACCTGTAACAAATCTGTCAGTACTTAAAGCTCAAATACTGTTGATTTTAAAATTAGTTTGTGGTTCAAAGGGAACCCATATATAACAGTATTAACAAATATTATTAGGCTAAATAATTTACAGATCATTTACAGAACATGCATAACAGATTTAAAATCACAGCTCTGCTTATAATAATCACTAAAAGATACATGCCGAAGAAACTGGAACAATCTGTAACCAAATTCATTGCAATTTTAGTGCCAGAATTTTCAGATCTCATAAAAATGATCTTCAATGTTTTGTCCAATGTATGCTTTTTCAATCAATAAATGTAATTAAATAATCAGATTAAAATTGTTATGCATCAATGCAGAATAATTTAAGACAATTCATAACCATAAAATGTTCCCACATTAAAATTCTGGCTAATACTGATTATGTTTGTGTTATGGCCAATAAATGGTTGATAATAAAATTCTTTATTTAATAAAATAAATGCTAAATGGAATAAAGTGAATTTAGTCATCACAACATTATAATGTCCCCTGTGTATTTTTCATTTCATCATTGATTTATATGTAAAATTATGCATACTTAAAAAAGGCCAGTCCATAATTCCTCATATTGCCTTCATACAACCACTAAGTGCGTGCATGAATACTGCTCTCTTAGAGCACGATGCAAATGAGCTATATAACCTCTACAGGGACACACATGTCCTGGAGCGTGCAACAAGCCTGTAGCAGGGGGTCAAGCTGTCCAGAGGTGGCTGTGGAATGCTGGGGTCCTGGGCATTACTGGAATGTGAGTTTTGGCAAGAGGAGGGGGCGGACCTGCTGAGCCAGCTTGCTGATGGATGGCCATCGTCGTGACAGCCTGACGCCAGCGCAGCTGTCCTCTGTGTGACTGACAGGGCAGGTGGGTTCAAGCCCCACCCATTTCCTGCTGCAGATAGAGGGCTTGACAGCAACAGTGACAGGCAAATCGACCCGCACTCCTTCTTTTGTATGTACTCAGACACAATTCGCACACAGATATACAACACTAATACTCATACATACAGATCATTGCTCCTTCTCGACTCACCCTCCTCAAAAAAAAAAAAAATGGCATGACTGACAGGAAGGATGCTGATAGCATGCAACTTTAGACTGTGTGTAGAGAGCATCATATTGTATATTTGCTGAGAGTGGCGAAAGGTTGTGCAGAATATGGAGATGGTTTGGGTCTGTTGGCACAAGTTCTTTCAATTAGAAGAATATTCCAAATTAATTAATATTAGAACAAGGTTAAGAACAAATCCATGTGTATGCAAATGTCTATCTACACAATTATTAGTGAATGATACCCAATGATAGGATGGTTGCCAGGGTGTTGCTAGGGAACTTTACATAGTTGCCAAGGCATTGCTATGCAGTTGCAAGGGTGTTCTGGGTAGTTTTTAGGGTGTTCCTAGGTGCAAAAGAATCCAACTCCCTCAAAAATATGATCTAAATATAGCTCAGATGACTTGTGTACATCTATAGGATTTTACGCCTGTTTTATCGTCTACCAGGCAAAAATCAAACGTTTAACTTTCTTTAGTAAGCTGCGAGATTTGAGTTATCATGGCTTAGCACAAACAGAGTGGGATGAGTTATGCACCAAGGTATACTAAGAGCTAAACCTGCTAAGAACGAACCAAAACCCTAAAAATTGCTGGCCATATATTTTCAATACTGACCTGTGAAGACAGAAGTTTAGTGCCAAAAGAAGCCTTTCATGCTCACTTTGAAACAGTTCTAGAGCAGAACTAGATCTAGTGAATCAAAAAATAATCATAGACTCTTTTGGGACTTTGAGCAATGAGGTGATGAAAATGCAAAGAGTAACAGACACGAACACACACTGTGGATGAATTCCAGCTTGTCTCTCAAGTAAAAGGTTTGATGAAAGAACTGCAGAACAGAGTCATTCATGTGGTATTGCATGTTCTGCAGTCTCCAGTCCAGAGCAACAACAGCACTAATGGTCTAACTTTGACCATTACATTTCATAGAATTTATATACACTACTGTTTAAAAGTTTTAAGTCGGTATGATTTTTGCTCAGTGTTAAAAACCATACATAAAAAAACTTTTAAAAAAAACTAAGTTTAATTAAAATCAATTAATTGAAAATTCAGACTCAAGCTTATATTGTCCTGTCAACGCCTGCTTGTAAAGGACTTCACACATATACCTGTGCCCTGTACTTGTACCAATTTCAACAAATTACTCAAGCACTCATATTGCCCAACAGCAACTACCCATCATCCTCCACTAGTACTTTACAGATTTCCGTGATGTTGGTCAGGGACACTGTGCTTCCCTCCAGCTGTCCCTCTGGAATGCCAGAGTTGGCACAAGGACAGAATGGAGATGAAGAGAGAGAGAGGAGGGTGCAGTGCTGAACTCTGAGTGATTTATGAACAGTTACAGTGTGAGTGTGGCGGTGGTGGGCGATTGGCCCAAGGGCTCAGGTTTCTGGAGGGGGTCTCAGCTGGGCTTATGTTTCCCTCTGGTGTGTTAGTGTTTAGGGGGTACCAGGGCTTCTGCTCTTTTGGATCCAGAAGAGTGGAGTCGGCCTTATTCTCCGGGCATAATGAAAAGCAGCTCTGCCGAGGAGCATTGTGGATGAGGCCTCTGTTCCCCACACCGTAAGCTACTGGGTGGGCCCAATGATAGAGGCTATCCAGACACAATGAGGCTGCTTTAGTGTGTGGTCCCTTTAGCAATAACCCTGAAGTTAATTCTTTATCATCAGTGAATGTGAGAAATTTGATATCAACCCTCAGATGATTCAGTGACTGAGAATAATAAAAGTTACTAATGCTACATTGAAGAAGATGAAGAGCTATTCGCTTCTTCAGACTCATCTTGGCAATACTCATAACGGCAAAATGGATCTGTGTGTTACTTGGTTGCTGAAGACAGAAAAGTACTCAAAGGAATAGTTCACAAAACGAAAACGGCCATAACTCACATTAAACCTAATGCAATAACTAACTGCAACACATTTGCTATAGATTTCAGAGGTCTGTTCTTCACACAAAGCTATCATATGACATGGAAAACTTGGAATGCTGTGCAAAAGTCATATGGAGCACTTTTATGATTTTATTTATTTTTATCAAGTTGGAGCTTGACAGCATCTGTCCTCATTTACTTTTATTATATGAAAAAGAGTGGCCAGGATATTCTTCAAAATATCGTCTTTTGTGTTCCACAGAAGAAAGTGATAGGGCTTTGAAATGACAGGAGGGTGAGTAAATGATGACGACATTTTTATATTTGGGTGAACTGTTCCAATACATAACTTCTAGTGCCGTTACAAGATTTTCACTACATGATTACCATGGCCAAAATAACTAACGATAACAATATTATCACGACATCTATAGACATGTTAAAAACCATAAGAATTTGTCACCATAAAGGCACGTTTACACCAAGGACGATAACAACAGAGTTTTAATAATCATTCTAATTCTATGAAAATAGGTAAGTCCACACCACAAATATAATGATAATGACACAAAGGAACGATATCATAGGAATCAATTTCAAAACAATTATTTGTGTGAACAGGATTTAAATGTATATTTTTTTTTACAAAAAGAACTTACTGTTTATAAGCACTTCCTGTGGACTGGGGTGTCTAACTGTCTTTTTTACGTAATCCCCCCCAAAAAAAACTCCCACTTGCAAGCTAATTTATTTTAGGTGCGGGTAGAGTGTCTTGCTTTCATATGTTATCTCCTCTGAAACTATTTTGTGCGGCAGTAGTAGCTCCACACTGTCTCGTCATTTATTTATTTTTTTACTTTAAAACAGTTGGCAACCTGCGATAAGGTGCAATGTAGAAGTGTCAACCAGATTTCTGGCGATGGATTATTTACTAAATTATCATAGGTGTAGTATTAAGACGTCATTGTTTGATTTTTCAATTATCATGGTTATTATTGCCAAAACCAGTGTTTTGTGAAAGCCCTAATCACTACCTTCCTCTACATGCTCTCGCAAAATGTTGAAAAACTAAGCAAGCACTCTCGGTTATTGGCTATAATAACATAAATATCAAGCATTAACCAGTCTAGAGTGAAGTCAGAGCTTATTTTGTTATAATTTCCATATCCAAAGAAGAGTCTCCAATAAGAGCTAGCATTAAACTTTGTTTCACAGCTAATACATAAATACTACATACATGGATGGTCAATCAAGGGGTCAGCGCTACATATTGTTTGTGTGTTTTGTGTGTGTGTGTGAATGAGTGGGAAGTGGTGAGGCTAAGGGTATCAAGTTCATCACATTAGAGCAACATGATCCGCCATTACCGTCCGCTGGCCCACGCTTCACAAAGCGCCCAACGTGGAACGAAATCACTCACAAAATGGAGGAAGACAAGCTGCATGTTTTCACAAGCACAATGTGTGACTCATTTAAGCCACCTCCAGTCCCGACTTCACAAATATTAAGTGTAAACCAGTTACTGATGCTGAGAGGGGTGCATTTTCATTTAATTTCTATTCTCATTAACTGCTGCATTGATAAATAAACAGGGTCGTGAATGAGAATGAGAGAGGAAGTGAAAAAGAGATGTCCAATAATTTGCAATGGGAAAGCGAATGAGCTGGTGAAACAGAGGACAAGAGTGATGAACCCAGTACAGAAATGGGTTACAGATTGTTGGGAATATGTCAAGCTTGTCATCATCATTATAAAGCCATCGCTCAGACGGTTCTGCTCGCATCATTAGCCTTATGATTCCAGCCCTGGCTGAAGCCCGCAACATATTTGATACAATTTATTAGCAATACCCAGAATTCCTCCAAAGCCCCCAAGAAACCCTTGTTTAAAGTCCAGTACATTAGCTGGGCGCTACATTACCAACTCAGCACTGCTGGTGGCCATGTTTAATCAAATCCTGTTACTCCAAGAAAAATATGCTTGGGCTCATGATGACAATTGGAGTGGAGAAACGTCCATTAGCACAGCATTTGGTAACGATAGAGAATGGTGATAATACAAGGGACTGCAAAGGGAGGCTTTTCTGCCTGGTTTAGTCGGAAATGAAGCCTAACGGAGAGAAATGAAAACAAACAGAAGAGGAGGAGAGGAGGGAGGATATGACAGGGTGATTATTCCCCCACTCCATACCCCTAAGTGGCTTTATTAGACCTCTGACCCCAAAAGGCGCCTCTGATGACAGATCAGGCAGAGAAAGAGTGGACGGACATTCACTCACACACATGCATATACAGTGGGGTCCACAAGTCTCAGACCACCAGTAGAATTAAATAGAATTAAAACAAAATCAGCTAAAAAAACAATCCCAGATTTTCAATGTGGTCTTAGTACGCTAGTAGTACACACACTGTGCTACACCTAATGCCAAAGTACGACATCAGCTATGGAGGAAATTAAAAAAGTGAGTAATAGGCAGTGAATGAATGTCTTGTTTCTAAATTATACTTGCCATTCACCAATAAATCCTCCAAATTCCACAGCGCTCGGATACCATGCCCACGGTTCATATTCAATTTTAAAAAACCTCTTTCACATGCATGCACTGATTTTGATTTAACTTGCAGCTGTCATGCACGCAAGCACATCCAAACCACAGGGCATCCGTGCGCACATCTTCTGGAAGCAACAGGCACAAGTGTCAGATTGGAGTAGTCTAAACAGACTTGAGCAGCACAGCTGTGGAGAGAGCGTCATTCACTGCCAGAGAGTGCTGAGCACACGCTGAATGTGCTTTTCATACGAGCGGCAGCAGCTCGCACAACTCTCACACTGAGCAACCCAGATGCTCCCACTTGAGGTAAACACTCGCTTCCACTTGGTTCAATCCTTAAGCAGATCCAATGATCATCTACTGTAGGGCAGTAATGTGATAGTTTAGTGCCATGCTCTTTTCTCACCTCAAAGCGATGCTGTATGATTCAGGGTGGATGCAGGTTTGGTCCAGAGGGTTAAACCCGTTAGAGGTGCTATCAGAGCCCTTGACTTTTCTCTTCTTAGCTGTCTGTTTCTGAGGAACCTCAAGGTCTTCGTTCCCTCTAGAGCAGATACTGTATGAAGCACAATTACAAAAACATTACAGTAAAAAGGGTGATTTGGGTAAGATGTGCCACTATTTACTTGCTTTCAACAAGATCGTTTCTGATGACATCAGGATGAGATTAGAAGGTTATCGACTGAGATTAGAACTGTCTATAACAAATGACCATCAAATTATAAGTAATTATAAGTGTGAGACAACTTGACCCACTTTGCCCCAAATATATGAATTTAACTGAGAAAATAAGTAAAATAATTCACTAAACAATCACTTTCCAAAATCTTTTGTGTCACACATTATTTACATTTTCATCAATCAGCCAGAAAAAGGTTTAATATTAAGAAACTTTTAATGTAGTGAAAGGTTTTTTACATGATCTAATAGCATTTGTGATATTAATAGTGTTTGTATTAGTATTTTAATTTCATAGCATTTGGAGGCAAAAGTCATCATCACTATTAGCCACTGGCACATCTTAACCGAAGCATAAGACACAAGTAACATTTTTATTTAATAATTCATGGCTAATGTTTAGACAAATAATTTACATCACTTTATACACAAGCCTTTATGTTTATAAATATACTGTATGGTCATGTGAGAAAAATAATGCATAATTTTTTGTATTAAGGGGTGACACATCTTATCCCATTCTCTCCTACAGGATATAAAGGTAGCTTGGTGCAAAAACATGTAGAAGTAGAAGTGGCATGGCCCAGCCGTATACCTGGGTACTGTCTCGGGGTTGATCCTGATGAAGCCGGCACACTGCTGAAAGCTCTTAGGACCGAGGCCTTTGACCAGTTTTAGCTGCTCTCTATTGAGAAAAGGTCCGTTCTTCTCTTTCCACTCCATAATATTGCGTGCTCGCCCTGCATTTAGACCTGCTATGTGTCTGATAAAACAAAACACACAACTTTTTGTCTTGATGGGCTTCACTAGCAAGTATTGCTATTTTTCTCTGACGTTCAGAAATGGCATCCTAAAATATATCTCTGTCACAATGAAGTTTAATCTGTCAGATATTACAGATATTTAGTTCGAAAAGCCTACATTTAATCTCTCACAACCTCCCGCTTGAACGCCCGGTTCAATTACAGTTTGTTTTTAGAATTAGTCATTGCTTCATATGTCAATACCCAGCATTAACCACACATCCTGTATGAAGAACTTCACCTTAGAAGTCCACCCAAGGCTATGGAAATTATTTTTCATACTTATGTAATCCCTATATATATTCATAAACAAGAAGTCAGATATTAGTAAAATATTGAGAACATTTTCCAGCAGAATTACCAAATGGCTGCCTAAGATCTCATAATCTTTTTGACCTTTTCATACAAAACAGAAAGGCATTGAGAAGTTTTTTTGTGACCTGGTATAGCCAATTCGAAGTGGCAGCTCCCCTAAAAGCAGCTATGTAAACATTGTATGTCATCACTTATAAATAAGGGGCGAATAATGCTGGAGCCACGAACATGTCGTCTGGAGTTCTGGTACTGAGAGCTCATTTAAAGTCAGGTAAACAGATGACCTGTTCCCAGACTACCTCACGAGCATTTAACCCTGCCTCTTAATGGGATCATATAGCTTTCTAGCTCAGAATAGTGATGTATGTGTTACTTAGTACACTATAAATCAAAGGCATAAGCCTACAGAATTAAATATAGCAATCTGATCTTTGAGAAATGTGTGCCTGTTTCAGTCTAATGCTTACATGCATCTAAATTTAGTGTATTGATGAAATATGAAAGTCTACCTGCTTTCATCAAAATATTTTTTTTTAAACTCACTTAAGTACACATACTAACCTCAAAGTGTTGAAAGTATAATTTTTTTCTTCGAGAATAAGCTGTGTAAATGAAAGCAAACGTTTCTAAGGCACGTCGAGGGGCATGTAGACATGATTCTTATTGTATTCTGGAAATATATTATTCCAAGCCACCTTTTTCCATAGTGCAAACAATTTGCAATTACTCACGAAATCCTACAAGGTATTAGACAGAGCGAGTGGACATAATGAATGTGTACATTTCAGTGTTTCTGTAAGTTTATGTGACTAATATTCAAGGCTATATATCTCAATTTGTGTATATGTTAGGGAACAGCAATGTTTGTGTATGTAGATCACAATGTTTGTGTGTAGTGGGGAAGTGAAAAGATGTTACAGTTTGTGTGACAGTGTGTGTGTGCGCACGCATGCACGACGTGTAGGGTGTCAGACTAAACAGAGTGCTAAGCAATAGCGGGGAGGCGAGTGAGAAGTTGCCATGTTGTGACTCCTGCTGGAAAGTATTTGGTCTCTACCTCATCAGCGTCTCTGAACAGATGTTGATGTCCACTCCCACGAAGCTCACACACTCCTGCACCACCCCGTCCAGCGCTGCCCTCAGCAAACTCTGCGACACGTCGTGCTGGAAAGAGTGACCAGACTTAGAATGTGTGTGTTCGTTTAAGAAAGAAGGAAGGGCTCTGTATTTTACCTGGGCTCTGAAATTAAAATCAAACACCTTGGAGGATATTTTATCTAGTATGTTGAATTGATTCAAATCACAATTTTGATGTACATTCAGAGTTCACTAAATCGCTACGGTTACTTTAAAAATAATTTAAACTTTTTACTCTGCGTCTTCTGAAATGTCAAGAAAGTCTACATCTATTAGATATCTCAGCAACAAATCGTGCTGTCTCAGTCACTTTCCAAAAACAAGCCATTTCACAAGGCCAATGTTGTGTCACTGGCAATCAAACGGTAACCCTAAATACTTTGCGGTGTTCATGCTGGTATGAGGGGGAAAAAAGAGACGGCTGAATAAAAAGGCAGCCAGTGGATCGCTTTGCCTCAAGAGACACGGAGAGAAGGTCTGAGGCTGTTTTCATTGGAAAGCATCTGTGACACTTCAAAGTCCTCTCACAGGGGTTTTCCATTAAGTGCAAGGAATTGATAAAGTTAATCCAGCCGAACTTTTCACACTTTGGAGGCGGTTTTCTAAAATGGAGATGGAATTCAAAGCAAAGAAAACCGCAAGGCCAAATCCAAAACTGACCAAAATTAGGAGCAAGCAGGGAATTCTGACAAGCCTTTGTCTGTCTTGCATTGGGACCCATATCCATATGGAAGAAGTTATACCAGTGCTTTAGACCTTGTAAGACAAATGTGGAATACTTAATTTGGGAGAACTCATTACGATGAACACCTTCCCCATAGAACAAGATCTGCATGTACTAGTTAAAGTCGACCATGGTGGCTGTGGGGGAAACTGGACAATTTAATTCAAATTGAAAGTTGTGATGAAACCGAAGTAGAAACACTTCTCTTCCATATTGTGATGAACATCAGAGTGAAACTGAAAAAAGTTTTTTTGATTGGTTTGTTGACTGGACGGAAGCAAATCGACTGAATGCGAGCCTAAAGGGATACTTCAGGATTTAGCATTAAGCTTTGTATTAGTAGAAAACCTGTAGTATTTTCAAATTACCGTGCTTTCTACTCTCATATCCCCCTGAGACGAGAGATTTGTGTACTTTTTGTCTGGAAAAAATCCTCCGATGACGCAAAAATCGTCATTTTGCATCAGAGGATTTTTTGGCCAGAGGCGAGAGACTACAGCCAGTAGTAGGGGCTGTCCCGCATGTTCTCAACCTGCCCATAGAGGGTGGGATCTCACTCACAGATGTACACAGTGTCAGCCTTCTTTCTTTGGAAGCTAAGCTAGCAGGCTCTTGTTCTGTGGAGAAAGCTGAGTAGTAGGGGTTACCATCCTCTTTTTCCCGGACATGTCCGGCCGTCGAGATCGTCCAAAATGTCCGGGATTCGGCATTCATTGTTTACATGCACACCTTTTGTTTCAATCTAACTGAATTCATTCCGATTGGTGAATCTGAATGTAGTGTTTACATGAACGCTAAACAAGTGATCGGTTGATGTGCGTTTTAACATTGCTAAGAAAATTCCCGCTCCTCCGTAAGAGATACGAGACCTGTGCGTCTCAGTAATCACGCCACCGGCCTCGCGCCGTTCTCCCGCGGCCCTCAGTCTCGTCCTGCTCGCCACAGTAAACATAATGAATGGCGACTGTAGAACGCAAAAGCCGAATCCCGGACATTTTGGGCGATCTCGAAATCCCATGCAGGCAAACTCGTCACGGAGACTCACTAGTCGCCTAGCCTTGTTGTTTTAAACTGCGCTCTTTTACCGGTAGGCGTGGCTTGGGAGTGGCCTCCTAGGGCAGTGAAGCAAGTGCATTCTGGGAGTTGTTGTCTTTCATCCACATAAGCCAAAAATACATTTTCTGGCTTTTCTCAGTCTAGAAAGCTCCAAATTCAAAAATAATTTCACATTTCTTCTACATAAATGACCTATTTTAAATACACATTCATCTTTCCAGAGGTGAAGTATCCCTTTAAGCAGACTAAGTCTGAAACGTGCATGGATGAATCACAATAAGATCAATATCATGGAATTAAAAAATAGATTTTTCATTTGCTGGATTTAATAGGGCTAATCTGCCTAGTCATTCAATATAACAGCATCATATAGATGCTAAAAAAAATAAATAAAAAAAACAGCAGCAAAATGTAAACTTCATACTGTACATGTATGCTTCTTTAAACCTTTTTTTGGAAGCCACAAGTGTAGTTAAACTACTGAAAAAGCTCACTGACTTCAATTCCTTCTACAATCTAAATTGATTCAAAGCTCTTTTGATGAATTGTTGAGCATGTGACTTGAATCACCTGCCCATTTTAAAAGAGTGATGAGAAACATGAAGGGCTCAGAATACTGTATTCTCTCATTTTCTTTTTAATGAGGGAAAAACCCAACATTTAAAAGAGCAGCAATGAGAGTTTATGATTGTTTGGGAGTGTACGACATGTATTGCCATTACTATGTACTTTTCTGTGTGTAAATTTACAGTGTAAGTAAGATCTAATACTTTCAAGTTGTTTTGCGTGCGCTATTGTGTTATAGTGTTTGTGTGAATACAAATTCAGTATATAAAACAATCCAAGAATCCCACAAGCCTCTTAAAACTAACTCAATATGCACATTCAAACTACCCACAGTCACACACTAACACAAGAACAGGCAGAAATAATAAACAAAGACATAGAAGATATATTTCCCTCATATTTGGACACAGTGGTTTACTTTCAGAGAGTGTTAGTATTTGAAATTGCACAACCAATGGGGAAAAAGTAAAAGGTGGGTCTGATATTGTGTTGATCGGGATACTTAATATATTTTGCTTTAATCATTCTCGGACATATTATAAATGAACTGGCTTCATCAACAGACCAATTTAGGTGGTATTAAACAAAGTTTTTTAGAGGAACCCTTTCCTTGGTTCCTATATCTACATACATGTATGGTGGATACTAGTCAGTCAATAAATACTAACTGTTAGAATGCTTCCATGGCAATCATTTTTCACATTAAACACAAAGCAACACAATCTGCCAGCTGAAGAACGGTTACCAATGTAAGAAAATACAGTACATTCAGACTGGGAAAATGTGGCTAAGAAAACAATGAGAATGTCAGAGGTCTGAGAAGCAGATGTTCAACACACACACAAAAATCACCCTCAAAACAAATGTTGTTGCTGAGAGAAATCTGATCTTGTAAACTCATTAGCAGATCTGCCTGTTTGTCCACAAAACACATGTCCTTTGAGAGCAGGCAGCAAAGCACTCTGAGAAAAGGTGAGATAAGATATACTACGAGATAAGAACACTTTCCTCCTCTTTGATGGCAAAATGAATTTTGTGGGCTGATTCAAAAAAATTAATAAACAGGTAACATAATTAAAAAATAAAAGTTGAAATAAAAATAAAAAGGCAAGTATAAAGGTAAAAAGTGAATAAAATAATAATATAAATACCATTTTATATTAAATAAAAAATGTATTGTACTCCTGCAAGGCAGGGTATCTCTTATAAAGGTACATCTTAAAGGGTCCATGTTTTCTTGCAGAGCAATGGTGATGAGGTATTGATGCTTAGTCCTTCAAAGTCAAACAGAGTGATGGAATAGTATCGTATTAGATACAACTGAATGAAGATAAAGAGACCTGGATTACACCAGCACAATGGTAACATCTCAGTGGGTTAAGGTTGAAAGAGATCTTGAGTGACTGCTAGGTAGTGGAGTGGGTGAGCTGTGCGGGTTAAAGCAAAGAGAAGAATGCATGTTTTGACCTGACAAGATCCGGATGACTGCCACTGGAACAAGGATGTCTGTGTGATAAATACTGTCAGGCTGTATTCAATGGAGTAATATTATCCAAGCAAAAGACATAAAATCATTCATCACAGACAAAACAAAAGAATCACACCATTCAATATATGTATATTGCAATACCTAGTTATAATTCTGCACCAGGTTGTGCATTTTCTTAAACTTTTAATAAACATCAATGGCAATGGTTTTAAACAACAGTAGCAGCATTGAGATCTTGAGCACTAAACATCCCCTGGGGGCAAGTGTTAGTGTGAAAAATGACAGATCCATCTTAAAGCTCTCACAAGGCATGCACTCATTTGCCTCTAGTGGTTAATGCGGTTCATTGCAACAAAAAAAAAAAAAAAAAAACGATTTTAATATCACCTCCTAAATCTAGTTAGTAAGCTGGAAAAACAACTGTAATATTAGACAGCCAAAACATTTATTGCACAAAAACAGCCTTTATGTGGGAGAACACTATCGGCTGTAAAATTGTCAAAATCTCTCATACCTTTACTTTGTAACCCAAGAGAGGTGTGAAAATGCTGTACGCTATTGGAAGGCCTGTGTTGGAATGAAACGTGAAATCTAAACAATAAACATGAGAGCCTGAAGGCAGAATCTGAGATATTCAACAGCAGCCCAATCATTCCTAATGATCCTCATTTGCTCAGACACACACAAGTTTGCAAACAGTTTCATGCATTTTTCCATGTGATGTTTATGGTGATTTCAAAACAGTAATTCAGACTTATCAACACATCACTGACGCATGCAAACAGATTATAATGCTAAAATCACAAACAGTTTGCTGATAATCGATAAATCAGTGCACACTGAAGATACTTCTCACAAAGAACAACAAACAAGTCCTTATTTTTATCATACAAAAACCTACTGCCGCATAATAGCCGGATGCAACCTGAGAAGTATGTGGACAGGTTCCCATGTAGCTGCTCCCAAACCCTAAGGTTAGCTTTTGAGTATTTGGCAGCCGGTCGGCTGTATAAAGCGACTTGAGCGCGGATGGAGCGAAAATTCTCACAGTCTTTGAGCAGGCTAAGAGAGCAAGACACCCAAAAAGTGTCGCCTCCGGGCGGTTTTGAGATCTGCTGATGGAATGCGCACTCATTAGAAAGCCATCAATCATCAAGCCCCCCAGATCTATTTTTAAAGGATGTTCCATGAAGTTATGTGCTCGGGTACACTAATTTACGAGGTGGGACGCCACCACTGCGATAGTAGCTCTCACATACTGGGAGAAAAAGTCAAATGAACAGCATATAATGGAACAAGAGAGCGGCCAATGATCCGTATCAACTGTCGGGCCGTCTGGCACTGGAAGGTCAGGAGGGAGCGAATTAAAGGGATAGTTCACACAAATATGAAAATTTGGTCATCATTTGCTTACCCTCATTTCTTCCCAAACCTGTATGACATTCTTGTGTAGAACATAAAAGATAATATTTTGAGATATTACTTTTCTTTTCTTTTTTGAGTCCATATAATGGAAGTCAATAATCATCAAAATGGTTTAGTTAACAACATTCTTCAGAATATCTTTGTGTTCTGCAGAAGAAAAAATGTCAGGAAAGAAAGGAAATTTGGAATGAAATGCAGGTCAGCAAATAATTAAATAATTTTTTGGTGAACTAACACTTTAAGACTTTGAAGACACAGCAATCATTGTGTACAAACAAAGCTGAAATTAAATATAAGCTGAAATGGTTGTGGACATTCGAAATATCAGCCTAGACTCCTTCCAGTAGTTGCTGTTGAAAAAGGCTTCAGCTTTCACTCACATCACTCTTATTTCTCCAATTTCCTGTCAATCCTACTGGATATATCGAAGACTACATAATAATTTAAATTAAGTAACTGTAAAACTGAGCTGCATCTACTAGAGCATACATAAAATAAGATATTATCAGTGTTTCTTATCCATACAATGGAAGTACATTTTTCACCAAAACTGTTTGGTTATCAACATTATTCAAAACATCTTTTGTGTTTTGCTGAAGAAAGAAAGCCCTACAGGTTTGGATTTCTCTTTTTTTGTGAACTATCCATTTAAGGCTTTAAACACATATCAAGCCTATGGACAAATTGAACAAAGCTGAACACGAAAGTAAATATAAGTTGAGATTGTTGTGGTCAGATGTGAAAAATCAGTCTAGATGCTTCAAATCCTTTCAGTAGTAGCAGTTGAAAAAGGCTTTGCCTTTCACCCACATCATCTCTCCAATCTCCTGTCAATCCTACTGGATATATCGAAGACTACATAACCATTTCAATTAGTGCAAAACTGAGCTGCATCTGGTAGAGCATACGTTAAGAATCAAACCAACATCTCCAAGAGGGGCTGAGAAAGACCATGCTCGCCTAAAGCCGATATTAAGCTTTCCATCTGTCTTCAAACGCGCACAAGCCGCACTCTCTGGTCTTCATTCACAGTAGGAAGAGTGGCTGACAGCTGAGCTTTGACATGGCTTAGCGCTGTGGTAACCTTGAAGACAAAACAACCAAAACTCAATTAAAGCATTGGGGAATAGGTGAAGAAAAGTGGTGGGGAGTTCACATAGTTTTTAAACCTGCCCTCTGTTTGAACAGACACATATCCCGGACCCCAACACACCAGGTATAGAGGAGGGGACGGGCCAATGGTAACACAAATACGCACTTACATTGCCTCACCAAGCCTAGCAGAGCCACGGTGAGGTTTCCGACCCAAGCCATGCACACACGTACGCACAAAAACATACTGGCTCACACAAACCGCTGGATTAAATTCAGGTGCGAGGTCCTGTTTGGTTTGGATAGGCCCCAGCGCCAGAACAAAGTATGTCTGTCCACACTGAGCCCAGTTAACAGGATTTTTTTTTTACGAAATGCTGCCACTCTGAGATGTCAATCAGTTCTTCTCTTCTTTCCCAGCCCTCATGACCCAATGTAGATCTAACCAGCTGCAGGCTCTGAAAACACACTTCCCAGAGAGCTGAACACACAAAGATGTTTGACTGAGGAGATTCCTTAACATACCTCCCAAAGCTCTGCCTCATGCGTAACCAGAGACCTACGTTTTCAGCAAAACACAAAAGCTCCAAACAAGGCATCTGAAAACAGTTGAAGACATACTGACAGCAGTGTAAGAGATGACAAAGACTGACAGAGCTGTTAAATCATATTTACATAATAGGTAGAAATTGTAGATATTTTTAAAAGAGCAGTCTTAACTGCAAGATCACATATATGTTCCACATCTTTTTGACCAATGAATTTCCATCTTTCCAGTCATTTGAGATACAGATTTTTCTGATTCAGTCTGAGCCAGTTTGACAGATTCATAAGGCACTAATAGAAAACCGTATGTTAAGGACTTTTCCATGATCTTTAGAGTTATTTTGAAGGAATGATCTTTTTTTGATCTTTTGAGGAATTTTGTTTTTCAATCATTGTGATTCAATCCAATTCACTAACGAATCATTCAGAGATAAATCAGTCTACATATTTGACAGATTCATTGAAGCACTTGTAGAAAAATATATATTCCCATTAAAGGTTTGGGGGTCAGTAAGATTTTGAAAAAAGTATCTTATATGCTTACCGCCTTTATTTGAACAAAAAAACATAATACTACAAAATATAACTACAATTTACAATAACCGTTTCTATTTTAAAACATATTCAAATATAATTTATTCCTGTGATGGCAAAGCTGAATTTTTTAGCATCATTACTCCAGTCTTCAATGTCACATGATCCTTCAGAAATCATGTTAATGTGCTGATTTGCTGCTCAAGAAACATTTCTTATTATGATCAATGTTGAAAACGGTTGTGCTGCTTATTATATTTCAGGATTCGTTGATGAATAGAAAGTTCAAAAGAACAGAAATTGTTTGAAAATATTTTGTACATTATAAATGCCTTTAATGTCACATTTAATCAATTGAATGCATCCCGAAAAAAGTATTAATTTCTTTAAAATAATAATAAAAAAAAACTGATCCCAAACTTTTGAACTGTAGTGTATATTCACCATTGATTTTTTCTTGACTTTTCCAGGATCTTTCCAGTCATTTGTTATTACTGAATAGGCGTTTTCATTACGATTCAGACTGGTTTGCAAATGAATCAATCAGATCAATGTGTGAAGTGATTTAACAGATTAAAAAATAAACCACAAAAAATATAAATGACAAACGTCAATTTAGGTCAATGAAATATTTTAGAGTAGAGCATTACTTGAAAAAATATTCACTTCAGAATATTCCATGACTTTTCCAGGAAGTAAAACAAATATATATTTACAATTCCCTGATGTTTCCAGGTTGCCACAGCCTTGTGAACTCTGTACATAAGAATTATTCAAAGCTTGCTTTGCTCCACTAAAAACATTGTGCATGAATTCAAAAAAGCGTTTTGGCAGCAAATAAGATGATGCAGTTTCCTGGCAGTGGGCTGACACTTTAACGACTAATTCTGACACTTTTCTCACCTACACTCTGCGCCATCTTTCCTTTACCTCAGGTGAAGCCTGAAGACCAGGTCTGGAGAGTCAGTAAACACCTGTCAAACAGAACATGAGCTGCACCCACGCACCACTGGACTCACCCACTATAGTCATGAGAAAAAACACACACACTTATTTTACTTTACTTTTCTTTGCTATGGAATGTGAACAGCCATAAGACAAGAAAGACAAAAATAATGGTTGACTTTACCCAGCAGAGGGAAAAGTCATATAGTTAAAAGATGGAAAAATTAAAGCTAGATCAGACATGATCAGAATGAGTAAATGTGTTCAGCAGAGCGCATAACTTTTCCTTTTTCCCACGCGAAATTGGACTCAGCTATCAATCATCGTCAATCAGCTTCCTGTCAGTCAATACTTACACCTTCATTCACTCTCTTCCGTTTTACCCTGAGGGAACAGTCTCAGCAGACTCATTAAAAAGAGAAGGCTGGAGTGACATCACTGGTGCTTTTTCTTTACACAAGTTTCTAAACCATCAAAACGTTTTTTTTAACCAATGGATTACTTATTGCTGTTGCGAACACGCAATAAACGGTGTAAAAATACATCTATGTAACCAACAGACTGGTCCTTGTGTGAACAAACATTCAAATGTAACCTATTGTATAATTAAAAATTAAAGTACAACCTAACATATGCATTTTCCTGCAGGCGACCTGAAAAACATATTTTATAAACACTGATTAACATAATATAATAACAAAAATGGTTTATTGCTGGTTTCAAATGTTTGGGGTGAGAAACACAGAGGAAAGTGCACCAAGGAGAGTGACAGTTTCCTTAATATCTGGGGGTTTGTACGATGTTTTCTCTCACAGCTGGGTAAAATGGTAAAATGTGCCCTCTGGGACCTTTAAGCAGTTGGGAAACCAGAACACACTCCACCTATGTCTCAGTGATTGACAGTTAACTATATAACGCTAAACTCTAGAGGTCCCACCCACTTTGACTAAATGGCATGTCATGAAAATACAAGCAACAATAGAGGGCGATGTGCAATCAAAAGTAATGTGAAGGTGAAATCTTTAAGTGAGCAGTTCAGCAATTTAACAGTAAAAGTTCCCACACATTTCAGTATTACTTCTCTTTTAGCATTTTACATTTTATGTAAATAAAATTTTATCGGTCCATATTTGTTGTTAGAGTTTTTTCTGTATTGGTCTATGTTGTATATACACTGTACAACATTAGATATTTCATTGTACATGCTAATTTCCCATATGTTTATATTTAAATAGCCTTTTCTGTCAACTAAATATATTTTTATAAAAAGACTAATAAATATTACTATTAATTAGTAAATCTACATAAATATAACATTTTCACACTGTATTACCATTTGAAGCATATTAGAAATTTTATATCAGCAATACCATGAATTTAATTATTAGCGTATTGGTATTGATTTAAGTGCTGAAAGACAATTAAGTGAACTTTAACATTATATTTTTTAAGTAAAAAATATATTTTTTTAATTGAATTCTAAACTGAGACACCCACTAAAGGCAAACCTTACAGAAACAATCTAAAATACCTTTTTTCCTGTCACAATTAAATAGCTCTCAAAACCACATATCCATGATTGAGGGTAGTGGGTAATTTAATAACGGCCCAACTTGAGATACTTAAGATAAGAAATAAGATCACTATACATGGTCCAGTGTATTTGTCTACTCAACACAGATATACATACTGTAAACTTCTTTCTCTCTCTCTCACACACACACACACACACACACACACACGTGCACACACATACACACTCTTATCACTCAGCATGTCAGTGTGGTGGAGAGGCATCTTGTGTTGCTCAGATTATGTGGCAGGGTAAATAAACGCTAAGTGCTGACAGACGTGCAGGGGGTCGCTGTGATGCACACTAGACAACACTCACACTGTGCAAGGGGCAAGGTGAGGTGACCCTGATCCTCTGCTAACTTAAACCTCTGAGCATCAGCACATGTGCATGTTTTTTTGGTCAAAAAGTTGGCAGTGAGAAATATGTGATACGTGATATTAATCCTTTTGCAAAGATGCAAGACGTTCTTTCCTCTCCTTATTTGGCAAATGGCTCCAAGGTTGCAGCGGAATTAATTTACAATTACTTTGTACAGTACTTTAGTAATCTAAATTGCCCGCTCCCAGATTTAACAACAACTAAATTTAGCATTTGTTCCAGATTCCTGCTCTAGCTGCATTATAACATTCGTATAGTGTTTGCGTGTAACTTGACAGTTACAAATAAAGTGCCGCAATAAGCTCATGAAGCGAACTTGTCAATCATCTTGATGGATGAAGGAGAGGAAACTCTGAATAAGAATAAGAGGACAATTTAATTCACATGTGACTTGCATAAACACATTTTGGTACGCTTTGAAAGGCTGCCTTGTGAAAGCGAACCGAACCAAGAAGAAAATGCAACATTGTAACAAATTAAGTCCCTGTTTCGGAACAAAACGAACGATCTATGAATGAATGAATGAATGAATGAGGCATTTATATAGCGCTTTCATATGTACTACTGTACATCCAAAGCGCTTTACAACCATATCAGGGAATCTCTCCTCAACCACCACCAGTGTGCAGCATCCACTTGGATGATGCGACGGCAGCCACAGTACAACGGCGCCAGTGCGCTCACCACACACCAGCTATAGGTGGAGAGAGGAGAGAGAGTGATAGAGCCAATTCAATGTAAGGGGATTATTAGGAGGCCATGATTGGTAAGGGCCAATGGGTGGAATGTGGCCAGGACATCTATAGGTGTGAAAATGCCCAAAGTCACCATGAAATCTAAGTTGACATTCTTTTTTTTTTATGGAATATTTCAGTATTTATTTTAAATGATTTATCCGTGCACATCAATATTTTTATTTATTTCTGTCCCATCATAATCTTTAATAAAAATAGCTTCCCCTTACTCTTGCAACAACATATCTTCTCTGATGACATGTTTACTGGCGTGAGGGCGGGATGACAAAAGCAAACCACAACCATCAAATCAATTTCTGGTGGACAAAATCAAGTCACACCCTACATTTTTTCTTGTTCAAAAACACAGTAGGGAAGAAAAAAAAAACTACAAAAATATACAGTAAAAACAGTCATATGAAATATTACAATTTAAAACAAGGGTAACACTTTACACTAAGGTTTTGTTTGTTAACATTAGTTAGCTACATCAGTTAAAATGAACTAACAATGAACAATATTTCTACAGCATTTATTAATCTTAGTTAATGTTAACCTCAACATTTACTAATACATTTTTAAGATCAAAAGTTGTATCTGTTAACATTATTAAATGCACTGTGAACTAACATGAACTTGAACATTTGTATTCACTAACATTATGCTGTAAGAATTCATTGCTCATTGTTAATCTGTTAGTTAATTCATTAACCACTGTTAACAAATGAGAACTTATTGCAAAGTGTTACCAAAATAAGGGTTTTATTTTTATTTATTTAAAAATTTGATTTATTCCTGTTATGGCAAAGCTGAATATTCAGCATCATTACTCCAGTCCTCAGTCACATGATCCTTCAGAAATCATTCAAATATGCCGATTTGCTGATCAAGAAACATGTCTTAATTATATCAATGTTTAAATCAGTTGTGCTGCTTAATATTTTTGTGGAAACTGGTAGTGCATATAAAAAAAAATTCAACAACAAGAGGTTCTGCAGAGTTAAATATCTTGATGTATAAAAAAAGAGCAGCAGAGGGCAGGAGAGAGAAATCAAGTATGCAGGACAGCTAGTGAAAAACCGAAAGATGAAAAGTAAGAGCGAAAAGAAGAAAAGAAAAAAAACTCAAATCAGGCCCAGCCTTGAGTCAACAAATGATGCTACTGGGAATCATAGTAGAATTAATTTCATGAGAAAAATGGATTACTCATAATATGAGACTGCAAAAGCAAACAGTCAGAGACAGGATTAGCTCACTAGTCCAGCTGACTTCTGTTTAAAACTGCTATTACTCAAAACTAAAAATCAGAGCCTGGCTTAGAAAGTTGGGAATGCGCCTACAATCACTTCAAACATTTGACTGCATCAAGAGCAGAGCCAGGCACAACATCATGTACACAGTATTATGTGAAAGGACACTCAGCTGTTGACAGTGCGTTTAATAAAGACACATTAAACATTATTGCAATAAAAACAATTAAATAATGAACTAACAATCCATTATTAGCATGCTTTTGAAGAGGAGATGTGACTCACCTGGTAGGTGCCAATACCAATGTGTTTGGGGTCAATTTTAATAAGCTCTGCTAAAGGATCCTGAACACGCCTCCCAATAGACACTGAGGACAAAGAAAAGAATACAGGAAGAAAATGATCTCACCGTTATGTGCAGTTAATGCTCAAATATAATAATGAATGCCTCAAGAGAACAGCAATATTTACACTTTAATAAACCCACAGACTCAATTAAGAATAAATTAAGCTCACATTTGCATAAATCTATGCCAATTAGAGTATTTAAATCATGCAAAGGCCTGTGTGGAACATACTGCACTAATCACATCTTCACAGATTATATTAATAAACAAGATTTGCATTTACTGAAATATCAGGGCTTGCAACACACAACTGTGCTTGTAGTTTAAATGAGATGGTTAAATAGATGCGAAAAAGGAAGGCCAATCACAAATGAGTACGCGAATAGATGCAAAGAAAGACCTATCAGAAATTACTATACAAATTTATCTTTTATACATTATTATTGTTGATGTCATTGTCATCAATTATATTCAATCATCAAGATTTTTATTTTATTTATCTTAAATCAAAATGGAAGTTTTTGGGCTTTTAGTATGAATATGTAGCCTTACTGTTATCTATAAGCATAGCCAAAACAATGACAAAATTCGCATTTTGAAGATCTACGCATTCAAAACTTAGTGTCTCTCACTTCCGCCAATATGGATCAATGATTTTGATGACATCACTTTGCACTTCAGCTACTCATCAGATTTTCTGTCCAATCAAATGCTCTCTAGAATCTGAAGCATCCCGCCCCCTACATTATAAATAGACGCTGAAGCTGTGGCTAAAATCAGTTCATTTGTTCACACACTTACTATTTTCTACATGGTATAATCGCACATAGTGTGCTATATAGGGGATAGGGAACAATTGAGACAGTATAAATATGCTTTCGATCGGGGCAAATGAAGTCTGGTTTCATGTTAGTGTCATGCGAACCGCCGCAGCGCGCACTGCTCCGGTCCAGAGACACAATAGAACAGAGCGGATCATATGAGTGAGTTGGCGCAGACCACAAAACATATCGGACCCATTTGAATTCTGCCCAGAATGCTACATTTTAAAGCGATATGGAGAAGATTAGGAGAAACGGTTAGAGATTAGGAGAAATCCCCTTTTCCTAGTAAATTGTCATACACAGGCAAAGACATGGGCCAACTAAGAGAGGTCAGGTCAAATAAGAATTCAATTAAAGACAAATAAAAACCCATTTCAGAAAAACTTGAATCTAACTTATCCCAGGAAATGTGACCAGCCAAACACAATATTTTAAAATGAAATGAACATAAGCAGTTTGGCGCACTTGTTCCATTAGCTTTATCTAGTCTTGCTGAAGGTCAGCAAATGAAAGTCAGATTTTCATCTTTACTCAACCATGTGTGCGAGAATCAGAGGGCGAGAAAGAAAGAGAGAGCGACTCAGACAGAAAACACGAGACAGAATGTGAGACATTGCGTGGTTTTCTGCCCAAGCACAACCTCCACATTACAGAGTCAGAGAGTGGAGAGAAGTGCTTTTGTGTGCGCTGTACAAGGCCTGAGCTGAAACTCCATCCCTTTCCAAATATTATTACAGGCAGCAATTTCCCACAGAGTTCAATGTGGAGACGCAGCGAGTGAGGCTGGTGATCACGCTCCAGCAAGCCACCTCAAAACCTCCTTCAACAGTCACCCACTTCAGCGAGCACATACACCTTGATCTTTATAGAAAGCCAAACACCTCTGGAAACAATTGTCCTCAATCAAGATATGAACACCTTTCTCTACTGCAGGCATGACAGAGTAGGTCAGGAAGAGTCATATAATGACAAATTCATTAACATATAAATGCCAACATTTACTCAATTATGACATGGTGTTCATAAGAAAGAAGTATATTAAAGCCCCGTTCACACTGCCAACGACACACAGTGACAAAGCGACAAGATCCCATTCATTTCTGGCGACACGAGCAACAGTGACCATTGGCGATAGAATGTAGGCATGTCAAGTGACGCAAGTCACACGACAAAAGCTCAAATTTTTTACCTTTATACAAATTAGCAGCGAATTTCACAAGCAACAACCAAAATGATTGAAGACTGTCAGTGGAGCTCACGTTACTGTCTCGAGCGCAGGTAAAACAGGACAGAGTTCTGGAGCGATTACACTGTTTTATATTATTTGACTGTAACCACATACATGGACATAAAATGATGCATGTAAAAGAAACTGTTGGCAGGCTTAGTGAGTTGGATTCATACATTGATTGTTTATGTTGTTAACTATATGATGCAGTGAACAGTTTAGCACTGCTGCAGTTCATATTACAGTTTTTCCTCTGCATTATGTTGATTAATAATTTAATAATTTAATGCACTGAGCACTGCTGTATTTTATATCACAACACTCTACAACAGCAGAATGCTACTTTTAATTTCTTTTGCATTTTCTAAAGATATGGGAGTGGGAAAGCCCACACACATCTTCACGTACAGAGACTATAGCGGTATACAGCGACATAGTCGATGGCAGTGTGAACAGGGCTGAAGAAGAAAGAAGGAAGTTACAAGATTGCATGATCCTTTAGCAATCATTCTAATATGCTGATTTGGTGCTCAATAATGCCTAGTACACTGCATGATTTTAGCCCAGATTTTCACTCACAGAGTTTTGTGGAAATCACAGATGAATGCTTGAAAGCGGAAGAAAATCGGTGCTTGTTCACGTGAGTGACAATCGAGTAGTGTGTGCTATCAAAGACACAAACTTAGAAGCACCGATTTATTTCAGATCACTGAAATATTTCATGCCTGTAAAAAATGTAGCATGCCAAATATCTGGGCCTGTCTGCGACCCCGAGTCCTGCAGTGTGAAATGTGTTTTGACTGGAAATGACATTTGCCACGACCTAAAGCCAATGAGAGAGTAAGATACAGGGCGAGGGAAATAAACCTTCCTTGTTATTATCAATCTTGAAAACAGTTGTTATTTGTTATTTTTGAAGAACCATGAAATTTAGAAAGTAAGCAGAAATTAAGAATTATTTGTTATGAGTAAACACACATACATATATATGCACACACACACACATTATGTATGCTAGTGATGTAGAATTGTGTTTAATGCGTAAAACACAAAACACTGGACACATTGACACACATCCCACATAGGACGGTCCAATTTCTTACGCCTCTCATAAAAGCGATAAATATAGCTCCCTAGTTTGCGCTTGCATTTGACCAGAGGAAAATTTATGATTAATCCCATACTGATTTACTGCTTTTATAGAGGAAGTCTGGTATAATTCTCAGATCCTGTTTTTGAGAACATTTGAGTGATATCCAAACTTTTCGCCTTGCTTTTTTATTTTTTTGTTAGAGTAGAGGGTGGTCTAAACACAGACAAACCTTTTTACAGAAAGTTCTGTTTCACAGAAACAGATGGTTCTAGATGGTTTGATAGACTGTGAAAAACTATTTTGTGCAATTCCACGCAAAACTGTCACATCCATAACGCCACCACAATGCCATGGTATTTAGTTGGCGTTATGGATGTGACAGTTTTGCGTGGAATTGCCCTGTTTCTTCTTCTGAAGTCCATGTAATCAAGTACTGGAGAAATTAATGTGGCCTAAAGGAGACAGGGAGCCTCTTTCAGACTAAGGAGACAAGGTTGACTGAAATGGCACGTAAAGGTCTGGTTGAGTGGGAGCTGAGTTGGACTGACAGGTAAGGCGGTTGCCTTTGACTGGAGACTTGGAACTGGAGAATCATTCAGAGGGACAGCTTTCATTCAGTGTTAGTACTTTAGTACAAAAAACAAGACATATCCTGCCAGTGAAGCTTTGACTTTCATGTACACAAGTTTGTATGTTTGCAAAACCCTAAAACCAAAGCCTTGCATTTATATAAAAGCATCTTTACCATTAAATGTAAATAACTTAAAACACTAAACAAGAGATATTGTCAAAATGTTAGGATTCTTTATTTAGTTTGAATTGTGTATATTGTGTTGCTCTGCATTGAATTTTGTAAAATGTGATTAGACAAAACTATTTTAATGTATAGTACATAGGCTTCAAAACAATTATTTTAATCTTTATTACACCATAATATTTTTTTTACTAATTTAAAAAAATACTGTATTTATTGTTTTGTTATATTTAATTATATATATATATATATATATATGTATATGTATATGTATATGTGTGTGTGTGTGTGTGTGTGTGTGTGTGTGTGTGTGTGTGTGTGTGTGTGTGTGTGTGTGTGTGTGTGTGTGTGTGTGTGTGTGTGTGTGTGTGTGTGTGTGTGTGTGTGTGTGTGTGTTAATAATATTTTTAATAATACTCTATTGATTTATTTATTTATTAGCACTAGCAGGCTTGGCAAATAATACAGATAATGTTAAATCCTTGCCTCAATTACAAAATCTGCCAATAACCTTGTCAACGGCTGATAAACATTTTCTGTTTTTAGTGTTTGTTGATAATTTTGAGCAAAAACTATGTACAAACAAGTGTTTCTTTGATTTCAGATTTTGTGTATGTCTCATTCGACATCTTTAAATTCCATTCCATAAATCTGCATTATATCAGACATAAAAAGAAAAAAAAAAAAGAAAAAAAAGGTCAATCACTAGTTTTGAGAGCGTGAAAAGAAGGAATATGTAAATTACCTGCACTCCTTAGGTTGGGATCCATGTCGGGCATTTCTTTAACAGCCTCAGGACTCACACTGTAGATGGACGCTCCTGCTTCATCTGTTATGCTGAAACAACAAAGACACACTGAAGCTGGCTTCCAAGGAAATCAGAGAGGTAACCTCATGAAGACCCCAGTGAACTTATGAAGCTCCCTCAGTACATCTAGGAGGCGTCAGACCAAAGAGTACATTTAAATACATTTCCATAGAAAGCTTGTAGTTGATACAGCAGGAACCGAAGTTTAGAGTACACAGCAATGCATGGAAGAAATACTACAACACACAAACTCAGCCCTGTTTTCATTGGAAAATTAGATTTTTTTTAAATATTTTTTTTAAATATTTTTTTTCTTGAGTTCAGAATGTTATAACTGATTTCTGTGCTGCCATGCACATATAGAATGTTCTGTTACAAGTGTCATCCATACACATTTACAATCTGTACATGCAAATTTTGAGGAATCTTTATTCCTAAGAGTAGTGCAAACATTTACTAACATTTTAGTATTTACTAACATTTACTAACATTTATTAATTACTAATAGTTATTTAAACCATCTGACAGCCCAAATATTTAGCAAAGCATTGGCATCTTTCCAAGTACTCCCTTGGATGCACCTTGTTGTGAATCACTGGTTTAGGGATTCTCACTTGGGTGTCAACTAGATTGACTCTCAACACATTTTCAGTAGCATGTGTATTGTTCTGCTTGCCACTCAAAGTGATTTATATTACACTAATTGCAGAGTCAGTCCCACCGCAGGGAGCAGGGTGACGACCACATAGGCTCAAAGGTGAAAGAGTGCACTCGGTTATATTTCCATCAGTAAAGTAAACTCTACCTGAACCTGAACCAACTAGGCTACAAATACAACACTAACAATAATTACCACATAAAACACAAGTTTCACCAATTTAACCACTAACATACTGCAAAATACTACTGATTCACATATTAAGAGTTTTGAACCATTAATTTGTGCAATAAAATGTCCTAGTAATCTAACGCCAAGGAAAATATGAAAATATGGGTAAATACTGCCATCTAGAGGACATAATGGTAAATGTGCTTGTCTACTATATTTATGAAAAACTAGTCTAAATAAATGTTAAACAGTCTTGCTGGAACAGATTGATGATTACCGGCTACTTTAATAATAATAATAATAATAATAATAATAATATAATAATAATAATAATTATTATTATTATTATTATTATACATTAATAATTCTGTAAATTATTAAATACAATTAACAAAGAAATCTGAAAGATAATTTTTGTACACAATTTAATTATATGTTATTATGCAAGTTATCAATTTTTTCCTTTTCTAAAACCTCAAAACCAGCCTTTCCTTCCTTTACAACTTAACTGCCTGGTTGGGCACATAATAAAACTGACCTCTCTCTGAATGACCATACAAATTAGAGCAGATCACCACTGCAGCCTCCATTACATTTGCTTCCTCTCTATTGGTGCCTAAGGGCTCTTTGGGTAACTTTGCCAATTAGTGTCATCATACTTATGACAGGATGCAGAGGCTTTGTGACATGGACCACCAGTTTGACTGGTGTCCTCATTTTCCCAGATCCTTTCCCCTCCTCCCTCTCACTCCAATAGCTGACATATACAGTAGCCATGATGACAGGACTAACGAGCCCTGGCATATGACCTAGTGGTCACGGTGGAGCAGGTTATTAGAAAGATTATTAACAAATTAAGAAGGAAACACATGCCAACTCTGATAAACATTCAAATAAAACTCATAAATATAAAACCACATATTATTTAAAATACGATAAATAAACCATATAAATAAAACTAATTGTTCTTCATGAAATGAAAGGATGGAAAGTTATCTAAATGTCTCCTTCAGACATACACAGAGACAATGCATGGCCAATAAACATTCACTAAGCATTACGCCTCATACGTTTTTGTTTTTTTTTAAATATGAGAATATGACCTTTTAAACAATATATTATTATAATTACATAAATTCTAATAATATATTAAGAATGATGTAATTATAATAAACAATTACATAAATTCTAATAATATATTAAGAATGATGTAATTATAATAAACTATCTATTATTATAATTACATAAATTCTAATAATATATTAAGAATGATGTAATTATAATAAACAATTACATAAATTCTAATAATATATTAAGAATGATGTAATTATAATAAACTATCTAGTTTAATAATTATAATATACAATGTATAGAAATAATAATACAAATTAAATTATTAATAAAAATTATTGTTATTATTATTATTATTACACAAATGTATTTCCTCTTGACTCAGGATGTGCACAAGTAATTGACTCATCGTTTTTTTTTTACATTTATTTTTAAAATGTATTTTAGTTCTTTTTTTCCTGAAAAGAATATCAAATTAATACTTTTTTTTTTTACTTATTAAAATTTTCATGTAATAGATTACTTTAATTCACTTAATATGGCTCTCTAATTTTAAGAACCTTCAAATAAATTAAACGTTCATTAAATATTCTATTAAATTCAGTTTATTTATAGTTTGTGGTTGATTCTATAGTTTAATTATAGTTTGTGATATTAATTTCATGTCAGTCCTTCCTTATCAAACTAAAATAGTTTCTTTAGTACTAGTCCTTCAGTGTGCAGAATGTTTCTGCACTCTTTCCACCAGAATGATATGACAGCAGTGCTTAAAGACAGAAAAGGACAGAAAAGGAGAGAGCAGGTTTTTGATATTGATAAAGATAGGAACCTGTCATGTTTGAATAAATCAGAAGGCCTGCGAGGGTTAATGGGTACAAGCCCTGAACCATTCTGACATGGATATGCATCACATCGACCAACCACTTCTCTTCATTAAGGGCACGGCTGAACTTGTAAAAGGGCAGGCAGCAGAAGGCTGTGAGCACTCGGCCCAGCATAAGAACAAAGACAAAACCTGCCTGCAAGTGTAGCAGATGACTTGATGACCCTTGAGGTCTGACAGTCACTCACTTACTCACACTCAATACACCCACACATTGGGGACTATCATGTCTCTATGAGAGTCTCTGGGCAAAGTCATGGCCGGGCCCCCTCTAACTGGAAGTAATTGTGGTATTCTCTGTGTTTGTCATCATCCTCCAGGCTGGTCCATCTCCCCCTCCCAATGTCCATGACCACCGGGTGACACCAAGAGATGGATACATACTTTGATACTTGCCCCCTAAACACATGTTCTAATTAAACGCATTCATCAGATCTGTCTGCGGGGTGAAGAAATATCGTCACAGTATCTCCAAACCTGTAGATAGAAGTCCAATGTTCTTGATATTACTGGTTAAATTTAAGACAAAATGTGCTGTTTTTATCTAAAAAGGTGAGGAAATTCTAAATTCTTCTACACAATGAAAGTTTTGGCCCTGCAAACTATCAAGTAAATTAGCTAAACAAAAAAATGTATTTATGCAGTAGAGTAGAAAATTTGCCTGCCTCTTATTTTCGAATCAACTTTTCTGTTAGTTTGCTTTTCAGGGCAAAAACTACCCAGTCGTTATAGTTATGAGGTCTCTGTGAATAAACATATCATTATGCATTTATCCTTTGAAAGATAAATGTTAAATTGGATACAAGAAAAAGGTAATATTATGAAATATTACTACAATTTAAATCATTTTCTATTTTAATAAATTATAAAATTAAATGTAGCCCTGTGATCAGTACTCCAGTCTTCAGTGTCACATGATCCTTCAGAAATCACTCTAACACGCTGATTTGCTGCTCAATCAAAATTTCTTATCATCAATGTTGAAAACTTAATATTTTTGTGGAAACTGTTGTGTTTTTTGTTTTGTTTTTCTTTCAGAATTCTTTGAGGAACAGAAAGTTCAAGGAACAGAATTTATTTGAAATTGAATTGTTTTGAATATTATAAATGTATTTGTCACTTCTGATAAATTTAATGCATCCATGCGGAGTAAAAAAAAAAATATATATATTTTTTTTTACTCTTACTGAGACCTTACTGAGAATTTCAATGTGCACTGAATGGGATATAGATTATTAGCAATATATCATTTTAAATGAAAAATTATTTAAGCTCAATATATCATCATCAACTGTGCGAAATTCTGTCTTTTGTCTTTCACGTAAGCTGAAACAAAAAAATTACATTCTTATGAAATGTTGGCCAATTACTCATAGCCAGCAGACCCAAGGGATTCCCAAAAGAGGAAAAAAACAAAACAATCACGAGATATCAGACCAATGCCAAGTCTAAACACTATGACATTTTTTGCCTAGAAAAGGGCCAAAATGGCAGGTGTCAAAGGCCGTCAGTCTCAGGCTCTGTGCTAGAGGGTAGCAAGTGCCTAGTCAGCGTGGAGGTGCAGTTAACAGCACATTCAAGCTGCCACCACCACACAAGTCTGAAAAGAGCAAAACCTCACAGTCACTCACGTCAAACTGGTGGCAGATGTTCATCACCCCCTCAACACCCCTTCCTCCTTTAAACACCCAAAGAACTGCGGAAGAGGGAGTCAGCTGTCCAGATTACTGGATGTTTTCCTGTGTGTGGCAGGCAGGAGCCAGTAGAGGGGGTTTTGAATATGTTGGTGTCCAAGCCTTAAACTCAAGAACCTCATCTTAACCAAGAATATTTTGGAGATTTAATGGTTCACATTGTGGACTGGATCTAGCAATTCAAAGCACTCAAGTATAGCCCACAAAAAGGATATTCCAGAGCTTTCCGTATTCTAATTTTCAAGACCAGTTTCATTGGAAGCCTAGTTCATATATGCAGATGTGGAATTGAGGTTTCTATGTTTTGATGTTGCTTGCGTTTTCTTTTTCTGTACTCCAAGGGCTATAAACTACAACCTAAAACGGCCTAACACAAGTCAATGAGGCATGAAATGTGCAGCATGTTAAAAACTTTACTGGTGGGGATTGCTTCCAGTTGTTCTGACATCACAAGAGCACATTAGATTAGAAATTGACAAATGGGGATTTGGCATCTGAGTTTAAGGCAATGGAAACTTTCAAGCGGACGGCTTGCTTGATCTCATGCTTGGCTGCCACGGATCAATCAGCGCTAGACGGATAGGGAGTGACATTGCAGTATTCGTGTCCGTTCTTCTGGAAACTTCGTGTTAAATACAAGAAAGTATTCATAGTAAGCTAGCGTGTCTCATAACACAGATGCCAAAATCTCTTAATATAAAAAGTTTCTATAACATATATAATGTAATTTCATTTAGATTTTTTATGATTGGATGTTCCATGTTCTTAGTCATTGGGACATACATGCTAATACACTAGTGCTGAAAACTTGTTTTTATTTTTAAAGAAATTAATATTTTTATTCAGCAAGGATGCATTAAATGACTCAAAAGTGACAGTAAAGGCATTTATAATGTTACAAATTATTTCTATTTCAAATCAATGCTGTTATTTTGAACTTTCTATTCAATAATAACAACAACAACAACAAAAATACACAGACAAAAATATTAAGCAGCACAACCATTTTTAACATTGATAATAAGAAATGCTTCTTGAGCGGCAAATCAGCATATTAGAACAATTTCTGAAGGATCATGTGACACTGAAGACTGGAATAATGACTGCTGAAAATTCAACTTAGCCCTCACAGAAATCAATTACATTTTAAAATATATTAAATTAGAAAACAATTATTTTAAATTGTAATAACATTTCACAATATTACTGTCTTACTGTATTTTTTTTTTTTAAGTAGCCTTGGTGAGACCTTTTTCAAAAATATTTAAAAAAAAATATTCCAAACCCAAAACTTTTGAACGGTATTGTATGACACCACATATCAGTTAAATTCTATGTAACAAATTACTGTCATTTAGCAAACTTAAACAGCCCAGATTTAGGTAAACAAAGTATATTAGTTGAAATATTTTGATTGTTTTTAATTCTGAACATGACGTACCTGCAGCACATGTCCTGTCATGGCTTATAGCTTTATAATGAATTGGTCAATGTGTTTTCTATTCCAAAAATTATTGTATATAGTAGGATATTATAGATCAAATAGAGATACTACACATTTAAAAACCTGACTGCTTTACTTTTCGATGGCAAGATAAATCTAAGAGAAAATGTAAGATGGCATATTGTTCAACTCAACTCAACCCAAATTGACGTAAATAAAAGCCCCACCACTGTCAACCCCACACAGACATTACCATACATTTCAATAAATTAACATCTGTCAATCAAAATTAGGGAGGCTCAAGACAGTTGCTCATTGAGCCACTGGTTCTGGGTGTCCTCTGTAATGCGGACATCTATCCCTCAGTGAGCCATTAGCCGTGGGCCTGTGACTGGCAAATATTCCTCCGCATTCCTCACTGTCCTAATCACCCTACCCAGAATCCTCCTCAAAGGACAAACTTTCCTGATGCAAAATTCTAGTCATCCAAGACCTTACAGCAAAAAGTGATTTCACTTTACCAGGAGCAAGCTGGCAGTAAAGGGCAAGTATTAATATTATATATCTGGGCATATATATGAAATAAATAAAAACATTAAATATATAAATATAAGCTATGCATAATAATAATAATAATAATAATAAATATTATTAATATACATTGCTTATATATATATATATATATATATATATATATATACACATACACATACACACATATATATAAATATATATATATATATATACATATATACACATACATACATATATACATATATATATATATATATATATATATATATACACACATATTCACACACACACACATACATACTTTACACATGCTTGCACCAGGTAAAGTGAAATAATAATAAAATATTGTAATATTGTCCCTTCTAAAAGCAGCAAACGTTTCATTTAGACTTTTTCATCCATGCTGACATTGCATCTGCAAGTGTTAAGGAAATTGTAAAGATGCGACTATTCATAATTTACAGCAAGTGGTGGTTTCCTTCCTGTTAAGACTGAAGTGGTCATGCTTAACAACTGATCCCAGCAGTAGAGTGTACTCAAAGAAAAATGAAAAAGAATAGATGAGAGAGAGCTCCTGTAATTCTGCTTTCTCCTGCACAGTGAGTCTAATGACCAGAGACTGGCCGGCTGGTGGCAGAGAGCAAGCCTGAGGGGAGAAGGGTGGTCACTGCCACTGTCTTCAACCTTAAGAACTGACAGAGCTGTCCAATCAGTCTGTAGCCATAGCTCAGTATCAGGATCACTGTCCTGACAGTCGAAACACTACAGGCTCCCTCGTTAAGCAAGATACATGTCATTTTGTCCTTTAGGGGTGAGAAGCAAAGTCAGGGCCAAACAGCAGCAATGACCAGAGTCAGAGCAGCACCTTCTGAACATGTTTCTTAGAAAGGACATTTTATAAAATAAAATTGACAAATGACACTCAGTAAATAAGAGTGCAGTTTCTCTAAAATATATATTTTTTAAACATATCAATTCTGTATGGCACACAATCCGCAATGAACCTCTAACCCAAATTTGTACAACATAACTATGACAAATCCATGACCAAAGCGACAAGCGTTTCTACCAGAAGCGTTAAGACACCATGTCAGCCAAGGTCAACTTTTATTGGGTCATCTTAGAGGCCCTTTGAGCATGTATTAGTCATGAGAATGCAGCATACACACACCAATACTGACAAAACACACATACAGCGAGAGACAGTATTCCAGGAATCTCACACTCCCAAGTTCAAAGCTAATTATGTGTACCTGAATTCATAATGCAAACCAATTCAAATCATTGTAGCGGTCTAGAAGGATAAAAGCACCTGGCAGTAAAGAGTGCTGGGCCAGAGGAGGGCGCCACAGAGGGGTTCCAGGAGAGACGTTCAAAGCATGGTGTAATCTCACGCGACTCAACTGGGGCACAAACTACAGAGTGAAAGTTCAAAGAGAGGACAACTCTTCACCATTCATGTGATCTTCTCAGTGTACAACACGGGTCGGGTATTAAGGCAACTATTACAAGAGAGACTAATAAAAAGACCGGACCCACACAAAACTGATTTGAATATGAAAAAGCTTTCCTGTAGCTCAGTGGTAAGAGCATTGCGTTAACAACGAAAGGTTGTGGGTTCGATCCCAGGGGATTGCACATACCTATGTATAAATGTATAGGATAATGCAATGTAAGTCGCTTTGGATAAAAGCGTCTGCCAAATGCGTAAATGTAAAATGTGTAATTAAGCAAGGACTGGGAATGTGTAGAACTTTGTGAATGATGGCTATTCGAATGCGGCCACAGATTATGTGCACGCCTGCTAGTATTTTATATTACTTATTAACAACATTAATAATAATATTGGATTCATACAAAATATATTTTATTTAAATAAATTATATAATGTATATTTAATATTCACAATATTTATAATACTTATTTTACAACACAGAAATAAGTGCAAGATTTTCTGTGAAAGACTTCTAGTTATTTACCAATAGTGGCTAATGAATCAGAACAACACAGTGCCGTAAATAGTACTATTAGTGCCACAAACCAGTGCGTTTATGATTATGATAATGAATTAAAATAATATGATAACAAATACCAGTTTGCAATATCAAGCAGCATAACATGGCAGGTAAAATAACTGGAAGCGATTGACACCGGAAGCCAGACGCATTCCGTTAAAAATAAAGATAAAACAACACTTATGTATTACTAACAGTAACGTCATTATACCACACTGTTAAATGCAAATAAAGTCCTGTGTGAAGACAATTTGCCCAATTTCCTTAAAAGCACATCTTAGTACCATTACAAATCACCAAAAAAAGGCCTTATTGTAGAAAGAACCGGAAGAAAACGTCAAGAAGTCAGTGTTTATCCCAGTCTTACTCGAGTAACAACCCCAACTCAACAGGCAAGTGTCCCTTCATTTAAAGGAAGAGCACCAGGTCGCTGAGAGCCGTGCAGCTCATCCCACAGGCTCATCCCGCACACAGTCTGCCGGCACTGCCTGTCATTCCTCAGGAGCAGTCAGGCAAACGAAAGGAAAGGAGACGGCTAGCGGGGACGTCGGGACAGAAGGGAGGGATCACGGGATGGTAGGTGGGGGCAACGGATGGTTTTATTTCTGAACAAGCTGAGGAGTAGGGAGACAGATAGCAGACGGTGCAAATGAAGCCGTCGATTTGATTGACTAGTGATGTACAAAGTGCACTGTGTGGAGACGAACTTTCAAAAGGGAATGAAAAAAAAAAAACACAGTCTAATTACATATTCCCTAACAAACATATCACCTAAAACACAATAGCACAAAATGCGTCTACACTTCTACAGTACCATTCAAAAGTTTGGTGTCAGTTTTAGAAAGAAATTAATACTTCTATTCAGCAAGGACACGTTAAATTGTTCAAAAGTAACAGTAATGACATTTATATTGTAGAGATATTTTTCTGTAAAAATGCTGTTCTTCTGAACTTTCTATTCATCCAAGAATCCTAAAAAATGTAATCCGGTTATCACAAAATATGCAGCACAACTGTTTTCAACATTGATACTGTAATAATAAGAAATGTTTCTTGAGCTCCAAATCAGCATATTAGAATGATTTCTGAAGGATCATGTGACACTAAAAACTGGAGGAATAACCGCTGAAAATTCAGCTTTGCCATTAGAGGAATAAATTTCTTTTTTTAATATATTCAAATAGAATTAATAGAGTTATTTTAAATTGTAATAATATTTCACAATATTAAAAGTTTTAAATGCTGCCTTGGTGAGCAAGAGTCAATGTATGTGTGTAAGCGTTCTATGGAATCATTCTTGTGTGTTGAGTCTCATTGGCAAGTACCAAAAAAATGGGAAGTTTAAGGGTCAGACAAAGGGTGAAGTATTATCACAAAAATGTAATTATGAAAATATAAAGAAATTTAAATAATTATACCATAAATCACACTTTGAGTTTGTAAAATGCGCAATAATGCTTTCATGTGTTTTCATACATGTAACCACTCCATGTTTCTTTTTTATTTACATTCATTCATTAAGCAGACAATTTTATCCAAAGCGACTACAAATGAAAAACACAACAAGCGAGAATGAATGTCCTGTTTAAGCATTTCACGCAAAAACAGCTACTAGATCCATTTTTCCACTTAATGGAACATTTAAGCGTGCAGTTTTAAAGTATTTATTTTAACTTGCACCCTGCTTCTACAAGTACTTGGCTGTGACTACCAGGACAGGAAACAAAGTTCAAACTGTCTGGCACACCCGTCGCAGCAGTCGACGTTGCACTGCCAATTTTGAGATCTCAAATCTTCCACTTTCATTTTAGAATGGAGGTTGAAATGGATCCACTTGTAGAGCGCCTTGGATGTCAATTTTGACGCATCATGCTTTGTTGAGAACTACTGAGGCAGACTTGGCAACCCATCTGAGCTGCACTGAGGGATGCGGAGAGCTGTAATGAAAACCACCATCAGTGTACGCCATAAACGGCCACTTCAGAGCGGTTCTGGGCAGCTCTCCAGTCAGAACCAAAAGTCAACAAACACGAGTCTAGCTAGATGGAGAGAGAGACAATCCCAGATCCAGCCTTTATTTGGGTTGGAGGAAAACACGTCGGACTGGTTTGGTTTGAAGGGCGGTGAGAAATATTTGTTTTTAATTAGAGACAGTCAAACAAGGTCCAGATACCATTTAAAACCCGCAAGAGTAACACATTCCAGACCGGCACCATTTCCTTTGCTCCTTTTCTGCGTACCTTGCTTAAAAGTAGCTATTTTCACTCTTAGTATAGTTTATTGATGAAAAATGTTCTAATTTAAATCTGCAATTGCACTAAGACTGTACAGGAGCCTGATGTGACCTTTGTTACTGAGTTACTCTCAGAAGAACAACATCTGCTGTATTGCTCACTGGTCTGCTCTGTTTCTAAAAAAAAAGGGAAATGTCATACCAGTAGGAAACATCCATGGGGTTGAAAAAGCGCCGTTTAATTAGGTCTGTAAAGAAGGCTTCAGTCTCCCTGCATGCTTTGCCATTTCCTATGACAATGGTTTGACAGCTGTGGGAGAGCAAAAATATCAAATTATTCATAGATATTTAGGGTGCCTACAAATTACTCAATGTTATCATTGTGATTGCAATACCTGTGTTTGAACATAAGATGGCGCAGTTTTTCTGCCTCTTTGTGTTTAGCAGAGCCATGGAGGTACACCACATCTGTGTGCAGGATCTGACCTGAGGAAAGAATAAAGAGTAGATATGTCAGGACAGTAGAGGACGTATGTGACTAGATTTTATGTGGAAATCAACTTAATACATATTCATCATCATCATCATGTAGGTACAGCAGACCCCCATTCGTTTCCTCTCCAATTTATTGCCTCCACCTTGTTCCCCTCTCCTCTCAGACAATACGGCTACCGTTTTCTGTCAGCCTGAGAGAGGCAGTCTAATCGCAATAGACACCTCAAGAGCCAGGCAGGTCATGTGACTACACACCCACAGACATGTCACAGTCAAGCTGGGTTTGCGTGTGGTGCTGCTGCAGGGCAGAGGGCAAATATGGCAATGCCACCTGACACACACCCGCCAGGCCGATCAGTCGCCTGGACGCGGGGCACACAGGGCACAGCGTGTAGCTCCACGCACAGAGGACACAATGGGCATTCTCATCACACCTGCCAATCAGACACTCTCCTTCATCAACTTTAAAATTATGCTGCACTAAACAAAGTAATTACAATTAAATGGCAAAAGTTCATTATGACTATACGATCTATTTCAATACTAGACTATATATGGTTGATTACAAAGATTTCAAAACATCAGCTAAAATTTACCATAACTAACCACTATTATTTGATTGTTAGTTGACAGCCAATAGAAAAACTAGAAAAAAATATTAGAAAATATCAATTTAATAAACAACGATAAATTATAATAAAACATATCGATTACAATATTATAGTAAAAGCATCTTTCTGTCTTTTCTCCCAACACCTTCATAACCAATTGACAAAAAGACATGCATGATATGGTATTGTTGTCAATAGTTCTGAATTATTGTATTATTGTTTATTAAAGTTATCTTTTTCCTAATATTTTTCTAGTTTCACTCTTTCTTATACACACACACACAATGTTTGGAAGAATTATGATTCGTTATTTATTTATTTTTGTGGAAAGAAGTCTTCTATGCTCACCAAGGATTTTTGCATTTATTTGACCAAAAATACAGTAAAAAACATAAAATTGCAATATATGATTAGTTTAAAATAACTCTTTTCTATTTGAATACATTTTTATATATAATTTATTCCTGTGATGGCCAAGCTGAATTTTCAGCAGCCATTACTCCAGTCTGTCACATGATCCTTCAGAAATCATTTTAATATGTTGCTTTGCTAGTCGAGAAACATTTCATATTATAAATGCTTAAGCAGTTTTTACTGCTTAATAATTTTGTGGAAACACAACCATTTAAAAGGTTTTGGATAAGTTAGTTTTTTTTTTTTATTCTTCAGCAAGGACACATTAACTTGACCAAAAGTGACAGTAACACGTTTATTTTGGTAAAAAAAAAAGATATAACAAATAAATTCTGTTCTTTTGAATTTTTTATTTATAACAGAATCCTGAAAAATATATATATCATTGTTAAATTATTATTAATTTTTTTAATAATTCATTAAGAACAGTTCTAGAACATGCAATATTATTGTGTGTGTGTTGTCTTGTATATATGGTTTATGAGGACACAAATGTGTATAATGGCATGGGTATTACAATGTAAACATGCTTTATGGGACACTTCCCACTAAACTGTGTTTTTTTGTTTTGTTTTGTTTTTATTGTGACGTTTTCAGTGATGGGCAGGTTTAGGGGTAGGGTTAGTGGTAGGGTTAGTGTAGGAGGATTGAATATACAGATTGTACAGTATAAAAACAACTACGCCTATGGAGACTCCCTTTAAATCACATATACAAGTATGTGTGTACGCCCGCATATATAATTTATTCCATGTTCATTCCACATTTACTCAGGTGTCTTACTGGTAGGGGACAGGATTGCCAGTTTGCAGCCGTGGTGAAACCCTGGGTCCACTCCCATGATGACTTTCCCACGCACAGGACACATCAGAAGACGCTGACGCAGATTACGAACAAACATGGCAATGGACTCTTTTTCTGCACTAGCAGTCAACCTAGACCTGGGACAAGAAGAAAAAGAGGCAATGCATCTTTGTGTTCAGTATTTAAAAAAGAGAAGCTTTACTATCTGGTGAGAACAGACCTGTAGCCTCGACTGAGAAAGGGCAGAATGAATCTTTTGTAGGAATCTTCACCAGCATTCTTCAAAATCGTCATCAATTCTGGCTGTGCAAATCCCTGTGGCCTCCATCTGTAAGTCAAAAGGCAGATAAAGTCCTGATAGACCGTTTACACGCTCGTACAGCCTCCCCAAAAAAACACTAATAAGTGTATTCGAAATCTGACATGATTGTGTACTTGCTACATGGAAATAATTACTTCTAAGTTTAAATGTGTAAATTATCAAGGAGACAACTAATTATCTTTTTGAGAACAAGGTGTTTTTCATTACAGCTGAAATATTCTTTTAATACAATTTTTTTATTTTGGCACAATGAAATTTCAATGTAAAAATGTTTTTAAAAAATTACTAAATTATTCAAATAAATACAAAATTCAATTAAAAAAAAAAATCCCTCAAATGAAAGTCATTACTTTAAAAAATAATTCTTTTAACTTTAAAAAAAATATTTTTTTCCGGTTATTCTAACTTAAGTAACTTTGGACTACATGTCAACTTACTCTCATTAGAGTATTAGCAGACTGTCAGGTTTGAGTTAGTAGAATAAGTTGACAAAGTTACTTATAAAAACAAAAAAAATTAAATGGACCAATCGAAATAAAGTGTTACCATTTGTTCATGTAGTATGCTAATGTTAATTATATTTAATGTAACTTCCAAACCCATAGAGCTTTTACATTTAGGTCAAATTAGGTTGAGCTTAATCCTTTCTTTTTATATGGAGATAAGTGGGTTAATATTCACCAAATAAATTTAAACCAATCTTTTTTTTTTACATAATCAAAAACATAATTTTTTAAGAAATGAGGTCTAAGGCATATTGCAAAGAGCTACATCAGTATCAAACCCTGTGGATAATCTTTAACACCTGGCAGCGTGAAAGTCACTTCCCAACCCATTGCCCATCAAGCAGGCAACAGCACTGGGCCAGACCACGAGGAAGAAAGTAAGAAGATGAGGCGTGGTGCATGTATGAACACTGTGGGTGTGTGCTGACCTGACGTTGACGCACCACCTACAGAAGTCATTCTTCACCCAGTCGGGGATGTTGACCTTCACTGTCAGAATCTTCAGATTCTCCCCACGGTTAATGGCTAACGTCTGAAACAAGAGAGTAACCTGTAGAGACAGCCGACACAAGGCGAGGCAGGGTAGTGCACCGTTGGTACCACCCCCTCCCGTTCTCTCCTAAAACAAGTCAGAGCGCACTAAGACGCACTCGTGTCGCACCGAAAAGCTCAGTGCCTCTTTCACTTTTCCCTTACTGATCGTCTAAGGGGAAGTGACATGCTGTGAAGCAAATAGTTTTAAGTATCTGACCTTTTCTGAGGAAAACCTTTTGAAAGGAAACAAGAAGGAAAAGATGACCCATCAATCTGGACTCCAAGCGGAAGAACCGAGCTGACAAATGCCACCAACCCCCTACACAAACACACACCCCACCACAGAGCAGGCATCCGCCCCCTCTGCACCGCTCAACAGCTAATGGCCCGATCAAGACGTGAATTAATGCAGCCAGAAATATGATGAAAATTATATTTCCATATTTTGGCATTTCAACACCCTAAGGCAGCTGTTTACTTGGGTTTTCTCATGCGATGTTTATCGCATTTGAAGTTTTGCATGTGATGAGGGAAACGTCAAAACAAATATCAAACTTTTCTCCATACCCTGTGTCATTTCCAACTATCCCCTGTGTAGTTATTGAATATTTATTAATAATATCATATTAATAGTAATGCATACATTAAATCATGAATCATGTGTAAAATTACCACAGGACTACACTGAGCAAAAACATAAACATATCCTAAAAATACAAGAAAGCATAGCTTTTATATTCATGGACAATATATTTCTACAAAAAAAACAGCTGTCAAAAACAGACCGCACAGATATCCATTAAAATACACTCTTATTTGTCATATCACTCAGCCAGTATTAAAGCTTGTCACATACAAACAATGCTGATAAATTGGAAAAAAGATAATGTGTGCAAAAATAAGGTTTAAGTGTAACACTTGTATGAAAAAAAAACATTTTTCACAGATTCAGTTTAGTGTCATATTTCTCCAGCTTTAAGACATGCCAGTCCGAGACGTGACATTTTCAAAACAGAGAAGGGGGAAAAGTTTAGTCTAAATATTCAACATATCATGTTCCTCAATAACAATGAAATCATAATTGGAAAAATATGAGGAATGTAAGCGACAGAAATGAATATTATTTTAAAGACTGAGCTATTCCGATTCAATATTTTTTCTCCAAATAAAGGCAACTACATTGCTATGGAACAGAGCAATAGAGGATGGCCTCTACAAAAACAGAAAGAAAGGATGAACTTTTCACTTCCTATCTTTGCATGTACAGAAAAACAAACATGCACAACATGGGGTTTAAAATACAACAATGATCATTCTCCATACAAAATAAACACGATCTCTTGCTTTAGCGAGAGCTGCTTTGTTTTATAAAAACACCTGATTGTTGTAGTCAACCTATCATATGCTCAAAAAAACAAGCGTTTCTAAAAATGTGTAGTTCAAAAATATACAAATTTCCAGTTAGTAACAAATAAAAGGTGGTCTTAATTTTTATTTGTTACTAACTGGTGATTTGTCGATTTTTGACAGCACATTTTTAGTGAATGTGCTGGAAGAAGAAATTCAATTTGTATTTTTCTTTGTAAAAAAACAAAACAAATGTTTGGTTCTTTTTTAACTCTAGAAATGCATGCTTATAGCATGACTGGGATATGACAAAATAATTAGAAAAATAACACTAATTTTAATTGAGTCAATTAACTCATTTTTATAAGTACAATTTATAAAAACTTTCAAGTTTTTTGTTTTTACAAAAAAAATCTGTAAGAAATCACAGAATCACATAAAGTACAAACGGGGCCTTCAGTTGAGGCAGAGTTGGACTAACAAGCCTCTGAAAAAAGTAGGCTAGACTTCTTGGATGAAACAATATTTTACATTTCCAGAAGGTAAAGAACGCCACTACAGTTATACAGTATATAAAGTATATAATTTGTCTCATTTGTTAACATTAATTAATGTATTAACTAACATTAACAATGAGCAATACATAAAGTATTTATTAATCTTTGCTAACAGTTGTTATTAAAAATACAACTGTTCATTGTTTGTTCACAGTGCATTAACTAATGTTAACAAACACAACTTTTGATTTTAATAATGTATTAGTCAATGTTGAAAAAAAATGCTGTAGAAGTATTTTTCATTCTTAGTCCATGTTAACTAATGTAGTTAACTAATGTTAACAAATGAACCTTATTGTAAAGTGTTACCATATATACTGTATGTATGCATGTGTATATAATATTTAAAGTTAAAATAAAATGTATTCAAACTTAATTTGAAGTTCTGCCAGTTTGTGAATTAATCTATTCTGAATGTTTCTGTCACCATTGTTTCATGTTTCATCTTTCAATATGTACAATTATTTGGCTGATGATTGATTTGAATAAAAATGCATAAATTCTGCCTAATTTACACAAAGCACCAATGTACCCTCTTGTTAATGGTGTCACTAAGACCAACAAAACCTTTCACCAACTGGTTCAACCTTTCGTTAAGAACATGTGGAACCCACACGCACACACATTTGTCCTTAATACACTCTCACAACTGATGTATTAAATTAAACAAGCAAGTATGTGTGTATACACATGCCTCCTGTCAAAATACATTCCACACTGTTCCTCAGCAAAACCACGAAAAGGTTCATTTTAGCCGGAGTGCGACAGCTCACAGATCACGGCAAACTCAAATTAACACTCACTGACAAACCACGTCAGCAGATTAACAACGGGTAAACTGTATGCTTCACGGGAGATCTCGCCGGCACTCATTCACTCACTCATGCGGCCTCTCTTTCGCTCTTTGTCTCTCTCCCTCTCACCCTCACGCCCCGATCCCCCTCCTTCCTCACAGAGCCCATGAGCGGCTGTCATCATGAAGCAGTGTCTGTCAATCCTAGCCTTTAATCCACAGGCACGTGGATGGGGACGTGTCACATATGTTAAGAGGGGGAGATGGGGAATGACTGGGGGACAGGGAACAGGGTGAGAGAGACGAATAGAGGGAGAAAAGGATGACTGAGTCACTGTGACATGTGGCCCACAACCAACTCTGAATAAGCGGGTAGCCATGAAGTGAGAGAGGGGGAAGGGGACGCCATTGACACAAACATAAACAGTTAAACAGCGCTGACAGAAGAGCTTTGAAGAGTGGCATGAGGACTTGTGTATATGGAACAACACTGTCAGTGGACTGGTGGTTTGCGTCTGATTGTGTGCACATACACTAGCTGTCAAAGGTTTGGACACACCTACTCATCGTTTACTATGACTTTCGTACTATGAAATAACACAAGTATGGGAATTGTGTAGTGGCTAAAATGTTTAAAAAAAAATAGTACATTTCAGATTCTTCAAAGTGTCCACCCTTTGCAGAGACTTCATGAGCTGTGTCCTGGGATGATTTTACATAGTAGTGAAGTACATGCAGGACACTTGTTAGCTCTTTACTATCCACGAACTCATTCATTTACAGAGTGGAATTAAAATTTAGTTTTTCAAAGAAATTCAGATGCAGGCACAATTTATATTGGTCTACAAAACTAGCAGAAGCATTTAGAAGAGAAGGAAGGTTTAAACGTTTTTAAGATCACGAGAAACAACTAAGCCCTGGTTTCACAGACAGGCTAAGCCAGGACAAGGACTTAGTTCAATTAGGACATTTAAGAACCTTTTATAAACGTGCCTTAGAAAAAAAAACATTCCTGGTGTACATCTTGAGACAAAACAATGGTACTGATATATTTTAAGATATGTCAGTGCAAGTTGCTTTCAGCTCAAACATGCATTTTAGTCTGGGACTAGCCTTAAGCCTTGTCTGTGAAACCGGAGGTAAATGTGGTTGTCCAAACTTTTGACTGGTAGTGTTAATAAATAGCCCTGGCATTTTAAGTCCCGGGAACCAATATTTTAATGACTTAGAAAAGATGAATCATTGTCTGGCCAACTAAGATTTCAGTATGGAGATGAATATTATGATTTGTTTGGTGGAACCACAGCACTACGTAAGTGTATTTCAGCCACTGTTGTTATTGTTAAATAAAACTAAAATTGAAACTATTAAAAATCATCAAACAATGTCCAATGGTGCTTCATAGGTGGACCGTTAAGTGAAGGTACTCTACGGTCACGAGTTCAAGATAATTCAACAACAAAATGCTAGATGACCATGGCACATTATTATTTCATGGCTATATGGAAAATAAGTTCTCTACGTATTTCGGCGCCGGCCTTCACAACAAATAATTTTCGTTAATTGAAATAGGTAAAATCTAAAATTATATATATATATATATATATATATATATATAATATATATATATACACACACACACACACACATACATACAGTATATTTATATATCTTATATACATCTTATCTCCACTATTCACATTGAAAGTGAACTAAAAGAGGACCAAAAGAAAAACAAAACCACACTTTTGACCACATGGCAAGAAATGTTATCATATCTGTCATTTTTTATTATTTAGAAAATATATCATAATGTTAATTACAAATATAAAATTAATAAAAAATATATCATAATGTTAAGATAATGAAATAGCAGTTTTAGCATATCACTGTGGAACAGGCATTTGTGTAATTTGCCAAGAAAGCAATATCACTGCATGATATTTAAATCTCTGGATGAAAGGAAGATAAAAAAAAAAAGATCTAAAAGTTTCCTATCTGCACAGTGAATCTGGTATGGCACGACAAGATAAGTGGTGACTATACCTGATGATGCTGGATACGCTGGACGTCGCAGGTGAAGTCAGTATACAGGCTGAACTTGGCAATGTCCTTTGGTTTGCTCTTCTGATTTCCCTCCTGTGGCTGCTGTTCTTTCAGGGCTGTTTTAGACACTGATGAGTGAATGGTCACTGCACTCCTGTCACACCTGAGACCATACATATATGCAGAGTCAAACATAACACTCATAATTGGGACTGACAGGTTAGAAAATGTAAGGGCGAGATGCATAAAAGCGCAAGACAAACAGATAAGGTTAATAGGTAACAGAAAGATGATAATTTAAAGGGACTGGAGATTAGGAGAAAATATGGTTTGTTAAATGTCTCACAGTGACTGGACATAGGTGAGAGTCTCTTTGTCCTTTGCAATCATATCTGCCAGGATCTCCTGCACACCCGTGGCCACCTCGTCCAGGGTCGACAACCCTACACACAGGAAGAGAAATAGCTGAAATCTCACATAACATTCACAGATATCAGTGACCCTGCATTAACTTATGAGAACTGAATTTCTTTGGTGGAAAGTGTGGAATAGTTCCGACTCCTGTTAATTTATACAGCACAAATATTCCACAGAACAAATATTCCACATAGTTATATGGTAATATATGTAAAACTTGGAAATACATATGAAAAAATTTTCACAATGCTGCTGATGTCACTCCCGTGATATGTCAATGTAAAAAAATACACTGCCCAAAAGCATGTGCAGACAACACACACAAAAACTGAAGTCCTTTGCTGCCCTCTACTGACCCAATGTCTTTTATCACTCTTTTTATTTGATATATAAATTAAGTAGGCAATGTTGTGACCATTAATCACTTTCAAAAACTATTATTGTTAAATTAATGTACTATACCCAAAAGCATTGTTAGCCAACTATGGTCTATGGCAAGCCGTTAAACTTTTAAAAATGTAATTGTTGATATCAAGAAATAAAATTGTTGATATCTGTAATAATATTTTAGTGAAATGTCACCATAGGCTGCCATTCAAAATCAATTGCTGATATCAAGAATTGATTCCTTACTAGTAGAAATATAATTTTTGATATCAATAATTACATTGTTACTAGTAAAAATGCGAATTACTGATATCAATAATTCAATTGTCACTAGTTGAAATGTCTATTCTTGATATCAACAATTGAATTGCTACTAGTAAAAAAATTCATTTTTGATATCTGAAAATGTATTTCTGATATCAATATTATTTCAGATATCTAAAATGGCTTTCTTACTAGTAACAATCACATTCATGATATCAGAAATTAACATTGTCACTAGTGAAAATGTAATTATTGATATCAAAAATGAACATTGTTACTATTAGCAATTCAATTGTTGATATCAAGAATAGACATTTCAACTAGTGACAGTTTAATTCTTGATATCAAAAATAAAGGTTTTTACTATAAGAATTGTATTTCTGATATGTGAAATTGAAATTTCAACAAGAAATCAATTCTTGATATCAACAATGGATTTTGAATGGCAGCCTATGATGACATTTCACTAGTGAAAATACAATTACAGATATCAAGAATTATAGTTTTAACTAGTGAAAATGTAATTGTGGATATCAAGAATTAGCATTGTTATAGTAGAAATCTAATTCCTGATATCAATAACTATCATTTTAACTAGTAAAAATTGAATTGTTGATATCAAGAATTAGTATCCTGGAAATTAATAAAAGTTAAAACGGCTTGCCATAATGGTCGCAAGTTCCGTTGAATTGTGTTGGTAACACTGGAACATGCGACCATAGTTGGCTTTGGGAAACACACCCCTGCTCCGTAGCAGGTTTTATTCCGGGTTTGAGATTGCAAACCAAAACTGAACTAATCAGCTGTGAGCAAACGGACATATATTGGATGCAATAAAGCTACTCCCCCTATATCTCTCGCTACAAACTAAAGCAGTTTATAGTTTAGTAAAATTATTTTTGCTGTTAATTACTTATTATATTTACATTAAAGAAATTATAATTATGAATAATTCAAATAATATATTAATTTAATAATTACATTAATTGACAATTAATATAAAAATATTTAAATTAATATAAATATAGCCTATATAAATACAAGCTTTAATATAAGCTTTACTAACAGCAGCAGTTATCTCGCAAGAAGTAAATCAAACTGATGCTCTCCATGTTCTGTGTGATTGGCAGTTCGCTGCACGTCACACTTTTAGGTGCATGGCATGCACTTCAGATTTAATCACAAACTCTGGATCAAACCCTGAGTTGACAGAGAATATTTATACAGAACATACCTGATCTAAACCCGGCTGGATTTGTATGGTTTTGTCAACTCTAAACCTACTCTGTTTGTTCAACTAGCTTCATGCTACAGGCCTCTGGTGTACAAGCACCCATATAACATGCTGCTTGCTGCAAGTAGTATACAGAAGACTGATACCCTTAGTGTTGGGCTGGATGGAAGCGTGCAGATCCAGTGTCTGAGGTGCCTGAAGCAGAGCCAGGGTAACAGGTTCCAGTCCTAGCTCCTTAGCTCGTCTGGCCTTGGACAGCTTACTGCCCTTTTTGTAGGGGCCATACTAAAGACAACACAAAAGTAAATGCTAATATTACATCCCTCACAGTCAAAAACACACCAAATGATAAAAGTTTTAGAGTTAATAAGATGAGAAGCTTGTTCTGTCTCACCACATGGTCTATTTCATCAGCTGTTGTGCAGTTCTTTAGAACCATTTCCAGGTCTGAAGTAAGAACTCCCTCCTTCTTTAGTGTTTGAGCCACAGATCTGCTCTTCTTGGCCACTGACCTAAGACATATGCATCAAATTAAGTTGATCCTGTTTGCTTTTCATTTTGCTTTCTCATTAGGAAAAGTGGCTAACTAATTGTCTTTTACATTGTCAAGTTATACTACTGGTTTTTTTTTTAATGTTTTTTTTTACATTTTGTCTTACGCTAACTAACCAAGGCTGCATTTTGTTGGTCAACAATACAATAATCAAATCAAAACAAATCAAGAAATAATGCAATTTAAAAATCACAGTTTTCTTTTTTAATATATTACGTGTAAATAGTTCCTGTAATGGCAGAGCACCGTACTACATTCTTTAATAATTTTCTTATAATACATTTTATATATATACATATATTTAATATTTTTTATGAATAGTTTTCAAAAGAAAAGCATTTATTTGAAATAGAAATATTTTGTAACATTATACATGTCTTTACTGTTTGACCAATCTAATGCATCCTTGCTGAATCAATTTATTTATTTTTTTCTCCCAAAAAGGTCTCACTGACCCCAAACATTTGAACAACAGTTTATGAACAGAAAATGACATATTGAAATGAACCAAGTGTTAAAATTAGTTTCCTTTGTCATTTAATCCTAGCCTGGCTGAAATTCTATAGAGTCACCAGACTATTCCATGGAGAACAATTTTTTCCCCATTGCGCAGCATAATCTCTGCTGCCATCTACAGGTCACACTTGATTTCAGCAAACCTAATCAAGGTAACTCAAGCCAGGTAATAGCCATATTCAAATATCAGCTTTTTGTGTCACTGGACTGGAGACATCCATCTACTAAAAGCATTTTCATTTAAATTAATTATTTGCAAAGAACCAGTCAAAACATACAAATGAAAAAAACATCCATCCAGTTTCTGCAAAATGATTAAATAAAAGCTTTATCCAGCAACCACAAACCAAAACACTTATTCTGTTTCCTTGAAAATGAAAATAGAGTTTATTAAACTATATCAGATAAGTCTGGAAAAAAAAGATCCTTTCTGGTATCTCTCTTTTTACTTTTTTTTTTTTTTTTTTTACTTACCTCAACTCTTCAAGAGCCAGCTGCACATCTCGAACAGCATCTGCATCCATATGGTTAATCAGCTCCTTTCTATAGCGCACCATGAAGGGAATAGTGTTCTCCTCCTGGAAGAGCTGTGCAATGTTCACACACACCCACTGCTCCACACCCGTCTTGTTAGCAAGAACCTACATGGGATGAAAAAAATAAATGGTCTTGAAATATTTGAGTTACTATTATTGTACTATGTGAGAAAGAAAAAAAAAAGACTGGATTCACAAAATAGCAAATAATAATAATACCGTTAAAAACCTTTATCCAACTGTTTCAAAACCAACACTGAGTCAATCACTATTTCATGTTTCAAGAAAGTAACAACCCACCCGAATGGGATCCCAATTCATCTGCAAGTCTTCCACACAGGAATTGCCCGATTTGAGTTTTATAGGTCTTCCCTGGGGCACGTTTGTGGTCTTCTGCTTCTTCTGAGCAGGTTCTTCAAAGGTGAAGCTGTCATCTGGTTCCTCTTTTTTCATCTTGGGGATATGTTGGCTGGAGGACGGACCCTCATCAGGCATATCTCTTGGGACAGTTGCATTATTACTGAACTCCCTGCTCAAGTTGATGGACAACCTCTAAAATAAGGCAACAGAATGAATCAAGTAATTTGAGCACATTATATAAAAACTGCTCATTTGAAAAGTGCCTAACTAATGTCTTTAACTAATGCCAATGTCAAGCTATACTACCGTACATCAGTCTTATGCTCAACAAGACGGCATTTATTTGATTAACAATACAGTAAAACTATAATATTGTAAAATATTAATGCAATTTAAAATGACTATTTTCTATATTAATTTATATTTAAAGTGTAATTAATTCCTTTAATTGCAAAGCTGAATATTCAGCAGCCATTACTCCAGTCTTCAGTGTAACATGATCCTTCAGAAATTCACAATTCCTTATATTATCAATGTTAAAAACAGTTGTGCAGCCTAATCTTTTTGTGGCTACATTATTTTTATTATTTGTTTATTTTTACAATAAAAAAAAAAAATGTATGAATAAAAAAAACTTCAAAAAGACTTTTGAAAAGACTGACTTTACTGTTACTATGGATCAATTTAATGCAACATTACTGAATAGAAGTATTAATTTAATTCAAAAACAAACAAAAAAAATTTAACTGAAGTTACTGAACCCAAACTTTTGAATTGTAGTGTGTACAGAAAAAGTCAAATTTTGCAAAATTAACCAAGCTATAAAATTATAGAACATAGAATATGCTTAGATTTTAAAATCATCAGACATCCCAATGAAATAAGTGATTTGAATACATGATGTTTTTGTTGGTTAAAATTATATTAGACCTGCTGACGTGAGTCAGGGTAGATAGATAACATATAGTAATTAGTCATTTAGAAAAGAAGATGCTGTTATGCAGAGCAACTTACAGTACACTTATTACAAGACAGTTACTGCTGCCGAGTCAAATACTAAAAACTTGCCTCTTCTTTGATTGGCACATGCTGGTGTGATTCAGGCTTCGGTAGAACTGCATCCTCAGTTTTATTCTCAATATTAGTCTCCTCCTTCTTCGCTTTAGGAACCCGTGCAGCTCTTGGCTTCCTCTCCGCTTTAGGTTTTGGCTCTTTAGGTTTTGGCTCTTTAGGTTTGGCTACCCTCTTGGTCACTTTTTTCTTTTCAGCGGTTTCATCTGTCCCCCTCTGCCGTCTTCCTTTAGTTTTGCCTTCATTTAAATTTGGCAACCATTCATCTAACTCCTCACTGTCACTGTCATCTTTCTGATTGCCTGATCTGTAACAATAAATTATTTCTATTTCATTCAGCATTCAGGCAGAACAAGAAATAGAAGATCTTGTATTTTTACATAATTAAAAAAACGTTTTTTCTGTCAACGCCACTACCTAAAATTCAACATCATGTTTTCAACACTGTTAATCTATTGGCAGAAAGAGCCTAAAATCGTTTTACTGCACACAGTGTTGCATCTTAATCTTCTTGGAAGCTAATTTGAAAAAAATTGTGTTGGATTGTGAAAGCAAAGCAAAAGAACTCACATGTCAGAATCATCATCATCAGTCTCTGGCTCTTTATACACCTTTGCTGTTCTTGTTCTTCGAAGCATCTTTGTGTGGGAAACAAGTTACAACAAATTATACAATTAAATGATGGACAAAATGACAGTAACAAATAAGGGTGTATGGGAAAATAAAAAGAATAACTCTTTTATAACTTGGACGTGGATATGTTTTCAGCCCAATCAATATTTCCATACAGAATGGACGCTCATATGTCAGTATAAAAATAATCTGTTTCTCATATAACGACTTTCAGACAAAGTGATAAATATGAAAACCTGCCCTCATGTCAAATATGTGCAAAGTAACGTTAATCAGCCCAATGCAAAAGCATGTTTAACGTTGTTGTGGTGAATGTTAAATGTTAGCAAACAGAAACTGTCTGTAGAAAGACAAAATCATTTTGAATTTAGCGCGCGAGCACGTACGTGTAATTTGTCTTAGCTAATGGTTCTCCAAATGACCAAATATTAAACCAGAGATGTTCACCAACAGTAGTCGATTACATAACTGTTAAAACTTACAATGTTTCTTTGACAGACATCAAACTATCACCCATTTAACGACTGAGTGATGCTTTGTTTCCTCAGCGACGTCAGCAGCAGGAAGTGATGTGGTTAAGGCTCTCAAACTCTTAATATATAATAAAAGTTCATCTTCATCCGTTTTTTCATCAAAAGTTTTTCCATCAAAAATCTAAAATTTCATTAGAATTAGAAGCTGGTAAGCATTTTCTACTTCTAAATAAGCAATTTAATGAAATATACAAATTCACCGTTTCAATTTGTATTGGTAATATTAATGGTAGCCTACTAGCTATTTGATAACGTTACTTTACAGAAAAAAAAAAATCCTCCAAACGTTGAAGTCCATTAAATGTGATGTGACTGTCCATTTAATATGAATGTTCTTAGAACGTTCAAAACATCCAGATTAATATTTAAATGTTTTAAAAATCATTTATCTTGGATATGTGTATGTTCGCTAATGTTTAGCTAATTTTGTCAACAGAGTATTATTCAACTAAAATGTTTCAGAAATATAGATATTAGCAAACACCATCGCTCGCACACCTGCAGGTTATAGGTGCGTGGGAAAAACAAAACAAATAAGTACCCAGACAGCAACATAGTGTCGGCCCAGATCCGGCCCACATCTGGGCAGTGTGGAATCCATGTGTACCAGATGTGGGCCGGATCTGGGCCGACACACTGTTGCTGTCTGGGTAGGCTAGGTCAAAAAATCTAGAAGGAACTCCCGCACACTATCAGTAGCCTACTTGCAAATGAGTATCAAAATTTTACTAGCAACGTATCGGTCTCACGACCTTCATCAGGCATTTACAACTATTCAAACTCAATCCCATGTTGTTGTTGTTTTATATATATATATATATATATATATATATATATATATATATATATATATATATATATTATTGTTTTTTTTAACTTTGATATTATTAACAATTATGTTTGTAACTGTTTCTGATGATGTGGTGTTAATGTATTCACTCGTTGAGCTTAATTGGTTACAAATGGATATTTATGTTGATTGGCCATGTGATTATTTTAAATGGGATTGAGTTTGAATAGTTGTATATGTCTGATGAAGGTCGTGAGACCGAAACGTTGCTAATACAATTTTTATACTCATTTGCAAGTAGGTCTGCTGATAGTGTGCGGGAGTTCCTTGTCTTTTGTCAGAAATATTACTGAAATATATTTCAGAATGTAGGCTTTATCATTTTTGTGCTAATGTTTTGAGAACATTGTTACTAGAAGAATGTTTGTTCATAACTTTGAGAGAACCTTGCCAGAACTTTGGCCATCTGGCTGGTATGAAGAGAGGCAGGATATAAAAGTTTGATGAGTAGAGTGCTTTGTGCAAAAAATAAATATATAAAAATTGAATATGAATAATGACACTAATCTTTTCATTGAGAATTTCAGCATTAAAATGACATTATAATGTAGGCTACCATGGTGCTATAAATCTAACCTAAACTGGGTTATTCTCCATAAAACACACACCTTAAAGCCCTGTTTCGATATGTATAGCTTACTTTGCAAATTAAAGCTATACAAACATGCACACTAAACATGCTTATTTGTTTTTGGACATTGATTTACACAGTGGCAATTTAATGAAATCTTCTTCTGTTACACTTTATTTTCATTACTGAACCAATAAATAAAGCAGATCAAGAGCAGTGTATATTCATAAGTCACAATGACATAGCTTGTCTTGATTGAAAAAAAAAAACTGTAAAATGTGTGCACATAAGCCCAGTCTATGCTCTTTGCTCTTTACACCCATCCACTTCCGTGAGTTGCAGGGTTTGTTTGTCAGGTATTGCCATAGTTGTGTAAAGTAACCATCGAGAGTGTTCTCTGCTCTGCAAAATGAAGCGAAGAATAAATAAATCTGAAAGAAAATTTCAGTCTGCAGGAAGATTGCAGAAACCTAAGGATTTGAACGAGCATGCAAGGCAAGCCATATTTGTTGTTATTATGGAAGGCATAAAAGATTCAAACTAAAAGATTAACAATTTCATTATAAGAAAACTGTATGCAAAATATGTGACACAATTTTTCAAAAAAATGAAATTAAATGATTTTCATTTTTACTTTGACAATGCATCATCCCTGTCAAATTGAAAAATAAAATGCAATTGGTGATTTGACGTTTCATTTTCACTACAATCTAAAGCTAAAACTTAGAAGGTTATTTGTACAATTCATCAGGAGTTCAGAAGAGTTCATACCATTGCAACACAAAACATTTCATATTCAACAACTACATAGTTGAGTTGTAAGCAAAGGCAAAAGCAAAACACGTTGCATTGGTTTAAGAATAAATTTGTCTTCACCACATCTTGAATACAGCCCATTGGGTAAAAAATGACAGATTCTATGAATGTTCTTTTCTTAAGATCTCAGTGGACTTGGACTAAAATGGGACTTCTTTTGATGTGCGTGCTTTCTGCAACAATACCATTTCTAATGCATCTCTTCTCTGGTATGCAATCTTCATCTTCATCTATATACTGTTGTAGTTTATAGATTTTTCCTATAAATGCATTTGTTTATTTCTCCAGACTATGTTGACCTCAGCCAACCTTCAGATATAGGTCTCAATCACACTATAAATATCTATCTCGAACCCGAGGAGGGGGTGAGAGTGGGCGTGTGGTTAGTTTTAAGACACCTACATGTCACATATATACTCAAAAACTATGAAACAACAATAACAAATATTGATGTCAATATATTCTTTTTCTTTGTTTTTGCATTATACATAATTATTTTGTAGGTATACTGTACCTGCACATAGATGGAAGGAGGCGCAGGGGCAGAATCTAGAGTGGTATGAGAAAGCTCTGGGGGATGGATCGCCAATTTTCATCTACCTCCATGGCAATGGGGGTAACAGGCAAGAAACCTTTAATCAACTTAAAACACAAGAGAACACCTTTTATTCTAAGACTTTTAATCTCTGTTCACTAAAGATTTCCTTTGATATGCTAACCATGCAGACACTATGCAATGTCTACATAATTTCTTGACATTGATCAGTGGGCCTACATATCTTTTACATACATTCAACTTGTGCATTTTTTACCTTACCTTTACCTTATAAAAAAACTGGGAGGGGCAACTGCAGCATATCACTCCAACTTCCAATCTTTTTGCAATCTCACTATTTGAAAAAAAGATCAAAGTCCAATGAAACCAAACATAAAAACTATAAGTGTTTAAACACTACCACAATATTATCAACTTGTTTAAATAAAATTACCACATTTGCACATTGAGTTCCTTTGTGATACTATTTAAAATGGTTTCTCTTCTAAATATATAAATCAATAAATAAAGTGATACATTTTGCATTATATTGAAAATACATGTAAATAATTAGCTTTTGTCTTGATGCTGTCATGACCTTTGTACCCTCAATGAACAGATCTGCACCCCATCGTATTGGAATTGCAAATGTGAGCAAACTCACTTATTTCATTATGTAGAAAGACTAAGAACTTGAATAGAGACAATGACTGAAGTGTCTTGGCCATACAGGTCTTGAGTGCTGTTGGATATCATGTCTTGGCGTTGGACTACAGAGGTGGGTTAAAATGTTGTCACTTCACTGTAGCCCACAATCATTGGAACTCATTTCAAACTTCATATGATTTTTCTATGGCAATGCTTACTCAAATGGATTAAAATCTGTCAGGTTTTGGGGACTCCACTGGGGAACCTACAGAGGCCGGTCTGAGTACTGATGCCTTATTCTTGTACCACTGGGTTAAGGCACGCAGTGGAAACAGCCTGGTGTGTGTGTGGGGGCACTCGCTTGGTAGTGGGTGTGTAGAATCTGCTATTTTATTGACTTTTGCTAAGTTTCTACAAATGTATAAAAAAACAATAAAGACAATAAATATAATATGACTGTAAATAAAATAATTATTTTCTACATATACAGTATAACAGCTGTATGTTTCTTTTTCAATAGTGTAACGACTAACACTGCAGTGAAATTATTGGAGGAAGGTAAGAATTTGACTGATTGTACTTTTATGCTCTTATTTGTCTCAATGTCTCTTCAGTGTTGTTGCCTTGCTTTTTACTTTTCACTTGTCATTGTATAGCTTAGTAAGCTTCATGTAATGGGTGGCAGAAACGTAGATCTAAATAAGAGGGGTTTATTGAAAAAACATGAACAAGGCAAGAACAGGAAAACCAGGGAACACTGGGAGTAGATACACAATCCGTCTACATAAATCCACAGCAAACATCGGCTGACAAAGAACAAGGGAAACACAAGGGCTACAGTCAGGGAACTAATCAACATTAAAACTTGTCTACAAGAGACTACAAACATGGCACCAAAACAGGAAGCAACAAAAGTCTAAACAAGACATGGGGAACATAAAGCCCAACACCCCCACCGGGGAGGGATGGATGGCCATGAGATGGACGTGGGCCTTGAAACCAATGCGGAGCCAGCAGTTCAGGGAGCCAGGGCGGAGCAGAGAGAGTAAGCCAGGGCAGAGAGAGTGGGGAGCCAGGGCGGAGCAGGAAGAGGAGAAAGCCAGGGCAGAGGGAGCAAAGAGAGCGGGGAGCCAGGTCGGAGCAGGAAGAGGAGGGAGCCAGGGCAGAGGGAGCAGAGAGAGTGGGGAGCCAGGTCGGAGCAGGAAGAGGAGGGAGCCAGGGCAGAGGGAGCAGAGAGAGTGGGGAGCCAGGTCGGGGCAGGAAGAGGAGGGAGCCAGGGCAGAGGGAGCAGAGAGAGTGGGGAGCCAGGTGGGAGCAGGAAGAGGAGGGAGCCAGGGCAGAGGGAGCAGAGAGAGTGGGGAGCCAGGGCGTGGCAGGAAGAGTGGGGAGCTAGGGCGGAGCAGGAAGAGGAGGGAGCCAGGGCAGAGGGAGCAGAGAGAGTTGGGAGCCAGGTCGGAGCAGGAAGAAGAGGGAGCCAGGGCAGAGGGTGCAGAGAGAGTGGGGAGCCAGGGCGAAGCAGGAAGAGTGGGGAGCTAGGGCGGAGCAGGAAGAGGAGGGAGCCAGGGCAGAGGGAGCAGAGAGAGTGGGGAGCCAGGGCGGAGCAGGAAGAGTGGGGAGCTAGCGCGGAGCAGGAAGAGGAGGGAGCCAGGGCAGAGGGAGCAGAGAGAGTGGGGAGCCAGGTCGGAGCAGGAAGAAGAGGGAGCCAGGGCAGAGGGAGCAGAGAGAGTGGGGAGCCAGGTCGGAGCAGAGAGAGTAGGAAGCCAGGGCAAAGAGAGTGGGGAGCCAGGGCGGTGCAGAAAGAGGAGGGAGCCAGGGCAGAGGAAGCAGAGAGAGTGGGGATCCAGGGCAGAAGGAGCAGAGAGAGTGGGGAGCCAGGGTGGAGCAGGAAGAGGAGGGAGCCAGGGCAGAGGGAGCAGAGAGAGTGGGGAGCCAGGTCGGAGCAGGAAGAAGAGGGAGCCAGGGCAGAGGGAGCAGAGAGAGTGGGGAGTTAGGTCGGAGCAGGAAGAAGACGGAGCCAGGGCAGAGGGAGCAGAGAGAGTGGGGAGCCAGGTCGGAGCAGGAAGAAGAGGGAGCCAGGGCAGAGGGAGCAGAGAGAGTGGGGAGCCAGGGCAAAGAGAGTGGGGAGCCAGGGCTGTGCAGAAAGAGGAGGGAGCCAGGGCAGAGGAAGCAGAGAGAGTGGGGAGCCAGGGCAGAGGGAGCAGAGAGAGTGGGGATCCAGGGCAGAAGGAGCAGAGAGAGCGAGGAGCCAGGGTGGAGCAGGAAGAGTGGGGAGTCAGGGTGGAGCAGGAAGAGTGGGGAGCCAGGGCAGAGGGAGCAGAGAGAGCGGGGATCCAGGGCAGAGGGAGCAGAGAGAGCGGGGAGCAAGGGCATAGGGAGCAGAGGGAGCAGAGAGAGCGGGGAGCAAGGGCATAGGGAGCAGAGGGAGCAGGAAGTGTGGGGAGCCAGGGCAGAGAAAGCGGAGGTAAAGGCCACTAAGCCGGAGCAGGCGGAGATGAAGGCCATCAAGGCGGAGCAGGCAAACTGAAGGTAAAGGCGTAGCTAAAGGCCACCGAGGTGGAGCAGGCGGAGCTGAAGACCACCAAGGCAGAGCAGAAGGAGCAGGAGACCACCAGGGCAGAGCAGGCGGAGCTGAAGACCACGGTGGAACCGGTGGAGCTGAGGACCACCGAGAGTCAGGAGGCCATGGTGGAACAGAGACGGAGAGCCCAGAGAGTTGGCCTCAAGAATGGCTTCTGTTACCACAAGAGAGAGCACAGAGAGTTCTGAGACTAGGGAACATAAGGAGAAGAGACACGATCCATCTGCATTCATCCACAGCAAACATAAACTGACAAGGAACAAGGGAAACACAAGGCCTATATCAGGGAATCAGAAATCAGGGAACTAATTAACATCAAAAACATGGGACTACAAAAATGGCACAGAAACAGGAAGTAACACAAAAGACATGGGAAACATAATTTACACACTTTACATATTTTAAAACATTTCTTAACTGCAAGAGGGGAATGGTGTATTTTTCTTTATTCTGTATATATATACTTTTTTTTTTATTATTAAAAAACTGCACATTTATTGACAGGAAAACAGTTTGATGGAATAATACTTGAGGGTGCATTCCTAACCGGGGAAGTGGCACCTAATCAACTTTTTGAACACGCGTTTTCCTGGGTAAGTAACATTTAGGATCTTAGAAATCATGGAAAAACAACTGGTCCTGACAAATGAGTTTCAGATGTTTTCATTCTAGATATTTTTATTAGGCATTTTATTGATCATATTTTAAATGTTTTAAAAACCTACCTTTCACAACATTGTAATTGGGATTTTCTTACAAAGTAAAATGTACTTAAAATTTGAACAATTTAATTCTGATGAAATTTGATGTTTGAAACTTTACATGGACAAACCACACAAGATGACATGGATCATTAATCAGTTTGGTACCTCTCTCTTTTTTCTCTCTAGTTTTATTGGAAGTTCCCATACATTCAGTTCTTCCTTACCAATCCACTGAAAAACAACATTGTGGTCTTTCCAACTAATAAGAAGTATGTGACATTGTTTCACTAAAGTAATTAATATATATTTAACAATATGAATAGAAATGTGATTGAAATAGTATGTAAAAGTGTTGTAAATGTTTTATCTCACTTTTCTTATCTTTTTCTTTTTTGATAGTTTGCAGAAAATTCGAACTCCCATTATGATTCTCCATGCTGAAGACGACCATTTAGTGCCATTCGCCTCAGCTCAAGAGGTTTGAGTTTACGTGAATGAAACTTAATTTACCTTATAAAAAATAATTTGGAAATAAATCTTTGCTTTAAATTACATTTATTCTGGTTCAGATTTACAGAATCGCAAAAAAGGCCCAGAACTCAGATGAACGGGTCAAGCTGGTACCATTTGATGGATCGCTTGGATATCTTCATAATGGTCTCTATAAAGACCCTGGTTTGCCAAATATCATAAGGTGATGTCATGTTTTATTCATTTCAAAGAATTTTCATAGGAGATTCACGATACTAGGGGTAACATGTTACAAGTAAAGACAGCTCTGGAGAAATACTTTCAATAAAAAGTAACTTATGATGAGTAAGCTATGCATTACTTTATATAATGTTGGACATACATCACTTAATGACAGAAAAATATTAGATAATGGCAGCACAATGAATGCCTATGTTTATTATTACAGAGAGTTTGTGCAGTCGCTGAAGGCATGAGACAGACACACGAGGGGAAGGATTTACACCAAGAAAGAGCCAGCTAAAGCTGTAACTGGTTTTGTAACTGTAAATTTTGAATTGTTGTAAACAACTTCTTTGTTTTTATCAACTTCTTTGATAAAAACATTGTAATGTCTGAAGAATATTTTACAAAAGGACCCCCATTAGGGTGAATTTACTGTCTTGTTATTAATAAGAAAATCCAGCGCGGGAACTGTGTTAAAAAAGCACAATGAACCGTTTTGATTGAATGAACCATTTTAGCGAATATTGATGTAAACACAAGGTAAACAACGGGGAATGAAATCAAATGTGTGCCAATGTCGTGCATTAGTTCTTAAAGTGGCAGCAGCCTAGCATACCTGCTCTATCCTTAATGTTAATCAAACAACAAGAGAAAAAGAAAAAATCACTTTCTGCTCTTTGACTGAATAATTTTAGTAGCTTTGAATCAATATTTAAATCATATTGTGAAGACTATGCAGTTTTTATTTTGTATATATATTTCATTATTCAATTGCATTATTCATTATTCAATTCATTTAGAATAGGAGGCTACCAAGTGTCCACACTGTCGCTGGCTTTGCATTTGAATTTGCTGTTGAATTTGAACTCTGGAGGACATACTATTGTGCCTGGAGGAAAGAGATGTTGTCTGCTGTTTAATACATTTCCACAGAAAGTTGACTATATATGGGATGCATTTCTGTGAGCTAATTAATAAAGCAGTTCACAACACATACTAATGAAGACTTTGAAGGCAGATTTCTTCATGAGCGCACCACACCCAAAGTTAATAAATTTGACCTCCATGATGACCCGATGGAAGTCACCACGCTCGCAGAAAACGTTAGCGTGATGATATGAAGTGCTGTCTTCTCTTCTAGGCTTCCTCCTTGGAGCTCCATGAAGCTCAACAAGTCCATGCAAGACAAGGACCGCTCGACCATGATGTAGTGGTCTGTGTTGTTCTGCCAGTCCAGCAATTTAATTATCTGAGGAACGCTGGGGCCCTTATGGTGATTAATGTAGAGTCGATCTCCATGGGTTTGAGTTTGGGATAGCCAGCCTAAAAGAAAGACATTATGACAGATGGAGGTGGTTTCCAAAATAAGGACTTTGTTCACAAAACAGTTTGCTTACTGAAAAATAAGGATTAACATGAATAAGATGTTATAAAATAACAACAGTGGCTGTGAATCAATAACATAGCAGCTTGCCACTTTGATGGCCCCTTCACTAAAATATCACAGCCACCTGATTAACAAAACAAAGAATTAACAATTACCTTGTGCACAGAGGTCAGTCATGCCATGCTAGTGCCAGTCATGAATCCGATATGGAAGCAAATATGGAAGGTTTTGGCCAAGCTTTTGAACAAATTTATTGAATCATTTTGATATAAAATACTCCAAACCGTCAACCTACAAAATGAGCAAGAGACTTTCATGCCATTAAATACTGTAACATTTGTGATGTCATAAAGGCTCGCGCAGTTGTGCTCTTTAAATGCTATGTTGTTGTTGTTGTGGTAAAAGGTTTTAGGAAAATCAACTCATCATCAAGTGAAAGTTGAGTTCTCAAAGAATCTCAACTACTTTGCAAGACAAATGCTTTTTGTAATTAGGTATTAGCCAACATGCTACCCTACCTGCCCCATCTCAAATAACAAACAAACAAAACAAAACAAAAATACATAGGCCTATAGGCCAGGGTTTTCCCAAACAGGAGTTTGAAAACCCCTGGGGGTTCATGAGGGAAAAGCAGGGGGTTGGTGAGTTAATGAAAAGCTAATAATAATTCCAGTAATAAAAATATAAAATTGAAATGAATAATTTTAAAAGTGAAAAATTCTAAATATAACACTTACAAAAATATTTCATTATTGTTATTTACTTGTATGGCATGTGACCATGTGACATAAAAGAACCGTGAACATGCAAATTTGTTGTTAAATTATTAAAATTAAATTATTGAAAAAAAAATAATTGGGGGAAATTAGTTGTATTCATGTTAACTGAAGTTTTTGTGAAATGTTTTATTTTGGCAGCTTGGTGAGGAATAACAAGGGTCTTTAATAAATCGACGTTTAATAGCGATACGTTTACTGAGTAGGCGTAACTTTCTACTACACTATTTGAGGATCCTATCAATGAACATTTCATCAGTGTTGTTTTTACATCCTGCTAAGCAGCCTGCCTTTCCACCGTTTCTGTTTGCGCTCAGATGACGTGGCCATGGGTGGCGAAGCGCAGGGTTTTCTTCCTCAACGTTGACACATCGCTCTCTCCAACGATAGGTCCAAGTTACCCATGTGACCTGTTCCCACCCATCAGCGGTGGACGCGCTGATCACTCGCTGAACGGTTTTACGACAAACTCGTATGTGAGCACTTCAAGACAACTACTGTCATAGAACCAGGAAGAAGGAAGGTGGGATAGCCCCCAAAAAAGATACCATTTCAAATCAGTCGCAGCATTTTCCCTAGAAAAGTATGGGGCTCTGCAGGTGGACGATTGAAGTGGTTGTCTTGACGACTGTTTTAAGTTCATTGCTGCTAGTTCGAGCAGATGAACACGAACATAAGGTAAGATAAACTGCGGGCCGAGAAGCCCTCTGTGTTCGGTGTGTATAGTCTCGAGAGACGTTAGATATTGAGCTGGTTGCTCTGGCAAAAGTGCTTAACATCAAAGGACAGAAATAAATCCTATAAACTTGATACGATGAATGATTTATTTTCCCGTGTCTATGTTAGAAATGCTAAGCACATCAGAAGCTACGTGGCTAGCTTAGCATCAGCTATCCTATTACATTATGCTGTTCAAACTGCAGGGCTGTGCTCGAAATCCTCGGTTTCGACTCCTCGTATCATGCATAATAAGTATAATGTTATTTTAGGCATAAGATGTGTTTCGTGCGTTTCTTTTGTGTAACTGAGGTTATTCTGAAGGGTCTGCTAACCGCCGTTAGCTAAAATAAATATGTCCGTCTATACACACACATCCGGTTCGTCTAGGCTTTTATATGACCGATACACTGTAAAACATTTACACAAAGAGCAGCTTTGCAATAATTTTACTGTGACGGAGTGGCAGTCTTTTCCCGGTGTCATTTTGGTGACTGTATATTTTACAGTTCCTAACTATATGTCATTAAATCATAATATGTCAAAATAACAACCTATTTAAGCTAATGAAATATGTTCGGTACAATGGAAGGCTGCTTAAATTCATCACAATTATTGTAACGGTGTTATCACGTAACACACATGCCAATAACATAACTCAGAAATATTTAATAACATCTAAATATTTTTAGACTACAATTACATGGGTTAGGAAGATTTTTTTTTTATAAGGCAGCTTACAATTAAGCAATTAGCAAGTTTTTATTGTTGCATATTTACACTTTTTACACTCTTTCAGTGTACAGCATTATAGTATTGTGATAATGTTTGATTTGGATTTGAGACGACTTAAAAGTCAGCATGAAATGAAAATGAACTTCATCTATTTTCTAAATGCATCTTATTGTAAAGAGTTCACATATGCATGTTTAATTAAAAGACATCAAAATGTCATACCTGGAACTTGATTTTCTGGTGTCCTGAAGATGCTTACAAAATTCATCAGCATTTCAGACATTGGTAGGTATCACGATTGAATACAATATGAAAAGCATCTGTGGTATGACACTGATCAGTTTATACAAGTTGATTTTGGTTGTTTACAGAGATTTAAATCTTCACTTTTATTGCAGCCCCTTTCACATCTTGCATAATATTACTGAAATTATTCAGCACCACACATTATCTGTGATGACGAATTATAGCTCATAAAACAGGATACGTTCTCGTATACATATTCCTTCTTTGGTCTCAAGAGATCTGGGGTTTCTGGTGGATAATGTGCTTCTTTTTGTTCAAACCAGTGCCAATGGGAATACCTCTGAGCATGGGAGACAGTGTTTAAGGTTTCATCGTTACAGCCATGCAGTTGTCTTTGTCCTCTTATTCTCATTTTCATTATCCAGTGTCATGAGTATTGCTGCATTGCTCTTATATTTGTTCTCTAGATTCAGATAGGATGGTGTAGTAACACTACCTGATTTACTGGTTCACACCCTGTCTTTACTGTGTTTCTTTAGCCTCTTAATTCAAAGAATTTAAAGGATAGTTCAGTATGAACCACTTTCTTCTGTGGAACATAAAAGAAGATATTTTGAGAATTGTCTATTTTTTTCTCTCCAATGGAAGTCAATGGTCACCAAAACGGTTTAGTTACCAACATTCTTGAATAATCTTCTTTGGTCTTCCCACGAAGAAAGATACAGGTTTGGAACAACATGATGGTTTGTTTGAAGACAATTTTTGGTAAACTCTTCCTTTAAGCATTAATTTCTGCATCAAGATTGTTTCCACCCCAGAATCAATTACATTTCTATTATCTAATGTTCTATTATGGCTAAATCTCCATTATTGTCATTTGTCTTGAAAAATTGGAAAACTTGTTAAAGATACAACAGAATACTAATAATAACCATCGAGAGGCAACAATAATGTCTCTGCATACTTTATTCTGTAAATGTATGTGTATCAGGGAGCAAGCACATTTTAAGCAAACATTTTTTTGTACTGTTGCTTCTAGGACATCATATTGGTGGTCACTAAAAAAAAATTATGTGCTGTATAATTTGTTTAATGTAGATTGAGTACGTATAAATAACTTGAACGTTTTTGATGCTATTTATGTAGTTTTCAACACTGTAAATGTCTGGTATCTGCACGATTTTAGATTTTTGTTGTTGTTGTTGTTGTTTCAAATAGAGATTGTGATTGTCCCACGATTCTGAAAAGACAACTAATCAAAATAACATGTAATTTACTAGAGGTTCTGACATAATGTTAATTGCTGTAGTAGTCTATTTAAAAACGTTGAATTAATTTGAATGAATAATTTTTTTTTATTATTGGTTTGAACGACTCACTCAAATACTTTACTTCACTTGTTTCATTACTGGATGAATCAGGGTATTTGAACAATCTCTTGAATGAATGATTCAGTTGCTACGTTTACATGCACAACTTTTGTTTCAATTGGACTGAATTCATTCCAATTGATGAATCTGAATGTAGTGTTTACATGAACGTTAAACGTACATCAACGTTAAATCGTGTTGACAAGCACACACTGCACGAATATACAGAGTTTCCCCACTGTTTGCGCGTAATAACTATTCTCCTACATTGGTTCTTTATTTGTTTTAAACAGCAGACTTAATAGTTATCCAATTCTGGTCATAATTTGGAGACCATGAACCATTGGGCCGTGCTGCTTATCTTTATAACGCTGCAAATATGCCCCTCCTCGCGCCCAAAACCACTCGTCTGTGGATGAGAATTTTAGAATGACGGGACACTCATTTATATGACACTTTATTCAACAGGAAGAAACAGCTCATTTCAACGTCATTGCACATGCGCAGTCCTTTCGGTTTTCAATCCGATCAAGTGTTTACATGTCCTCTCGATCGGATTAGAAAAGGAATAAACCACCCATTTCAATCGGATCGAAATTTCATTCGGATCGAACTCAATCGGATCGATTAAGGTGTTTACATGAAAGCTTTTTAGTCCGATTGAGCCTTCAATCCGATGACTAACAGATTATTTGGATGCATGTAAACGTCGCCAATGACAAATACATTTTTAACAGTCACTTGTTGTTGCCACCTAGTGGCGTAACAATGGAATTAATACAGTCCTTATTTGAAGCACCAAGTTACTTTCAAAATGTGATTTGCTCTATTTTGATCGCTACCGTAGACCACAATGTTTACATCATCAGAGTTTTTAACTTTTATCCCAGTACTTCTATGATAATTTAAATATTTGTTACACAGAAATCGTGATACTGTGTGGTTGAAAAGACAAGTTTTTGAAGCTGTTTCATGATAACTGCTTTCTCTGGGTCAGCACTGTGATTGTTCTTGTCAAAGGTTTAATAGACATGGCTGAATCGCTGTCATTTAGGAATAAGATCAATAACTCTAGATTCAACAGAGACCTCATTGATTTTATTGTTGTGTTTTTACAGCATTGTATAACATTTGCTTACTTGTCCACTCGGAGGATGCATAGATTTTATCTAAAGTCTTTGATCAGAAAAGTTTTAAATGAAGTGTAATATTTGGACAAATGAATTTTCTCTTTGTGAAGCATGTTTTTTTTTATTATCTTGTTTTGCTTGAGGGTTTGGCAGCATCCTCATTTTGTCAGTCTCAATTCTAAAACCTCTTAACTTCCGGCTGACTTCATCTTGCATCGAATGAATGGAGTAGGCTAGTTTTTATGGGTGTGCTTGAGCCACACACGCACCATAGAGAGTGTGTCTGTGTGGATTTAGACTGTTGTTTTTCTTTTCTATAAAAAGTTTATAGTTTTAATTAAATGAATATATTAGTTTGCAAAATGTTAAAAAATTGTGTTTAGGTGTAAAATACAAAAACAACAGAGTCTGAGCCCTTGTAGTCTGAGGATGGAGCCCTCTTGTAGTCTGAGCTCTTTTAATTTGGTGACATCCTGGAGTTGAATTAACATCACAAAGAATAGATGCTGATATTTGAAACAGGTAGCTAATGACTGTTCTCGTTCTTCTCCAGTACATTGATAAAGAGGAGGTGGTTCTATGGATGAACACAGTGGGCCCTTATCACAACCGACAGGAGACCTATAAGTATTTCTCCCTACCATTCTGTGTGGGCACGAAGAAAACTATTAGTCATTATCATGAGACGTTAGGAGAGGCGCTACAGGGGGTTGAATTGGAGTTCAGCGGTCTGGATATCAAGTATACAGGTATGGTCTTGATACCTGTTCAACTGAACAACAGCCTAAATGCATAATTTTACTGTTATCACTGTAAAGCTGCTTTAGAACAATCTGTATCGCTATATAAATAAAGGTGACTTGACTATTGTGGCTAGCATGTTAACTTGTTCAAATAAAGCTTATCAACAAGCGTTAAATATCATTACATGAGTACTATGGATGTAATTTACATTATTTAAATTTGTAGATCATTCATCCAAATGTTTGATAGTAAGTAAGATTATTGCTCTTGTGATGATTGTAAGAATGCAATGTGGATTTGTCTTTTACAGAGGAGGTGATGCAGACGACATACTGTGACATTGAACTAGACAAACCTAAAAAAGATGCGTTTGTCTATGCCATCAAGAACCACTACTGGTATCAAATGTACATAGATGACCTTCCCATCTGGGGTGAGTAAACCGGAAGCCAGAGTGATTGGCAAGCCTGCTTTTGAGATTTTTTTATTTATTTCTATAATCTTTATTTCATCTAATATCTATTATATTTAAATTTTTTGATAGAACAATATTCGTAATAGTTTTTGTTAACAAGAACACTGTTCAGCTAAGACAGTATAAAAATGAGACTGCAATTATGAAGGCTTCAAAATATATTTTTGAGACCAATCTGTTAGCACAAACAACAAAAACAGTTTTCTGATGATCATTTTAATCATCAAAAAGTCTAGATGGGGTATTTGCTTGTGGGTGACCTTCACTGAAATGTGAGTGAAATCCTGCTGCATTCATTGTGTTCAGATCAATTTTTCTGTGCGGGTGTGCAGAGACAGGGTGACCAACTGCTCTCCAGGGTACAGTTAACTTTGTACACCTAGTTGATTAATCTTTGCAAAGAAATTAAAGTGGCATGTATGTATCTGGTCATTCTGGGACATCCTGTTCTGTGACAGTTTTTGATTTACAGAAAGCTTCTAAAGAGTATTGATTTGTCCATTATGGAACATTTGAGGCTGCAGAGAAGGTCATGAAGATGCTTGATGTCATGTTACTCTGGCTGTGACTTTCAAGTGCATGTTCCATTACAAGTCCTATGAGGAGCATCAGGATGACTGAAAGAAGTGGTTTCAATATCCAGAGAAAATGGTCTCCAAGATCTTGTATCTGGATGTGAGCCACTTCCACAAGTTAACAACAGTATCTGCCCTGCTTCCCAGTTTGCACGGCTCCATCCCTGCATTCAGTGGGATGCAATGGATGCTCACCCACTGGGTGAGAGTCTCCCATTTAGTCGTTTCTTCCGCTCTTGTCCTCGAATTCTGTTGTCTCTTGAGCCTTTGGTCACAACGTGAATGCAACTGTTTATGATTGAGGCCTATCAAGGTTGGCAAGACTTTCAACTGTCTCAACGCTGATGTAGCTTTTCATGACCTAGAACATTGAGAACTCATACGTTTCCTTCAAATTGCTGACAACCCCTTAACATAGCTCGCCCAACTCCAGCTCATCCACCATCAGGCTGCTGAGTGTCTCCTCCCAGTTAGTCAGGAAAGGGTTATGTCAGCAGTGTATGTGCAGACTCAGAGCATGTCCACTCCCAAAAGAGACTTCAGATATTCTCTTTTTACATGGCATTTTGCACCCTACACACAATTCTTCACATCCAACAGCTTGTGTAAGGGCATCTCCACAATAGTTGGGAGACTCAAGTAAGCATTCATCATTGTTAGGGACGCTGGTACAGAAATGCCAGAAAGTTTTTTAAGATCCATTGTGAGCTGCCAAAATAACTATATATTTTCTGTAAGCTTCCCATTTACTGACCATCTTCTCACTCTATATCTCAAATGATATTGTACCTTAGATAATGCATGTTACAAAGCCATTACATTGTTCTAAAAAAAAGGGAATAATAAACTGTGCCTGAAAGGGAAATCAGTTTATTAATGTATTTTAAACACGTTGTTTCCCACCAGGGGACATTTTAACAAACCATTATTGTTCAACAGAACTAATGAAATAAAATTACATTGTAAAACCATTTGTTCTGAAAGAGCAGTAGGGTTATTACATGTTCTAATAGTTGGAGAAATATTGCATTTGACTTGAAATGCATTATAAAAAGTTTGTCTTGATAGCTTAAATATTGTTGGTTCTTTACTTTAAATGACAGCATGAAATGCCATTCACTCTGTTCTGTGAAGCATTTCACATTGAACAATATTCAAGAGGAAATTATGTTCTACAGACTTGTTCGTGAGGGTTTGGTTGGATTGTAAAATGTTAGGCTGTGATATTAGTGGTTATTCTAGTAAAAGTTATGTTTTTGATATAAGTAGCCTTCTGAGGATTGTTTTGTGGGATTATTTAAGGTATTGTTGGTGAAGCTGATGAGAATGGAGAGGACTATTATCTCTGGACTTACAAAAAGCTGGAGATCGGATACAATGGGAATAGAATTGTGGATGTTAACCTGACCAGCGAGGGGAAGGTCAAGCTTGTGCCAAACACAAGAATTCCCATGTCATACTCTGTGAGTAAAGCTTTCCTAAAACTCAGAAACTTGTTAATATTAACTAATACAAATTGTCATTTAAAATTGAAGTTTGTGTGGAAAATTAATACTAATGCGTATTGTGTGAAAGAATAATTTATAATATTACAAACTTATTGCCGATCCTCACAGGTGAAGTGGAAGAAATCTGATGTGAAATTTGAGGATAGATTTGACAAATATCTTGATCCGTCCTTCTTTCAACACCGGGTAAATGGCACATATTGTTTGCTAACTCCTTCCCAGCTAATTTAAAATGTGCTTGGTGATATTGAATTTGTGGAATGTTTTTTGTGTGTGGTTTTGCACCTGACAGATTCACTGGTTCTCAATATTCAACTCTTTCATGATGGTGATTTTCCTGGTGGGCCTTGTTTCAATGATCCTGATGAGGACATTGAGGAAAGACTACGCCAGATACAGCAAAGAAGAGGAAATGGATGATATGGTGATCACTTACAGAACATTTTTGGAATTCTTTATTACATGAGCCTTATGAATCCATCACCTTTTAAGTTGCACATTTGATTTCTCTTGTATCTGTGATGAATTGGTTTATTCACAACCTCACAATGGCTGATGTTTTATAGCTTTGATAACAGCTCCAAATTTAATGCTATGTTCCTCTCAGGGATGGCGTCTTCCTCTCTGCATTTTATCAAACTCTATGCACATTCTTTTTTCTTCAGGATCGTGATCTCGGTGATGAATATGGATGGAAGCAGGTTCATGGTGATGTGTTCCGACCATCCAGCCACCCGCTGATATTCTCCTCCCTCATTGGCTCTGGGTGTCAGATCTTCTCTGTTTCCCTCATAGTCATCATTTTGGCCATGATTGAGGACTTGTATACAGAGTGAGTTTCACCTATGATTTACAGGGCAACGATATTGTCTAATAATTAAATATAGGCTTCAATAAAAATTACATTGTTGTATAACCATGATATATACATTTGGACATTTATGGAAAGGTGGGCTGTAAGGGATATTCACATTTTCTGAAGTGCTCATCAAAGGAATTTTGTGTTTGCCTTTGTAGGAGAGGGTCCATGCTGAGTACAGCCATATTTGTTTATGCTGCCACGTCCCCAGTCAACGGCTACTTTGGTGGAAGCCTTTATGCAAAACAAGGAGGTATGCAAACTGATATTTGCAACATCTGCGATAAGGATGTCCAAATGTCATTTTAACTGTATTAGCATTTATGCTTTTAAGGTAACCTATTGAAGGTGTTCTAGGTGTCTACAGACTTTTTTTCTTGTTGTTTCTTGCATAATTTTTGCAGGTAGGAGATGGATAAAGCAGATGTTCATAGGAGCTTTTCTGATCCCTGCCATGGTGTGTGGCACAGCATTCTTCATCAACTTTATTGCAATCTACTACCATGCCTCCAGAGCCATCCCATTCGGCACCATGGTGAGTTTGTCATCTGCCTTATACAGTGTGTAGTCTATACATGCCTATCTCTGACAATAATGTCAATCTCAGGTTGATTTTACAACTGGGATCAACTGCTGAGTAGAAAAGACAGTCAACTTTTTTCACATCATGTGTGTTATTTTGGACAATTAAATTTGGTTGTGAACATGCTAGTGTCATTTAGTTTCAAGTCTGCTACATATCACACATGCAATTTGTTGAAAGTGGTTTATAACCCTATCATTCTCAAAATGATAGTTCACCCAAAAATGAAAATTGTCAATAACTCACTTTCATATTGTTCCAAACTCATAAGACTGGTATTCAAAGTCCTCTGAAGAGACATAATTGCTTTATATGGTGAACAGATTTAATTTAGGCTTTTATTCACATATAAACATTGATCTTAGAGCACTCAAATTTAATAACGGAATCTCAACAGTACTTGATTGAACGAGAACAAACCTCATTGGTTCTTGTGGAACCTCGAACATGTTGGTGTGACACCTGAGAATGAACCTCATTGGTTCTTGCGTGTCAAGCAAGCATACCTGAATTTGTTTAGTGTGCTAAGATCCATGTTTATATGTGAAGAAAATCCTAAATTAAATCTGTTTATCATATAAAGGCGATCGTATCTCTTCAGAAGACTTGGATTAAACTGCTCTATTCATACGAATTTATTTTACAATCTCTTATTGAACATTTTGAACCATCAGAGTTTTGGTGGAATAGAGGGACAATGGAAGGACAGAAATCTCTCAGATTTCATTAAAAATATCTTCATTTGTGTTCTGAAAATAAATGAAAGTCTTGTGGGCTTGGAATGACATGAGAATTTTCATTTTTGGGTTAACTAACACTTTAAAGCATTAATTGCTTTGGTGCAATATTTGTTTCAAATATTATATATTATGAATTATTATTCATATATTATGTAATTTTATCTTTTTTTAAAAAATCAGGTTGCAGTGTGCTGCATCTGTTTCTTTGTAATTCTACCTCTGAACCTGGTGGGGACAATCCTGGGCAGGAACCTCTCCGGTCAGCCCAACTTTCCTTGTAGGGTCAATGCTGTACCCAGACCCATCCCAGAGAAGAAATGGTAACCTCAATCATGATTCACACATCACAGAGTGTCTCACACCTGTTCAGTTGTCTTGATATCATCCCATGCTCTCCATTGTGTCATTGTTTCATTTTTGTTTTCAGTGATTTACATGATGTTCAAACATGATCAGATTGATTTGAATGTAAATACTGTGAAGGTTTTCTATACATCAGATAAAATGATAGTTATAGACTTTTATAAATAAATTTGTCTTACTAAATGTTTCTTTGAATTGGCAGGTTTATGGAGCCAGCGGTTATTGTGTGTCTAGGTGGCATTCTTCCATTCGGGTCAATATTCATTGAGATGTAAGTCTGCACACTTCTGGGTACACACACACACCCATAATGACTATGAATATCTGTATGATTAAAAACTATCTTACATTTTCTTTCAGGTACTTCATTTTCACATCTTTCTGGGCCTACAAGATTTACTATGTGTATGGATTTATGATGCTGGTGCTGGTGATCCTGTGCATTGTTACAGTCTGTGTTACCATCGTCTGTACCTACTTCCTTCTCAATGCAGAAGACTACAGATGGTAAGGAGCATTACATGCAATTCTGTCTTTATAATGCTGTTTTGCTTATGTATTTTAATTTGTTTCCACCCTCCGTTTTCCATCCTCCCAAGTGTACTTGGGAACAGACCGTAGAGGCGTTTAAATTTGTAGGGACGTAAATGCATCATAACCAGATGACATCATGAGACTGAATGGCAGTACTTCTAATTATGACCGCCGCTAGCATAGCTAGCGAAAGCGGTCATATAGGGATTGTCAAAGTTTTTTTTTTTTTTTTTTTTTGTCATCTACTGAATTTTTCGGCAACGATACCAGGGACACCGAAACACCGGGGAACATGAAATTTGGTGGGCATGTAGCCCCACTAGACTTTTACGGAAAAATTTCGTTTGGTCCCCGGGGGCCACCCCCCCCCCCCCCCCCCCCCCCCCCCGCGCTGGGCCCCCCCAAACCCAAAAAATGCAGTTTTTCCTAAATAACTACCTGAACCGTGGCACCGAGGATGAAGAAATTGTTATGGTATGTTGGTCTTAAGGGCCCACATCAACCTAGCCCATAATCACTCATTTGTGATTTGCGCCCCTCCCATAAAAAATGAAAATGCAATATTATTCTGCTTTAATCGCCCCTATCTTCAGTTGAGATGTTCAGAACTGCACCATATTTCATGTGTATGATTAACTTGACATCCTCTGGGGGTATGCTAAGTTTCGTAGAATTTCATCCATGGGGGGGTATAAAATAAATTCATTTATGTGCACATTTAGTGACTGTACACTCATCGGCCTGTAGATGGTGGTGTTGAGCGAAGGGTTGCTGGTTTAGGATGATACTGTCACACACACACATGCAGGAATACAAACAAACGCAAGCATGCACACACACTGACATCCACACGCACAGACACACACCCATACACACACATACAAATCCACATGCACAGACACACGCGCACACACATGTACGCACGCATACATACACGCACAGACACACACATACACAAACACACACACATACACACACACACAGACAGACAGACATGCACATACTACTACTTTTTTTAGGTATATACATAAACACGCAATACAGCCAAATTGCTCCACGTCATTTATTTTTGTGGAAAGCCAGTGCAGGCCTGAGCGGCGGTCATATTTTGTACCGCCATGCGGTACATCTAGTTAATGTTTTTTTTCCTTTCTTTTTTGCAGGCAGTGGACCAGCTTTCTCTCTGCAGCCTCAACAGCAGTTTACGTTTACATGTACTCCTTCTACTACTATTTCTTTAAAACAAAGTGAGTTTTAGTTTCTTTTCCTTAAATGTCATTGTATGAATGCTCTAAATTTAAATGTCTGTCATTTACTCACCCTCGGTCACTTGATTTCCTTTCTTTTATGGAACATAAAAAGATATTTTGCAGAATTTCCAAGCTGCTATTTTCTATAAAACATTATCTATAAAGCGACAAGCTCCATAAAACTTGCAATGCAATAAAAATGCTAGAAACTACATACTAAATCTGTGTGTGAGGAACATACTGAAATTTAAGTAGCACTTTGAGCATTTGGGTTACTTGTGTGCAATAGTTATGCCCTCAGTGTTCAGCGCTCAGGTTTTACTCTCGCTCTAGCCGTTATTATTGCGCAGTGTGACTCTCCGCTCAATATTCCTCTCTATGCACATGCGCTCTGCTCAGTTGCTCACGGCCCATGCTCCACTTATGTACCGCTCATGGTCATTGGAAAAGCAAAGTCCGCTCAAATAACGCGCTGACATATGTAGTCATAGTATACTATACGTAGTATAGCCCTGCTGTGCTGTAACATGGTGTGGTAGCCGTGCTGGGCAATGCTGGTAAAATGGCGCTACCCTCTCGTTCACTGACCCGCTCACATGTTCTGATAATAATAGCTTTTTAGGACTATACATTGTTTGGATAATTGGTCAAAAAATAAATCTGTTAAATCTGATTCTGTTGCATAGAAATAATAAAGAATAATATATTGATATTTAATATTATTTTAATATTATATTTTCTGTCCAATTTTAGTGTGGTTATTTTATTGGCTTGCTTTTTTTTTATTAAGTATCATTAAAATGATTGAATTTCATTTAAAACGTCTAATATTAATACAATTATACAAATAAAAGCTCATTTAAAATAATAAATAAATAATTTTTTTAAAGCATTTTGGGTTTTTGGCCAAGTAAGTGCATCTCGAATTTTCGGTTTTGGCCCAGAATTTTCATTTTGGTGCATCCCTAAATTGCAAGTAAATTGTTTGAAAAATAGAAATAGTTTCTCATTTGCATTTAATGGATTTATTCCCTTATCTTCCGAAAAATAAGTAGCACTTGAGTAGAAGTCGCACGGGGGAAAAAACCCAAGTCGTAGATCTAAATCTGTGGATCTGATACCAATGATTAGCATGTACACATTTTTTCTGCAGGATGTATGGCTTATTTCAGACGTCATTCTATTTTGGCTACATGGCTGTGTTCAGTACTGCTCTGGGAATCATGTGTGGTGAGTACAAGAAAACTACTTCTCTAGTACAGTGATTCTCCTCGTTAATCATAAGTGTTGCTATATGGGTAGGGGAGCGACATATTCTTATGATAACACAATGCATCATCTCTTTGTTTTTAGGAGCGGTAGGTTACATGGGAACAAGTGCCTTTGTGAGGAAGATCTACACAAATGTAAAAATCGACTAGAAACTCAGCAGCGACGCTGCGGATCAGCCGACACTTCCTCCCGATCGACGCGGGCACAAAGTCTCCATTTATTTTGCAAGAAGAGATTGTGGTATCTTGTACAAAATCTAGTTTTCCATTTTCTCAATGAATTAAAAGTTGCGGCATGATGCGTACACAAGGGTTAAATGAGAGGTGTAATAAACAGGACTTTTTATTTTTTATTTTATCTGCTTTTTCGTTTTTCCCTTCAGAGGCAATGCAGGCAGTAAATGCAGGTAAAGGGGAAAGAAAGTACACCACAACGTTGCTCCTATTTCTTATAACTTTATCCCACCCCCCAAAACCATTGAACAGATCTTTATTGATGGAATAGTCTAGCTCTCTTCAGTGAAGAGGCCAAAGTGTATTGAGAGCCTTTGTTCTATTATATGAGAATATCAGAGAGTGGGGTTTACGTCCATCCTCTTGCTTGTCTGTTTTGTATTAGTCAATGCCTTCATTGTAGTATTGTTTTACATGCTTATGAATCGCACCAAAAGCATAACGTGGTTTGAAATTCCAAAATACAGAAATTCTTTTTTTCTTTCATAAATAGAAAAAACCAATATGATGTGAAGCAGACAGGTTTTAGCTCTACCTTTTCAGGGCATCTGTTGTCCTGTAGCTCAGATCCACAGACCCGCGCGGGACAGAGCTTAGCACATCAGATACAGTTCGCTATCCACAAGCAGATTCTAGTGAGACTGGTGATCTGAAATGATGGTTTGGTGGCAGATTGTTTTAATGGGATGTGTGATGTGATATTTCTTTTTCCAGTTCAGTTTTATGTTGTTGTTTGGGTTTGAATGAAGTCTGCTCGTAAAGATAATATATGGAGGGGGTTGGCCATGTATATAACCTTAATAATGTAACAGTAGATGTAGATCCCAAATGTATTTTGGTTGTACAGATTTATTAAAGGGTGTCTTTTCTTTCTTTTATGAACTGTCAGATTAGGTTTTTTGTTACTTTTTTTTGAAGGTTGGGGTGGGCTTCTTGGCACAGTTACATCTTGCCTGATATTGCATGAATTTTTCACCAAATCAAATGATCAGATTCTATTTGTTTTTGTTGATCATAATTCCATTTTAGGTGACCCTCATCACTACCCTTTATTTGCATCTTGTAGAACGGTCTCAAAAATAAGTGCTTCATTGACTTTGTGCTGCTCATAGAGGAGATAGTCATCAGCTTTTTTTAATTTTTTTTTTATTTAAAGAGTTGAAAGGCTATTCATTGTCTTGGACAGCTGACTCGTGCTTATTTTTGTATCCATGATCTGAACCAAAATTGTGATTTGTCAGACACAATTTAGGCGCACATGCTAAAACTCTGCAAACATACTGTACAAAGTGAAGTTATTGTACACTTTACTAGATGTTTTCATGGTTACTAAGTGCAGACACACTTAGAGCTGTTGTTCTTATTTTTCTTGTTCCATTGTGTAAATACAGTATGTAACAAAAAAAAGTTTGAGAAGTGGCAAAGCCTTTTTCTAAAATTCATTTCTCCCAATTTAAAAAAATTATTTCTGGTTCTTCATGTCATGTTCCATGTGAAGTCTAAAGAGACATTTTAAACACAATATTAACTTGCTGTAAAAAAGGAGAAGAAAAAAAGAAATAAACATTGTTTTTGAGGTTATGTAGGCATGGTTTATATATGAAGGAAAAGTTGTCAATTAAAATGTTCTCCCCAAGGACAGCTGAGTACTTGATGGAAGCTACAAGAATTACACAGTCAGTATGTAATGATTGCACTTTTCAGTAGAATAAACAAATGGTGTGACGGCAGCTTTATCTGTCTTCAACATATTGTGTTTCCAAAAACTTGGCCAAGAATCAGTCACACTCGAGTTACTGAGATCAAAGTATTGCTGTATCGTTATTGTACGGTACCTTTTAGCAAGGAATTTAACTGCAGTGAACGGCCCTTAAATCCTGTCTCCCTGTCTTTGAACAATAATATAAAGCAGGATTTCTCAACCTTTTTAGTAAAAAATGCATAATTTTAAACTCTTGCACTTACAAATGACAATTATTTGTTGTAACAAAAATTATGAACTACAGTGGTTAAGATTTTAATATATCCTCTTCTACCATATCCTAGGATCATTGTTTTGCTGAGATACTTAAGGTATACTATGTAACTTTTTTTTTTTTTTTTTTTAACAAATTATTTAACAAATGAAAGCAATTAAATTAATCAAAACATCATCAATCTTTTTGGAAAAACGTGCTTTTTGTCTTGCCCTGATTCACTATTTCTATTATAAGTATTTATATTTTAGACCAGATGGGATGGTGTTTGTGGAAAATTGCGTATGACACTTTGTCATGTCTGTACTTAGAGAAAAGTTGCTTTGGCTATTTGACGTGGGAGAGAGAAAAAAAAGAGAAGCAGAACAGAGGAGAGTGCTGGCAAAAAGAGAACATGACACACCACAAAATAAAATGAAAATCAACACTGGCTTGGCTTTTCAGAGATGACGAGAACAGTGATTTGAAATGTTGTAAAAGTGTTTTGAAAAGCATAGAGAAGGCGTTTTTGCTACTCGGCAAATGAGTAAGGTATTTTATTCAACAGATAAATTGCCATATGTAGGCTAGCTCTCTAACATTGTAAAGCATTATCTATTGCAAAGGTTCATATTCGTCCGCACAGTCTCACAGAGCCGAAGCACAGCCAAAACAATGTTCTTCGCCGAAACGCATGCAGTTTTGGTTTAAACTGCTAGAGAGCCAAAAATACCTTTAAGGTATAAGTTGCCATGAAATCAAAATTGACCCTATTTATTTTCTTAATGCATGTTACCTTTTTTTTTTGTTAACAGTTCATCCAAGCATATATTTTTATAAAAACTTTTGACCACACAATTTAAATGTCAACATTTCTTTGCTTATGTCATGAAGCCCTTTGGATATAAAGCATGTGCTATGGCAAAGAGACAAATTTAACAGTGCAGTGTTTAATTGGCTTTACATAAATCAAAACAGATTACACTCCCTATTAACTGCCAACATACTGATACATGATGTCTATAAATAATTATATTTATTTTGGATATGGGTTTTGAACTTGTTTCAGTTAAGTGCTAAGATCTGCAGGATCCGTCAGTAGTTTTAGGGTTTTCAGTTGACCTTCTCAAAGTATTCCTTCGAGCCATCTGGAGTCGGCTTAATCTAAAATAAAATAAAAAGTCAATTACATAATTTAAAGTCAAAACAAAAGCAACAACCCAACAAACATTTCACACTATTATTTATGGCCATGACAGACCTGCGGCGTTCATATCTGGCTTAAATACTACTCATTTACAATAATTAATGGGCAAGTTTGCTGAATTTCAACCAGCTAATTTAAAAAAATCGTGTGTACAAATTTACAAAAAGGTTTCAATCACTCATTCAGAAGTTGAGGTATTTCAATTTTTAGAAGTATTTTATGCACAAACCACATATTATACAGTGTAATCATATTGTACTTTGACACCAGTAAAACAGTAAAAGCTTACTGTGGGTGACTTTGGGGTCCAGCTGGCAGGACAGACTTCACCATGGGTTTCCACAAACTGGAAGGCCTTGACCAGACGGATGGTTTCCTCAACAGAGCGTCCAACCGGCAGGTCATTTACACTCATGTGTCGGATCACTCCATTAGGATCAATAATGAAAAGACCCCTATAATGTGAAACATCATTTAGTGATGGATAATTTGCTAAAAAAGCAAACTATCCAGCTTAGCAATGCATGAAAACAAACATACAGATACAGGAAATAAAACAAATGTTTGAGAATGTCTATAATAAAGTAATCCAAGTACATTGATTAAATGACGGTACCTTAAAGCAATTCCAGGACCCTCAAGCAGGACCCCATAGTCTCTGGACACTTGCTTTGTGAGATCAGCCAACAGAGGAATGTGGATTTTTCCTAATCCTCCACTCTAGAGAAACCAGACTTTAGTTGGCAAGCTTAACAATTGGCATGAATTTGATGCTAGTTTCCCAATCCCTTGATCCTATTTAGAGAACTGAGAATGTATAGACCGTAATGTGCACAATGTCAATCGTTGCACTGTTTGAACAACCTGTATACGGTGTGTGTGTGTGTGTTTCATTTTAGGCAACTAATCAATAGGGCCTGGTAAACAATGCAAAGTGACAACTGTATTTAGCTGCAGTGTGTACACAGCATTTGTGAAGTTAAGTATAAACCTTTCTCGGGGTGTTGGTCCAGGCCAGGTGGGTAAAGTGAGAGTCCACAGAAACACCGACTACTTGACAGTTTACATCACGAAACTCATTGGCTTTGTCACTGAAGGCGATGATCTCTGTGGGGCAAACAAAAGTGCTGCCGAGTGGGCAGAAATAAAGAAGCATTAAAAAGCATAATCCTAGAGTGACGTACAAATGTATTTAACAATTGAGATATTATAGAGAATCTTATGCATGAGTGAACGCTGTATTTCCACACTCCATAAAGGTTATTTAAAAATGATAAGTGTACTACACCAATGAACTTCCGTTAAGTTCCGTTAAATTGTGTTAAGAGTTTATTGTTAAGAAAGTGTAAACTTACAAATCTAGTGGGTAAAAGAAAAGGACCAGGTATTTGCCCTTGAAGTCTTCTAGGCTGATCTCCTTGAACTCTCCATTGAGAACAGCAGTGCCTTTGAAATGTGGGGCCTGTTGAGTGACAGCTGGGGCCCATCTTGCAGTGGCTGATATTTACAAGCATGCATGATAGATTAGCAAAGATAATGCTGTATTTAATTAAGGGCAAAAACTCAACTCTTTTAAGACTTACTGATTGAGAAGCAAGCTTTTTGTGCAGCAATGCAAGCAAGGGATTGTGGGGCCCTGATGACTGATGGTCCATTGTGAGGGACCAAGACATTCAGTCCATTAACTGCAGCTCTTCTTGCCTGTCGTTAAAAGGAGGGGACATACACGAAAGAGCCGTTATACAAATCAGTTATCGCTTTTCAACAGAATAGCACCATGCCCTAACATCGTACACAAATATCTCAAACTATACAGGCCCGCTTAATAAGAGGGGCTTTCCAAGAATACTGTAAAGTTACACTTTTGTGAACACATCTGTAGAGAGATTAGGTTTGTTTCAAAACTTTTATCTAACATAAATTGGCTAATTTTCACGTTAGGTTAAAAATCAAGTAATTTAAAACAAAAAGATCTGCACAAGCTACATGTAACAATTGTTTATTTATGGCAATTCTTCTGACAGGTATTTGACGTGCACATTGTATAAGCTCTGTAAAGGTTAAATACCGTAAAACGTATCTGCTATCGCTAACCAAACGACGACTTAACAGAATTTAACCAAATCACACTTGCACCTAATTGTAATTTAGCACTTGTTCCTTGTAATAATGTTTCGCAGTAGAAATCTCATTTATCGCTATTGCTAAATGAAACTTACAGAAGTCCTGAGAAGTCTCCCAATGGTGGCTGCCATCTTGCTAATGTGCTCTGCAATGAATGCAGTGCGCAATAAAACACCTTGAGCATCATAGCTGCGCACTAATTTTGCATTAGTTGCGCAGCACACGCACACCGATACAAGAAGTTGCTTAAAAGAATGGTTTAATAACACAAATATATAATAGATAAATTGGTGCAGACAAGAATTAAGGTTTGATAACTATAAAACCATGTAAAGCGTGACATATTAAATACAAGAACTAAAAATCGATTTTATAGGCTATAAGGTTTGCATACAGTGTAGGCCTATGTCCTACTTCATGTTTTTCAATTTTGTTAGCGAAAAACATCTTATGGTGAAAAATTTGTCTTGACCATAGACTGTAAAAATGATCCCTGATCATGCCGGAGTGTAATTGGATGATGTCTAAGCACGTGACATGCGGAAGCGTCGCAGACTTAAAAGCATGTCTCATCTGCGTGACCTACACAAGTTAAGCTTTGTTTAAGAATCATAAATTGAATTGGTAATGCTTGTAGAGCCGTCATTAAAAAGCTAAAATGGACCCCAACTTGCAGTACTGGCAAAACAATGGACAGGTACTGTCTTGAATTTGTGTGTCGTTTAAAAAATCACGTTTTGATTTATATTTGTCTTGTTCATGAAAATTATTATATCAGCGACAAATAAATAAATGAATCATTTTGCAGTCTTTTCTGAGCAGACTGCGTCTCTGGTTCAACATCCTCGACCCCCGTTATGTGTTGTCATCACAGGTGAGTAGCAGCAGCATAATCAGCACATAGCCTACATACTGTAACATAAATCACATCAGTACTGTCAATTGCTTCTTATAGAATGCCTATATGAACAGTATCTCGCGCACTATACAGGATGAAAAGAACATTGTGATATGTGTCCCTTACATATAACAATGTTTACATTTAATAGATGACAACATAATACATATTATGATTTTTCCTTAGGCTGAAATTGAGGAGGCCCGGATACTTCTTCAGAAAGAGGGAAATAAACAGAGAAATGAAAAAGTAGGCTGCACAATATGTTTAGTAGTTCATTCATTCATTCATGCATTCATTCATTCATAACAATATTCCTATCTCTTTCTAGGTTGCTAATGCTTGGTTACTGTCTCTTGTAAGTGAATGAATTTACATTTTTCAAGTGAACATGACAAACAAGTAAAGATATTCACTGGTTCTGCAGACACAGGACAAAAGAGGCTACAGAACTGAAAGAATACATTATTTTGTATCAATATCTTCACTTAACATATTTTTTGTGTGATATCTTGCTTCTTCTATTGTTTCACAAATGATACTGTGTATGTGAATGTGTAAAGAGTGCTCTGTGGATTACTTCAAAATGGAAATGTTTAAAAGTAATAGAGTACTTTAATGGTTTGATAGAGTTTTATGGTAATAGTGGTAAAACTTGGTATATGGTAATTGGTTACATATGGTAAAAAAATGTGGTTTGAAGAGACAGTTTGATTTTGCACTAAAATGAAACATTTGTTAAAGTCAGCATGAAATGGAAGTTGTGAAAGTCATTTGTACCCTATTTTGACATATATCTAAGTGAAATGGCTTCTTGGGGGAAAAAAAAGTATAGGACGGGACTTGATTTTGTCAACCGGGAATTGATTGGATGGTTGAGGTTTGCTATTACTGTAATCTCATGTGATTGCCCACCCTCGTGCTGAAAAACACGCCATCAGAGAGATATTATTTTGATTAAAGCACGGATAAATAATTATTTTTATTTCATGGTGACTTTAACATTTTTTGTCAATAATGTTGTTATACATTTTTAGTCTTCTGTCCATGCTGATACTGGAGCTGTAATCTCACCAGTGTTTCGTCCTCAAGGTATAATAAAAAAACTTGAGGGTTTGTGTTTTCTGTAATTTATGCACTTGAGATATTTCTTCATTTGTGTGAAGCATTTTGCATTCATCTGAATTGAAAATGTTCTTTTGCCTCTCTGATGACATCTACTTCTTTTTTGTTTTCAGGTTTTCTACCTATATCTGCTCCCTTGGTGAGTTTTTAATTTCAGAATGTGCTTACAATGTGCTGGAGATGAGCAACTTAAAATGTTAATTAGTGAGTTGTGAGTTTTTATAATCCACAAATGAATATATCCACATATTTTTGTTTCCTCAGGTTGTTGCAAGTTTAATACCCCACAAAGGAATTAAACATGCTTTGTTTTGGCAAGTAAGTACATTCTACATATATGTCTTCATTTGAGTTTTTTCTTATCAACTATACATTTTTGTGACAATTTTTGCTATAGTTTTTGCTTCAGGCATACTGTGCAGGATTCAACCATTCTAACAGAAATGCAACAGCGACTAAGGTAAAGAATTATATTTTAAATAAAATTAAAAACTGCTTTGCTTAGCAAACTATTTTAAACACAGTGTTACATCCCAGGATGTATTTTCTTTTCTTTTGTGTAAGTGAGTAATAATAATAATAATAATAAGAGTGTTCTGATACAGGATTTGAATTGTTACATTTATTTCATTTTTTTTGCTTAGGATAAAACAACATCAATGAAGCAGTCAATTCTTATGGTTGGAACAGTTTCCTACTCAACAATTGCAGGGGTAAGAGACATTTTTGTCACTGTCCTGTTTACTGTAAACCATATTCATCTGATGATTTTATGTTTGGAAATTGTTGACACAGGTGTGTGAAACTTATGAAACCTGTCAAGGTTCAAGGGTCATGTCCGGGTCATATTTCACCCCCTGAAATTAAAAGAAAGAAAAAAGATTATATTTAGTTTACAGAAAATTAAGCCTAATTTTGGACCATTCCGATTTTGAGCATTATTATTATTATTTTAATAATACACATAATACACATTATTGTGTATGACAATTAGGCACACATTTTCTCTAAATTATCATTAACATATTGCAAAAAATCATTTAATTCTCATTAAGGTTTTGTGAGGAAAGTTATAGATTTTTGTTTTTTTCGACACATCATTTGTTGTATTTTAATAGTACAGATAAATATTTTCTTTTGATTTTGGGGTGAAATGAGACCTGGATATGCTCTCTTTTCAGGCTCTTCCACAGATTATACTCCAGCGTTTTAGACTCTTCAGTGCTGTGATTGAGACATTCTGTAGAACCTTGTTACCTATTCCTCTCTCAGGTAAGAACACCAATGTATATGCACTCCACCTTGCATATTTACATAGTTATTTCATACATATTCCTGATCTAAAGTCTGCATTCTAGTGTCATAATACCATTGAAAGGTTTTGAGTCAAACGTGGTTTTCTAGCCTGTCTAGCTGCATTCAGTGTAATGGTGGTGAGAAGTGAAGAGTCTGAAAATGGAATACAAGTGTTTGATTCTAATGGGAATGCTGTCGGAGTCTCAAAGGAAGCTGGTTCCAAGGTGAGACTGAACCTTATTCCACCTAAGCTCCTTATCATTAAATAACTTCAATATATACTGATGAGCCAAAACATGACCAGTCACAGGTGAAGTAAATATCATTGATCATATCCTAACAAGGCCACATATTAAGGTCTGGGCAGATTAGATGGATGCAGGAGAAATGGCAAGGAATAAAGAATTTGACGAGGGCTAAAGTGTTATGACAAGTAGACTGGGTCAGAGTATCTTTAAAAATTCAAGGCTGGTGTGTTGCTCCTGGTCAGCAGTGGTGAGAATTTACTAACAGTGGTCCGATGAGTGACAAACCACAAACAGGGTGTTGGGCGCCCTGGGCTCATCGGTGTGTGAGGGCAACGGAGGCTATCCTATCTAGTCTGAGCCAACAGAAGGTCTACTGTGGCCAAGGCACACAAAATTTGAATGATGGTTATAGGGGGAGTGTGTCACAACACACAGTGCATCGAACTCTGCTGCGGATGGGACTGTGTAGCCGCAGACCAATCAGAGTGCCTATGATGACCCCTGTCCACAGTCGAAAGCACCTACACTGTGCACTCGAGCGTCAGAACTGGATCTTGGAGCAGTGGAAGAAGGTCGCCTTGTGAAGGTCGTGATGAGTCCCATTTTCTTTTACATCACGTGGACGGCCATGTACATGTGCACCGTTTGCTTGGGGAAGTGATTGCACCAGGATACACTGTGGGATGATGACAAGCCGGTGGAGGGAGTGTGATGCTCTTGGCAATGTTCTGCTGGGAAACCCTGGGTCTGGCGATTCATGTGGACGTAAATTTGACACGTCACCTACCTAAGCATTGTTGCAGACCAGGTACACCCCTTCATGACAATGGTGTTCCCCAGCAGAAGTGGCCTCTTCTAGCAGGATAATGCAACTTGCCACACTGCCCACATTGTTCTAGATTGGTTTGAGGAACATGATGAAGAATTCATGGTGTAGCCCTGGCCTCCAAATTCCCCAGATCTCAATCCAATTGAGCATCTGTGGGATGTGCTGGACCAACAAGTTCAATCCACAACAGCTCCACCTCGCAACCTACAGGACTTGAAGGATCTGCTGCTAACATCTTGGTGCCAGATACTACAAGACATCTTCAAGAATCTTGTAGATTCCATGCCTCAGCAGGTCGGCACTGTTTTGGCAGCACGCGGATGACCAACAGCATATTATGCAGGTGGTCATAATGTTTTGTCTCATCTGTGTATATTCTTCACCTGTAATTGATATTCAATGATGTCTCACATCTAATCATTCATGGATCATTTGGTTTCTACCATCATGTCTTTGTCTTAGGCCATAAAGGAAACAGCCCTCTCAAGAGCGGCTCTCTTTGGCACCACTGCAGCTGTTCCCAGTTTTCTGCTGGCTCTCCTTAAAAGGTACAAGTCAAAACCATCTGCTTCCTGTTTTACAATTTGATTCTTAAAAGTTTTCATTGTCTAAATGTGAAGTCTTCTGTCAATGTTTCAGGGCAAAGTTTGTCCAAAGAAACCCCATGATAATCGCTCCTGTTCGGCATGTCAGTACTGCCATTATTTTTGGCCTGATGATTCCTGTGTCCTTTAGTCTTTTTCCACAGTTTGGCAAGGTAACACATTAGATAACTGATGTTTGTTAAATGTTAATGCTGATTCATCATTATAGATATTTAACATTTTAATTTTGTAAATAAATTCAGACAAGCAACCTATTTTTTGTTTGCAGATAAAGAGGGAGAATTTAGAAGAGGAGTTTCAGTCACTTGAAAGTAATGGGGAACTGTTTTACCACAGAGGACTGTAATGTTGCTATTGCAAACTTGCTTATTTGAGGGTGACTTTCATTGACCGGGTTTGCTGACATGAAATGACAATGGAAACAATAGAATATTCTAAAAGTTCAATGCATTTCAGCAAAAATTCTAAATGGTGTACATTAGAAGTATTAAAAACATACACTCTTTTTTCCAAAGGATTTATTTAATTCTGTTCTACTGCCTAATGACCACATTAAGTAGTACAGCTGTACAGGTTTGAATTCATATTAATTGAATTGAATAGCTAAATTCACTGCATTGAAATGGATTTTACTAAAAAATAATAACACTTAATCAATTATACCCGTCCCTCACTCTGTTTGTTAGTGTCAATAAAATTTCTGATGCCACACATGTATACTTTATTTTGTATATTTAATGATCACACATGCATTTAAAAAAGTATCCAAGGAAACAGCATTTTACAACTCTCTGAAAATTATCACAATGTTTAAGAATTTAGAGATTAACAGTTTGAACATCCTCTTTTTTTTCAGTATATATTGCACCCAACACATTATCAGAAAATCTTCTATGATCTATTTAGGCACAGAGGATAGCCCTTGATAAAATCGGGTTTCAGATTAATAAGGAGATTAAACAAAACATATAATGGAATACTTAAGTCAATATTATGTGGAAATGCAAAATGTGGGAATGTGTTCCATCCCACAGGAATGACTTTGTATATTTAAATTAGAGTATATAATCATAAAAAGTACTCTTACAGGAATACACCTACAGATTGTTAATTAACATCCTAACTTTATGATTAGGTTTTGGCACTCAATAGTTTGGTAAAAAAGTTTTCAGTGGCTTTACATTCTGAATTTAATAGGACCCTCTAGACTAGAGCAATTAAATTTGTTTAATTGAACAATTACTATAACAGTATTATTATTTTACAGCTGAACAAATGTTAGGCATGAACTAGGCAACCGTCAGCCCTTTGCTACTGGTGTGCAATTATGAAATATTATAAAATTTCTAACAACATGCCAATACCTTGTAAATACTTGCAGAGATATAAATATAAATTGTTCATTGGCTCAAGATCTAAGTGCTACCAAAAGGTTTGATTATTAATTACTTACCTCAAACCTGTGTTATTACTTAGAAATGTCACATTCAACATTCGTAATTGCACCCATCATGTTATAGCTGTGTTGTACATCTATATCTTTATATTGTCCCAATAAAACTTTTGTCCCATTTACAACCCTGATATTAGAGATTATCCAAATGTTACAATTCATTTTGTGATTCCACTTTGAAAGGTAAGTTCCTTTCTCAGTGATTATTGTGAGGCATGCCAGTTGGATGAGATGCACTGATTGGTCAAATCTTCAAGAGTTGCTCAGCTGCAGCTAAGTGGAAGAGGAAGTTTTCAGTCGCTGGAGGGTAATGCCGCTGCTTCAGAGTCTCCAAAGTCAATTTGGAGTTGTCTGCTTCATCAGCAAGAGACATCAGATTACTGAGGATTTCTTTAGTTTTTACTGAAATATCCTGGAAACAGATTGAAAAATAAAAAAGGGGTTGGATTAAAACTACAGTGTTGCAGGATTTCCAAGTCTTGGAAAATTGAAATGCTTCAAAGGTAGATTGTGCTAAAGCTATATGATGTTTCTTTACTAACACTTAGGACCTTCTTCTTATTACTTACCTTAATAACCTGTGCATCTGTGCGATCAGTGTCTTCTGCAGCCTGGACAATGAAGTTGCCGATCTCTTTATGGAGTTTTCCCATAGCCATTGCCTCTGAAAAAACAAGGCATGGTAAGTGGTACTTGACAATTCTACTTAGTCTCTATCAATCTGTAAAGCAAAATCTCTCACCTTTGGCATTTTGAGAGACAGTGATCTCACTGTCTGGTAGATTTACATACACATCAAACAGGTCTGATCTGTCTCTGACTTCAGCATCGACAAACCCTGCAACATACCCTATAGAGAAAGTGAACAAGATACATAAATATTGCAAGAGTGATAACAATAAATTGGGAGAAGGACCTGTTTTCCCTTGTACCTGTACACAGCTTGAGGTTTTCCAGCTCATTATTATCCAGGTGAACAAAAGGGTGGAGTATGGACCAGTCTTTTCTATGCCATACTAGGCCAGGAAGAGCTCTGGTTTTAAAAAGAAAAACACATTTACCACTTCTAGCCTTTTTAGTGCATGGCGATTATCGTTAACATGTTCAAAGGTTTGGGGTCAGTACGATTTATTTTGGTTTTCTTCTTGAAATAAATGAATCAATCAATCTATGAGACCCCAATGGTTGACCGTTTATTCTTACATGATGTGCAGAAAGTAAGAAATAGAACCATAAGCACCTGCTGCTCTTTGTTACAGCACCACAGGACATAAACACTAAGATACTTAAATTCAATGTGACATGCGGTTTTCAACATATTTTACTTCCAAACTCTGACATTTCTAATGTACGTCAATGAATCATGCACAATGCGATTAGGAATGTAAATAGTCAACTTTGATTTCATGTTAACTTAATGATCACGTTGTGCAATTTCCATGGTTACCTTGTGAACTCCAGCAGCGCCTCAATCCGTGGGTGATAGACCACCACTCTTTTTTTCAGCATTAGTGCTGTGTAAAGGATGATGGTCTCCATACCAAATTGTGACACAACATCTAAAATAAAGATGGAATATCTCATGAAGTCTTAAATATAGCAAACTGGATACCATACATAAATGTTTTACAGAACTGAGATGCTTTCTTGAAAGATTTCTCAAATAACAACCATGAAGCCAATTGGAGCAAATGGCTATGGTACCAAAAGTAAACACCAGATGATTTTAGCAGTTCATTTCTTGCTTCATGTTGCCATAAGTGCTTGTAATGTTAATTTTAAAGGTGCACCCCTAACCTTTTAAGGAGCCAGCCAGGTAGGCCTTCCTGACGTCATAATCTTTGATAAGGAAGGAACCGTTCTCATCACTCTGGCATATCCCTTTGGTCAGAACAGCAATGTAGCCTTCCATCATCTTCACAGGACTTCCATGTTTAATATACATCCTGAGCAAAAACAATGTTAAAGATGCAACATCACAAACACACAAAAACTTGGTGTATGTCCTTAGAAATGACTTAATGACAAACAAAAGATGCTTACTGAAAGTAATAATGCTAAATGACCAATTATTTAAACCCAAAACAAAAATCTACACTCAAGCGGGAACCTCTATGTTGCGCACTAAATGTTTTTTACTTAAATTAAACCTACCTGCACAGAACTCTACTGAATGCAGCATATTTTTCAGGGTTGAAGTCCTTAGCTGTGATAACTATTGAGAAATGTGTCACCTTTGAATGAAATTGAGCAGTCAGTTAGCAAGCCGGCATGATTCTGATCATTTATTTAGATTAAAAATAAGTGCCATCTGTCTACAAAGCATTCAGCACTTACGGTGAAAAGCATGTAATGAGATATACTAAGTTGTCAGATTTGTCACAAAAGAAGTTATAATTGCAATATATTATAGCAGCGCTTCTCCAAGCCCCCTATTGTCCACGACAATATTCAAACAATATATACCCCTTGTAAAGGTTTTTACAAGATTGGGAACAGTTTTTAAAGGAAACAAACAGTTGTTGAGAGGGTAAATATAAGTGCTGTCAAATCGATAAATCGCATCTTACATTAAAGTTTGTGTTTACATAATATGTGTGTGTGTGTATATTATTAAATTTATATATATGGGTGTGTGTGTGTGCATGTCTGTGTATATGAATTAAGTAATTCATTCAGGTTTGGAATGACATAAAAGATGGGTAAATAAACAAATTGTTCATTTTACGTTATTTGAGCACAGGTTTGTAAGCTTTCAGGATGGCAGTGGTGTCCTAATCGTGAAGTCTGGTACCTTCTTAAGCGCAGTTGGCTCCTGAACCTCGACAGTGGTGATGTAGTACCAGGTTCTGCAGTACTGTCCGAACACAAACGTGTGCAGCACCCGATTGTCCAACGTCAGGCAACATTTTCTCAACAGAACCTCTCGCAGATCAGCACCAATGGAAGGATAGCACCAAACCCAAAGCGTGTCTGCATTTACATCTTTCTCTGTGAACGGGGGACAAATTCAATTACTGACAAAATAATCATTATTCTATAACTAAAGGGACAGTTTTCCCAAAAATATTTTGTCATATATCCTTTTTCTTCTGCAGAAAACAAAATAAGATGTTAGACTCAGTCACCATTTCCTTTCACTGCATCCATTTCCACAAAATGAAAGTGAATAGTGACTGACAAAAAAGTGCTGTCACTCTGGTTGGGAAAAATATGAGGGCGTGTAAGCTACTACAGAACTTTGTATGGGAGTGAACTAATGCATACAATGTACATACAAATATTATCTTTTCCCGTTATTTCGATCTTACCAATAAGTCCAAGACTCAGCATCAGGTCAGATGTAGCCATATTCCATTCCTTATCCACGTTAATCTGTTTCGAATACTTTAATGATTTATTTATAAACAGTTATGTCTACAGGAAGCAGATGGGAAGCAGATGAAAATGTTTTTCAGAGCGAATAGACATAACCCATTGTCAAATATGCCGGGACAGTATATCCAAAAAAACATTAAAATGCCAAAACGGTTCTCCTTGCAAAATAGATGTTAGTGTTGAATCCAGCTGCAGTTTTCTTTTGAAAGCATAGCGTTACGAATTATCAATTAGTTTCTTGTATATCAGTGTAAGTGAATCAGTTGTGGAATTGCAATAATTCCGGCGAGTATGTGTATCAAAGATATGTAAAGAGGAAAACGATATAAACATAAAATGAAAACTTATCAAGAACAGTGAATCTCCACTACTGGTCAAGTGACCAACATGCCTTCTTCCGGGTTTAATTCTCTGAGTTCAACCAAAATATTCAGAAACATATTGCCATCTAGTGTGTTGGTGCGTTTAAAGTTCAAACACAATAAATCCCAGCAGGATTTAAATAGAAACATTGAAACTATAGTAAGCTAGGCGTACTAAATTATAGATTTTCAAATAATCTTTAAATGTCACAAAACTTGGAGCAACTATACAGATGATACAGATTAAACCTCAGGCTACTCTTAAAAATTCACCACATGTATAAATATCATTAACTGATTTGAAGTAAACATTTTAGGTAACAAAGAGAATTAATAATATCTAGTTCTATAGCCTAAGTTTAATTGTGTCCGCTTTTGAAAGCGTTTATTTTAACAAGAAGAAAGAAGTGTTGTGAAATTTTACTAGTTTCCCTTGTTAACTTTTAAACAAAAGACAGAATTAGAGGTAGGCCTATACATGCCACGAAAAATAAATAAATAAATCTGTATATAATTTATTCAGCCATGTTGTTCCAAACCTGTAAGACTTTCTTTCTGTGAAACATAAAATAAGTTATGTAGGCCTAATGCTTGGCACATAATAATAATTGTTCATAGAATAGTTTTAATAAATTAATATTAATACAATATGCATGCAGTATAATTGTGACTATGTGTTCTTTAATTGTCATGCTTTAAAAAAAAATCTTACCTTTTTTTCACTCTTATGTGTTTTGTATTCTATAGGGATTATTTCTAAGAAGAAAAAAATATTGAAAAGTCAAACAGCCATCCTATGAATAATGTGTACTTTAAATGTCTACAATAAAAGGCAGACAATTTAATTATTCTTGTCATAATGTGTCAAACTGCTTTTCTGCAGGTAATTTATTTCCTTTTTATAATGGTTGAATATTTACAGTTCCAAAGTTACACGGGCTTTCGTCAGATTCGTCTTGAGTAACATTTCAGTCCTGATGAATTTATTTAGGCCTATATTTAATTAGCATGTTATTGCATCATGTCTGTCATCTGAACTGTAGATGAGCCCGTGGAGGAAGTGTGCGCAGTGCAGAGGAGATAAGACCTTTGAAATCAGTTGTTTGTTCAGACTCAAGTTCATCATTGGTTAGCTTACAATACAGCCATTCGGAAAGTAGACCGGACATTTTAACAGAAATACAGCAAACAATATACAGAATTCAAATGATGGGACTTACAGTGATATTTTTATGGGTACCTGCACATATTGGTATCCAAGGAAATGAAATGGCATGGCAGATAAGGCAGCAAAAGAAGCCATAAAAAACAATGACTTTAACATAAGTGTACAGTATAAGTAAGAATGAAATCAAGAGTATTATTAAGGAAAGGTGGAAAAAACAATGGGACATGGAGAAAAAAGGTTGATGGTTTTACAGAATTCAAAGGAAAGTGGGAGAGGTGAGAAGTGCAGTAAAAAACAGATGAGATAATAATATCAAGGATGGGATTTGGACATACAAGACTAACAGTACACTTTATAAAATGGGTAAACATGATACGGGAAGGTGTGCATTTTGTGGGCAAGAAGAAACTGGAACATGTTATGCTACACTGTCAGAAATACGAGCCTGAAAGAAGGATTAATGCAAAATCTAGAAAAAAAATTAAATGTAATTTAAACTAGGAGATATTTTACAAATAACTCAGGAAATGAATGTTATAGTTTTATTTTTCAGTATCTTAGAATAACTAATTTGTGGGAGAGCTTATCTCATTTTGATCCACACTCCAGATCAGTCGGAGGCGGTAATACACCATTTCGTTGTTTGTCCACCGCCAAAAAAAATTCAAAGAAGAAGAAGAGGAAGTGTGCGCGCGCACACCCATACGGGAACTCTCGTCTTCGTCGCCGGGGACGTTCACGTGCGCTAGTCCTTTCTAGCTTGAGCGGCGAGAAGTCACAGGTCGGATGGACAGGCAGAGTCAATAAAACAGCCTCTACAACCTGAAAACCGCCTGCTAGCAAGCTATAACAATGCCAGCCTATTTCCAGAGACCGGAGAATGCTCTCAAACGAGCAAACGGTGAGTGAATATACTGTAACCTGCCGTCTCTTGGACTGTAGTCGTGAGTTAGCTGTTAGCTCGATATGGCGCGTGCTGGAGTAGCCATGTTTCCCACAGGCTCTGGTGCAGGCCGGATGCCACCGTTACTGGGCCCGTGTGTCACGTATGATGCAGCGTTTCAAATGTCCTGCATTCAATCATATCTACCTCTTCTTAGTGTGCTCACAGAGAGGACTCGATTAGAAATTAAGTGTAAATAATCGGCATTCTTTTTAAAAACAGATGGAGAGCGTTTTTTGCGTGTTAGCAAGCTATTCCATTCCGCTAGCTTAGCTCTGACAACTTCTGGTATCGAAGGATAAAGATTAATGACAATGTGCGTGAAAAAAAAAAATCCTCTAGAGTCTAGACTGTAACAGTCTAACGCTTATTCATGAATGAAGAGCAAATACGTTGTCATTTGGTCATAGTAACAATCAGATTGTGAATTGAGTGACACACAGCACTGCGCACCTGCCACCAGCTTGAACGTATAAAATGGTTTCTTTTCTCAGATCGCAGTCTTATAGTCAGCTGTAAATGTCATATTTGGGTGGAAGACTATATGTCCCAGTGATTCATTCCATTCTGGATGCAGTATATTTCATAATTGAACAAATTCCCTGAGGTTTGCAGGTCATGACGTTCTTTCTGTTTCTCTTTTTCAGAGTTTCTTGAAGTTGGTAAAAAGCAGCCAGCTTTGGATGTTCTCTATGATGTTATCAAGAGCAAAAAACATCGAACATGGCAGAAGATACACGAGCCAATTATGCTCAAGTACTTGGAGCTCTGTGTGGACCTTCGCAAGAGCCACTTGGCAAAGGAGGGACTGTATCAGTACAAAAACATCTGTCAACAGGTTTGCACCCCTATTATACAAACTATATATTTTGCCTCAGCAGTAAGTTATACATTTTAAAGTCGGAATGAAATTAAAATTCACCCTATCAATTTTCTAATTGCATTTTAAAGATCTCGTTGTGAACAATTCGTCTTTGCACATCTTTCATTTAAAAAAAAATGCTTTGACCTCGATCTTCCAGTGAAAACGACAGACTATTCTCTGGTGACGCATACTCTGCCTCCACTTTAAAAATGCAAATGTTTTTTATTCCTTTTTCAATAATCTGTTATACTTGTATGTACTTCACAATATGGAATAAAAGATCTGTTGCTACTTTCGTTTCATCGTGACTTTAAACCTTAGTTATTTGTGTCATTATGCTCTTAGGTTATGTTTATACAATATTTCCAATCATGATGATTTTCAGTGAACCTTTAATTGTAGAATTGGCCTCAAATTTCTGTATAGATGAAAACAGACATGTAAATAATCAATTCCATCCTTCTTGAGGATGAAGTTACTGATTAATGCTAATTATATGCTTCAGGTGAATATCAAATCCCTGGAAGATGTGGTCCGCGCTTACCTGAAACTTGCGGAAGAGAAGACCGAGACAGCGAAAGAGGAGTCTCAGCAGATGGTGCTGGACATTGAGGATCTGGACAACATTCAGACCCCAGAAAGGTACAGGAACCTAAACAGTTCCTTCCTAGTGATGTCTCTATAGAGAATTTGTTGTTGCTGTGCATTTTTTTAGTAATTTCAGAATTTATTTACATCTAGAAATCATGTTAAATTTTAACATGCTGAAAGGACTTCTACATTCAAATTCATGTTCATGAGGACAATCAAGTAAAAAAAAAAATCCTTTTTTTAGTGTTCTGTTGAGTGCCGTCAGTGGTGAAGACACTCAAGACCGCACTGACAGACTTTTGCTCACGCCTTGGGTCAAGTTCCTGTGGGAGTCATACCGCCAGTGCCTGGACCTGCTAAGGAATAACTCCAAAGTTGAGCGCCTTTACCATGACATTGCTCAGCAAGGTCAGTGTACACTTCATATAATACAGAAACATCTGTTAATGGGAGTGTTAGCATATGGTACAGATAAGGGTTTATATGTTGAGTTCGGGAATGTCGTTCCTTCCTATTGATGTAGTTCAGGTTACTGTGGATAAATACATACACTACCATCCAAAATGGGATCGGCAAGATTCTTTTAATGTTTCTGAAAGAAGTCTTCTATTCTCACCAAGGCTGCATTTATTTTATAAAAAATGCAGTAAGAACAGTAATATTGTGAAATATGAATGTAACTTAAAATAACTTTTCTATTTTAAAGTAATGTATTCCTGTGATGTTTGTCAGTGTCTAATATGCTGATTTGGTGCTCAATATTTTTTTTTAGGAATGTTTAAAAGCAGTTGTGCTGCTAAATAATTTTTGTGGAAACGATGCATCTTTTTAAATTAAGATTCTTTGAATAGAAAGAGCAGCATTTATTTGAAACAAAAATATTTTGTAACATCATGAATGTCTTTACTGTCATTTTGATCAGTTTAATGCATCCTTGCTGATTAAAAATTTCATCCAAAAAAGAGAAACATATTGATCTCAATCTTTTTAACGAAAGTATAAGTAATAATCATGTTATATAATACCTAAAATGTACATTTTGTTTGTACACTAATTAAAAAAAAATATATTTTTTTTTTCTCTCATAGCATTTAAGTTTTGCCTTCAGTACACCCGCAAAGCAGAGTTCCGTAAGCTGTGTGACAACCTGCGAATGCACCTGGGGCAGATCCAACGTCATCACAACCAGAGCACCGCCATCAACCTGAACAACCCCGAGAGCCAGTCCATGCACCTCGAGACACGTCTGGTCCAGCTGGACAGCGCTATTAGCATGGAGCTGTGGCAGGTCTCTGTGCTCTATTGTAGGCACCAATGTTTCATAGAAATGTTAAATTCATAGAAATGTTGAATTTGATCAATTCAAATATATTTAGTTGCATATAGTTTCCATTTGTACTGCTCCTTTAAACCTTTTTTTTTTTTCAGTGCAAAGGAGAGATTACAGAAAAAGAAATAATGCCAAAGAAATGTTGTTTTTGCTTGTTATATGTTGCACAAGCTTTGACTTGATGACTGATCACACTGGTTGCATTCAAACATAGGAAGCGTTCAAAGCAGTTGAAGACATCCATGGATTATTCGCCCTCTCAAAGAAGCCCCCTAAACCTCAGCTTATGGCCAACTACTACAACAAGGTGTCCACTGTATTCTGGAAGTCTGGCAATGCCTTATTCCATGCCTGTACCCTACACAGACTCTATCACCTCTCCCGAGAAATGCGCAAGAATCTCACCCAAGAAGAGATGCAGAGGTTAGCATTAAATAGGAGTGATTTTCAGCTTGAAGAAGGAATTGGGTTAAATGCTTTGTGGAATTATTTTTCTGTCATTTTACTGTAGGGTAGTTTTCCCTTGAAATCAGAACTTATCATTTCATTTATTAGTTCATTGAGACTTGAATGTTTTTAATTGCTCTGTATATTGTACTCATTTCCCTCAGAATGTCCACTCGTGTGCTCTTGGCCACTCTGTCTATTCCCATCACCCCTGAGCGCACTGATATCGCTCGTCTTTTGGACATGGATGGCATCATTGTGGAGAAACACCGCAGACTGGCTACTCTACTTGGCCTACAGTCTCCACCCACCCGTCAGAGTCTCATCAATGACATGGTAATAGCCTGTCTATTGTCATACCTCAAAGGGATGGTTCACCCCAAAATAAAAAATGGTCATTTACTCACCCTCATGTCGCTCCAAACCATAACATTTTGTTCATTTTTTTTAAACACAAATTAAGATATTTTTAATGAAACCTGAGATGTTTCTGTACTTCTATTGAGGGTCAATTTAACAAACTCTCAAGTTGAGTAAATGATGACACAATTTTTTATTTTTGGGTGAACTATCCCTTAAACGTTGTTGTTTCTTGATATTTGGTAGATCATGTGTGACAGTGTTAGTTAGAAAAGATTTCAAATATTGCAAATTATACCAACAAAGAATGTATTATTCTTGTCATAGGTGAGGTTCAACCTGCTTCAGTATATTGTCCCTGAAGTTAAAGAGCTCTACAACTGGTTGGAGATGGACTTCCATCCTCTTAAACTTTGTGGAAGAGTGACTAAGGTGAGTAGCACTTGCCACATAATGCATATTTGCTTTTGTGTCTTTAAAGTAATTCATTTAATTTAAATTGTGTTAAGTCTATTCTGGTTGTTTTAGTTTTTTTGATGATCTAAGAATTTACATTTCCAGAATAATGTTAACATGCATCCACGCTGTACCATTAAAACTAGGGATGCACGATTAATCGCAATTAACATGAGACGCACTTAAACCGATTTGGCTTATCACGATTATGAAATGGCAAAGGCTGCGATTTATTTATGCGCAGCTTGTCGTTGATGTATGGCTCTGTAAACGCTGCTCCATCTGAAAGCACTGAGTTTGAGTCACTTAAACTGTGTGAAAAGCAACACTCGTCAAACATAAGGTTTATGAAGACAACATTTAATAACATGCTTTTACTCCAAACTCACTTCATAACGACAGTTGAGCATCCTTCTGTGAAATGATGCCCATTGGGATTTCCTGGAATGAGTGTTATCATACTTGGCGTGTCTGTGCGACAGCCCCCTCTGGTGTTCAGATGGAGCAGCATTTACTACCGATCATCCGTGCTGCACTGACAAACTGCAGCCTTTGCCAAATCACGTACGGTTTCATTGCGATTAATCGTGCAGCCCTAATTAAACCTAATAAGTGACAAATTTTCATAAACTTAATTGTAGTTAAGAGGAAGAGTGATGCCCTTGTTAGACCATTTTGACACAGCAGTCTTCAATGTTGTGGTGTTCTTGAAATCAATGCACATTAAAGACATAATGTTCATGTAGTGTTTGTGTTCTTGCTGCTGATGCTTAGGTATTGAACTGGGTGAGGGACCAAACTGAGAAGGAATCAGACCTGCAGCATTATGTTCCTCACTTGCAGAACAACACCATCCTTAGACTGCTACAGCAGGTTGGTGTGATTGTCTACCCCCAGACTTCAAATATCTACTTGAGGAATCATTGCATGCATAGGTCTTCTGCAAATCTTCAGTCTTGTCTTCTGTGTTTTAATGTATCAGGTGGCTCAGATCTACCAAAGCATTGAGTTCAGCAGGTTGGCATCTCTGGTACCATTTGTTGATGCTTTCCAACTGGAGCGCTCCATTGTAGATGCAGCACGGCACTGTGACCTGCAGGTACAGTTCATAAAGTTTTAGTCATCAAACTGTAATATCTGGCTTTCATTTGTCTTAACATTTCTTAACCAGCACATGTATATCTTTCACACTTAGCTTCTAATGCTGCGTTCACACCGGACGCGAATAGCGCGTCAAATTCGCGTCTACCGCGTCTAGTTTGACGCTTGACCACATGTGTACATTCGCGTGTCAAGAGCGAGATTGACGCGCGTAAAAACAAAAGTTTGAAGCGACATTTACGCGCGTCAGAGGCGAAAGTTTCGAAACCCGTTGGCGGCCATCTTTTTTAGATGTTTATCGAGCATTAGCATTAGCATTAATCGAGAGAGTCACCGCTCGTATATGCTCTGGAGAGCAGAAACAGCTGCGTAGGGGACATCGTCGCTGTACTCGGGTCCACCAGACTCTCCGGAGGGTTTCAGGAGTTTCACAATTTGGTCCAGGACCTAGGTTTGGTGGACCTAACGGTGAGGACGCTGACGAGGACAGCGTAGGCCGTATAAGGCCTCGGCCTCGAGTGGTCGCTGCCTGACGAGCCCGCGCTGTACAGCCCGGCGCGAGGTTCACCCTCGCCCGCACCCACCTAATCTGTCATTTATTTTTGTTTTGATAATAAATGGAGCCAGCCTCCAAAAGTGAAACCTGTCCTGTGATTTTTTTTTTTTTTAGTTTGTATACACTAAATTGTATTTGTTGTCTTCACATTACATTAATAATGTTTCATATAGATATGGAATAAATTGCATTCAATACAAAATGAGTATCTCTCATATATTGAAATCGAGTTTTTATGTGAAAGATTTGCTTTGTTGTGCATTTTAGTCATATTACAAAATAATGTATTGACATAAACATAAAATAACATTATAAACTGTCACTTCACCACGTGACAGCAGCAAGCAGCTGAAGCAGGCTTCTGATTGGTTAACGCGGCGCGAATTGACGCAGAAGTTCAGATTTTTCAACTCGGGCGGCAGACGCGAATTCGCGTCAAACACGAGAATGCACAAAAAGCACTACATAAAACATTCGCGCGTAACGCGCTTAACGCACCAGACGCTCAATTCGCGCCATTCGCGCGAACTTGACGCGCGAATGAGGCGTATTCGCGTCTACCGCGCCGCGCTCTACGCCTCATTCGCGCCGCAGGAATTTTTTACGCGCGTAACGCGTCTTTGCATTGACTTAACATTGAAATCACTCGCGCCTGACGCGCAATTCGCGTCCGGTGTGAACGCACCATAATGCAAGCATATTAGTGTAGGTGTTTAAATGTTAAAGAGAATCTTTAAAATGTTGTAGTAACTTTCACTTTGTATTTATTAAACCTAAAGGTGCGCATTGATCATTCATCTCGCACTCTGAGTTTTGGCTCCGATCTGAACTACTCTACTAAAGAGGATTCTCCAGTAGGTCCATTCCTACAGAACATGCCCTCTGAACAGATACGAAATCAGCTCACTGCCATGTCATCCTCCTTGGCTAAAGCCATTGATGTCATCAAACCTACCTCCATACTGGTAAGAGAACTGTTAATTATCATAGAATATCTCCCTGCTGGTCAGTTTTCAGTTTGATGATCAACTCCACCTTTTCACCCAGCAAGAACATGAGGAACAGAGTCAACTGGCCATCACAGCCTACCTGAAGAATGCACGGAAAGAGCATCAGCGCATCCTCGCTCGCCGACAAACAATTGAGGAACGCAAGGAGCGTCTGGAGAGCCTCAACATCCAGAGGGAGAAAGAGGAGCTGGAGCAGCGGGAGGCAGAGCTTCAGAAGGTGCGCAAAGCCGAAGAGGAGCGTCTTAAACAGGAGGCCAAAGAGCGAGAGAAGGAGCGTATCATGCAAGAACATGAACTGATCAAAAAGAAGACAGTGCGTGAGCGACTGGAGCAGATCAAGAAGACTGAGCTTGGAGCCAAGGCCTTCAAAGATATTGATATTGAGGTAATGAGTTTGTTAGGGAAGTGGCCATTGAGCCCAGAACAAATCAGAAAGTTTTATTGGCAAAATACCCTGGAAATTAAATAATTATTTAAATTTTTTCTGTTGTAGGATCTGGAGGAACTGGACCCTGACTTCATCATGGCCAAACAGGTTGAACAACTAGAAAAGGAGAAGAAAGAGCTTCAAGAGCGTCTGAAAAACCAGGAAAAGAAGGTACAGTTTCCTTACCCATTCATTTAAGTACTTTTATTGCAAATAACTGTTGGTAATCTGTTTAAAATGTCAAAGAATTAGGGTTAATTCTGTTTGGATGAGTAGATGACTGCATAATATCATCACACCACTGTAATATTCGGCATATTCCAGATCGACTACTTTGAGAGGGCCAAGCGCCTTGAGGAGATTCCTCTGATCAAGAAAGCCTACGAAGAGCAGCGCATCAAAGACATGGAGTTATGGGAGCTGCAGGAGGAAGAGAGGGTAATAATCGCATACGGCCTTTTACACTTGAATGTGATTTACTTTGCCCTCGGGTCAAAGTGTCTCAAATTCCCCACTTACTGGAACATACTTTCACTTTAACTGTAGTTTGAAGTATTTCTTAAGGCCCTATTTTGTCATTGTCTGGTTTTAGTTTGATTCAGATGTAGTGATGTCATGTTGTTTAGTGTAATTGAAGCTAAAGGTTGTTGTGCTCATCTGTTGCTCAGATAAGCAATATGAAGATGGAGCGTGAGAAGGCACTAGAACACAAACAGAGAATGTCCAGGATGATGGAGGACAAGGAGAACTTTCTGTCCAAAATTAAAGAAGCTCGAAGCTTCATCTATGAGGTAATTTGTTTTTTTCTCATTTAAATCTAATTTATTCAGATAATGTTTTACAGATTATGTATTTGCCCTCAATTACTAGTATGGACAATGTTCAAAATATAGTAGCATAAAGTCCTTGACGTTCAGGATCTTAACACTTGGCTAAGCTTTGAGCAATTCTCATGTACCCAGGAAAAACTCAAGCATTTCGAAGAACGTATGGTTGAGGAGAGGAAGAAGCGTCTTGAGGAGCGAAAGAAGCAGCGCAAGGAAGACAGGCGAAATGCCTTCTATCGCCAGAAAGAAGAGGACGCTCAGAGAATCCACGAGGAACAGCTCAAAAAAGGTTCTTATCTGCTGTTCATCAACCTTCAGTTAACTCATTATACTAACTCGTTGATTCATTATAATTGAATGAATAGTCTCTTTGCGATCTTCATAAAAAAACTTTTTAAATATTCATATCTTATTTCATGTCATGCATAAACTCTTTTTGCCACATGTGCATGCTTTTGAATTGTTTTTTGATTTTGTGTGTTTTAGAGCGGGAAGAGCGGGAACGCTTGGAACAGGAGCAAAGAGAGGAGGAAGAACGCGAATACCAGGAGCGTCTGCGTAAGCTGGAGGAACAGGAAAGAAAGCAGCGTGCCCGACAACAGGAAATTGAGGAGCGTGAACGTCGTAAAGAGGAGGAGAGGAGGGCACCAGAAGAAAAACCCACCAAGGTATATCATGTGAACCCTGCTTAAAATTTGCTTGAACACCATATACTACTAGGGCTGTCACAATTCCTTGATTAAATTTGAGTGCTCGAATAAAAAAAAAGCCTTGATTTGCATATTACGTGTCTATGAACTAGCAGAATCCATGAACTGCATTATTAGACTATAGCATTGGGCTGGGCGATTAAATCACGATTAAAATTACACGCAACATAGGGAGCTTTGACCTCACCACTAACGTGCTGCTTTAGCAAGGTTCCGTGAAAAAGTATCCGCTTTTATTTTCCTTTTAAGCCCCGAAGAAGGTATTACGGGTTCATCAAGTTCGTTGAACTTATTGATCACTTTTAGTCAGTTTTGACAAAACTCCTCTCAGCTAGCGCGTCTTTTCGAAGTGACTAACAGCCTTTTCACCTGACCTGAATACTGCGTGGAGTGCTCGCTGATTCGCTAAAACGGACTTAGCAGGTTGTGTTCACAAACAACAAGAGTGCTTGTCGGTTTCTGCTGTAAAAAATGAACGTGTGATGCCTTGACAGTGGACAATACTGGCTTTTGTGACAAAACGTGTTTAGGGTTCAGTCAATCTTGGCAGGCGTCTATTTCAGAAAATAAAGTTATAAAGACACATCGGCAGACACTATGGTGAGTAATAAGTAGATGAGTAGTACGGAAATAAGTAGATGTGGAGAGTGTCAAAATAAAGGTACTATATATCAATATTTTACGTGTGGCATCGATCAAATGTCTTGCGATGCATCGATCTATATCGATGTATTGTTACACCAAACACTTGTCTACACGTTGTTATTGAGCAAGCAGTACTTGGCTCATCTTAGAGCGTGCGCACAGAAAAGCCACTTAATGCAGTTTTAATAACTTCTTTTTTTTTTTAAGCACGTCCTGCAACAGTAGACTGTATTTTACAACAATCACGGATCTAGCTAATTTGAAGGTTAAGTTTGGCCTTTTAGGGAGGAAAGAAAGCGCACTGCTGTGAAGAAAGAAATGCACTAAAATCACACAGTCCTAGTTTCTAGCTGTCATTGCTGTAGGGCTGCTGTCGTTCAAATGACTCCACTTTCTGCAAAGAGGTTGCAAATTTATTGTCCTTTTCAGATACTTGGTAGAACTGCCAGACAGTATAATGTAGTGAATCGGTTTTAGCTGTGCATAAAGAAATTGTCTTGCGAGTTTCACGTCATCTGATCTGCCTTTATATAGACCAACGATCAAACTATATAAAAATATTATTGGCCGATAGCGATTGGCGCCCGATCAATCAGAACACCCTTATTGTAAAGGCTATTGTTCACTTAGGTCTATTTTTATTACCACAAAAAATATTATCCGATTAATCAAGTAAAAAAAATCCATCTTTGATTAATGAAAATACTATCCGTCAAAAAAAATCAGACCGATTACTCGATTGCCAAAATAATTGTTTGTGACAGCCCTATATACTACTGTTCAAAAGTTAACCGTTGGTAAGATATTTTTGTTCTTTTTTGTTCAGCAAGTCTTATGCTGCTTATGCTCGAGGCTACATTTATTTGGAAAAGAAATTGTCAAAACTGTTTAAAATAACTTAGGAATAAATTACATTTTATATTATATTATTTAGATTATAAGTTGAATTTTCACCATTACTCCAGTCTTCAGTGTCACATGATCCTTAATAAGAAATATTTATTAAGTACCAAATCCGCATATTAGAATTATAATTCTTTTGTAAATGTTAAAGTTGTGCTGCTTAATATTTTTTTCAGGATTCTTTGATTTAATAAAAAATTTAAAGAACAACATTTATTTTTTTTAAAGTCTTTAACATTATAAATGTCTTTTTGTGTTTTTCTATTCAGATGATGACAGAGGTTAGTCAATCAGATATAACACAAATGTTTAGGCCTATATCTTGGGTCAAATTTATAAAACAATTTTCTTCAGGAATTGCCTGAACGGGAAGAAAGCGGCTGGAGGAAACGTGGTGAGGGCGAGTCAGAGTGGCGACGTCCTGTTGGTGACAAGTAAGTGATATCAATTTTATTGACAAGTTTAAAAAAAGCTTTAAAAAAGATGCCACGTATGGAGATTCAGTGTCCTTTTTTTTTTCTCCCAGGGACTGGCGTCAGGAAGGACGTGAAGAGCCTGAACGAGAAGACCGTGAGCGTGAACTGCCCTTCCGGAGAGGCGTAGAAAGTTCTCGTCGTGGCGGCTCAGATGACAAAGGACTCCGACGTGGCTTTGATGATGAGCGAGGTCCACGCCGGGAAGGTGACGAGGACCGTGGACCCAGAAGGGCCTTTGATGATGACCGTGGGCCAAGGAGGGGCTTTGATGATGACCGTGGGGCAAGAAGGGGCTTTGACGACCGTGGACCAAGGCGTGGAATGGACGACGACCGTGGCCCCAGACGCGGTGATGACGATCGTGGCCCAAGAAGAGGCTTTGATGATGACCGTGGGCCCCGTAGAGGCATGGATGAACCCAGAGTGCCTCGACGTGGGGCAGATGATGACTGGGGCCCCAGAAGAGGTGGCGATGATGATAGGGGTGGCCGCAGGGGTATGGATGACTCTGGCCCACGTCGTGGAGATGAGCCTCGACCCTGGAAACCTATTGGGAGACCAGGAGTGAGCCCAAATGGTATTTGCGTTTACTTTTTTGCTGAGGGCAGATTGACACATATTTGTGTTAAAGGGGTCATATCACAAGGAATCTAATTTTCCTCTCATGATACAATGGAATTCAATGTGATGCAATCTTCTGTTATTGAGGATGGAGTAGTTTAAACCCACAACTCATAATTAAGTGCAGCAAAGTGTAATTTCATTGGCGAAAAGGAAATATATCGGGGACTTGAGTCAGAGGAGGGGTGGGAAAATAGACTAAATTAACTGTTTGTTGCAAATCCTTGACTGATATTTGTGGATCTCAGGGGGGAGAAATATGACCCCTTTAACCATTTTGTGTTTGATCTGTGACTACAGTTACTATTTGTTAACTGTGGTCAGTTCCGTTTCAATAAACTTGTGCAATTACTTCATGTAACCTTTAGCAGGTGGATGGAGAGAGCGAGAGAAGGCTCGGGAGGAAAGCTGGGCACCTCCTCGTGATACTGACCGTGATGATGATGAGCACGAGGGAGATGACCGTACTGGGGGATTTAGAGAACGCCATCCTCCCAGGTGAAAATATCATGCAACTTTACATTTTATAAAATGTAATCTATATGAATAATAAACCTTTGTCTGAAAGCTTTTCTGTTTTGAACTCTGATGCTGGCTCTCCGCTGGTCTTTAAAAAGTCTTAAATTTGATAAAGCTCAACTTAAGACATTTCAGGGTCATAACAGTTCTGAAATGGTATGACAAAAGTCTTATAATTTTTAAGAGGACTTGAATTTGGGGACAGAAAAACAGATCACGATAAGGACTAAACTGTTTATTAAACTTCAAAATCTTAAATCTGAGAGTAGTTCTGCACATGTATGGCTAACAATTGCTTATGATCTACTTTTAATGAATTGAAAATGTTTACTTGCTGGTTTTTTTATTTGAAATATGTTGTAGATGGTTGTTAAGGATGCAGGTTTTCTTTTTGAGTGAGCAGCTGAAATTAGTAAAGCATAGATATTACAGCGTAAGAGTCCTGGTGTATTTAGGCTTTTTTGTATTTAAAAGTCCAATAAGTTTAATATGAATGTGTGTGCATGTACAGGGAAGAAGCAAGTGTCTGGAGAAGAGGTGGTGATGAGCCGAGCAGTTGGCGTGATTCTCGTCGTGAAGACTCTGACCGTGGTGAACGCCGTGACCTAGGGGGGCGCAGAGATGACAGAGAACGTGAAGTTAGAGCCCCCCAAAGAGACCAAGATGAAGGTTAGTCTTATGATCTGTCTTAAATACACCTTTAATAGTGGAGTTTGGATAAAGCACTTGAACTTTTTGACATATTTGATTTAAAATGTACACTTGTCTGAGATGAAGACACTTATCAGTGGCCCAGAAAAAGCTGTTTAAAAGTTGGATCATGAGTGACCAGAGTTACTAATAGCAATGACAATAAATTTACTGTGAAATTGCTGGTTTGGCAGATGTAAAAAAGAAAAGAAAATAAGTCAGACTTAATGCATCCACAACAGTAGGTGTCAGTATAAAGTCATGGACCTGTCAGTGAAATGTGCTTGGGGCACATTTAAGAGGTCAGTTTTATCTTCTTTTTTTTCCTAACTCAAAGGTGGTTCATGGCGTCGTGGTGGAGAGGAGCGACGAGAGGAGCGCAAGGAGGATAGAGATGCTCCTCCCAGACCACGGGAGCGTGAGGGCGGTGAGAAGAGCACCTGGCGCTCTGAAAAAGATAAGGAAATCCAGCGTCGGACCAAGAACGAGACGGATGATGATGGCTGGACCACTGTCCGCCGCTAATACTAAAGCATACTTTTTTTTGCTTGATGTACTAAGCCTTGATGTGTCCTCTAATCAGTACAGGTCACTGCTTACATTAACATGAAATGCATAGAGCTTTGCCATAGAATTACTACACTTACAGTGGGTTTTCAAACATGGCAATTTATATTTCATCCCCTTTTTAAAAACTTCAACTTGCATTTGAAAAGTAGCTCATTCCTTTTTGTTATGCATGCTTAGAGGATTAAATTGGTCACACAAAATTAAGTAGACGTTTTTTTTCTTTGAGGTGCGGGTGTTGTAGAACAAAAGTTTTTGCAGACATGACCTCAGAGGTGTAGTGCTGAGGTTTTAAAATGAGATCATCAGGTTATCCTTACAGCTGTGTCCTTGCTGCTTATGCTGTGGTTGTATGCCCTCAAGAAATATGAAAAAAAAAATCTTTATTAATAAAGTCGTTTGCTCATTAAGTGACTAATTTCAGTTATTATCACACAGAAGGAGACAATATCATGCTTTTTTGTCATAAATGGAACTGGCTGGAATAAAAATCGTTGATTGAGTAGCCTTACTTGCATTTCAATGGTTGATTTTCTTTTTTTGCCACTAGGTGTCACCTAAATGTCAAGAAATCAATAAACCAAGTAATATTAATTTGATCCCTATAATCTATTCACTTATGTTAATTAACTGCAGTCTATTGTGGCAAACAGGACACAAAAAATTCAGGCAATTATTCTAACAGTAGAGAGATCTATACAAAAAACAACAATGGCATAATCTAGTCTCAATCTCGATTAGGATGGCCTGGCTTTTTCTTTCAGGAAAGTTTTTGGTGGTACGTCCCCCTTTTTTTAAGACGTACTGGCTCTTGGTTAAACTAACTGGGGTAGGAAGACCACACGCACACGTTGATAAGAGGTAATCCTCGGTAAACCTCATCAATGCGAGTTCTTAGTTTCATGCAAGGGCTTCTTTGGATCGTGATTCTTCCCGCTGTGAGGGTGATAAACTTTTGCTCGCATTATATCATTATGCAGAAAAAACTAGAAAGAAAGAGAGAAACAATTATGTTAGAGGTCTTTGTTGCATTCTAGTGGAAAATCCACAATTAAGGCCAATAATCCCACAATTGGAGCCTCAAATTCCCACGCAAGAGGTTATGAACTCCCAAACTAGATTAGACCCTTATATTTGCTAAGACCTGCTTTGTGAAGGTTGACCACGGGTCACCGTGTGTAAACTCCGCGGACCTCGAGCTGGAGGGGTGCTGCTTGTGAATGTGGGATAGCCTATGCCTTTTTACACGACACGTATCTCTGCATCTGCCACCCAATGTCATCTATCAATGTCCCGAGATTGTCATTTGAACTGATTATTTTCTGACAGAATTTCATTGATAAATTTGTTTGAACGACACTCCATGGCTACTCTTATAGTACAAAACAAAACAGTCGTATTTTTGTTTCAGGCAGCCATTACCTCTAAATCAGGTTTAATAGGTTAATAAGGCTACTTATAAATATTTTTATAAGTTTAGTTTCGCAGAACCAAATCGATTTTTAAAAATCGACAAAATACATTACTCTTACCGAACATATCACTAGCAGCAAGAGGTTAGAAACCAGTCATATTCGCAAAAAAAAAAAAAAAAAAAAATACACGGCCGTTAAGCGGCATGGAAACCTGGAATGTTACAATAATGAACATGAGATCAAGAAACAATGTTTAATAGTGGGATAGGCTTCTTGTAAAGTCTTCAGTTGCTGTAGGCTACTTAATGGCCTAGGACGATATTTTAAATATGGTTAGGCTAACGTATTTTACACGTGCACTTTTGTAAGATTCAAACGGATCATGCTAGCTGTCAAATGCTTCATCTTGTTTGGCGTCCCTATGAAAATAACTAAAACAGGTGATCATAGCATAATATTTCTATTAATTTGCGTGAGTTATGGCAAGTGAATTTCATGTTTGTTTGTTTTTTTATCATTCAGACAAACATGTTATGTGCAGGCCTACTCAATAGAATTAATGAAAGTAATGTTGATGTCAATTTCAGCAACAAGTAGGCCTATAGACTACAATTTCTGAATTAATTTGCTTTTGGCCCACTACAATTATATTCAATGCGCTTTAAGTGTGAATACAATTCTTGAATTCAAAATGCAAATCATTAGAAAAACAAAAACCTGAGTAGGATAATATTCTGTAAAAAAAATGCTTATTTGTGGAAAGATTAATATAAATGCCAGAATAATTCCTTTCGATAGATCTATGCTTAAGTTATACATGGAGTGAAAGGAACAGCTCAGAGGTAATTCTTGAATTGGAATTGATCTTGCACACTGAATATGATTGTGAAGCCTGCAGTTTGACGATATAACATAATTCAGCTGACATTTCTATTGCAATGCTCTACGAAAAGCTGTTCATGGGCGTCAGTTACATTTCATAACATCTTTTCAAAAGCAATCCACATAATTATTGCGTATCCGGCACATTTTTGAAGGATGGATCGAATAAATTGTCGAATAAAGCTCACTGCGCTTTTGTCCTTTGATTAGGTCTACGTCACCGGCAACTTTTGAACATTTTTCTTTATAGGCTACTGAAGAAAAATCACTAGGTTTTGGAGACTAAAACGATGTGCTGATATTGATCAAGTGTTAGTGTTTTTGATAGCATGTACAAATGAACGATATAGGCCTATTGCACCGGGAACAAATTATTCTTTTGAACCCTTAAATATTAGCCTCCTTTCGACTGAGTTCAAGATCAATTGAACTGCCTACGTAAATATGAAGAGTAAATGGAGTGATCTGAAAAGTTAACCAGCTGACAATAGTTTAGGCATAGGCCTACTATTAATAATAATAATAGGCTATATAATATTTTGCTTGTTATTAACATGTTGTATGCGATTTATTTACGTTTTTAGGACCGCAAAGTGTTGCAAATGTTTAGTAGGCTATAGCCTATTTAAATTCTGGGTTGATTTCAAGTGAATTTAATTTCGGGATTTGAATGTTTTCGTCATACTTTGTCATACAAAGCTTGTCATGAGCTTGTCATTCTTTGTCCACGGGAGACCGGTAGAACTAGGCTTTAGAATAGGCTATCACTAACTGCAGGTGGGAACATGGACGATGAAGGAATACTTTCGATGTCGTTGAACGTCATCGAAAGGTGTTGTAAATATGCGCTAACGATAAATGTCCTGGACAGTCATTTTCCTGAAAAAAAAAAACTAAGTTAGCAATGCAGACAATCGAGACAGTAAAAATGTGCTTCCCATTGCTGCGACCGACTGTGAAGCCTTCGTCCAAGAAATGTTGGAAAGTGCATTTAGTTAAAGTACCAGTTGGTGTCGCACTATCCTTACACTTAGCCTACACAGTGCCAGATCGAAGAGCAGCAGATCCTCATATCCAGCACATTCCTTTTTTTTCCCCTTTATGTGCAAAGCTGAAATTATAATGTAAATATCCAAATCGATTTTAAAAGGCTCTATGCCTTATTTAGAAAATTCACAAAAGACACAGGTTTAACAAATTTGTGTCACAAATAATTTCTTTTGCCGTTTTTCTCCAAACGTTTGTGCTTTATTCACATCAGCAAACGATAAATTCATAATAAAATGTAGTGTCTTATTTATGTGTGGCCGAGGAAATATTGCGGGGTATAGGTTAGGCCTATCAGCTGTTTGGAGTCAAAAAGTGCGATAGCAAATAGCCTAGAACATTTACTGCACGGAAGAGCAGGCTATAGCAAAAACTAAGTGACCTTAACTCATGCTAAAAAAATAGACTCGTACGATTTAAATATTTAATTGATAGCTAATTGTTGATATCTGTCTGCTATACGCATGAAGATTCGGGATTCTTTTTAGAATCAAGAACTTAAATATTTGAGCAAGGATTAGAAAAACAAAGTTTCTTTATGAATCCGAAACGCCGACAACAGTATTTGCTACTAAATAAGACGCAAGCAAAATAGACCGACATAATAATAAATAGGCTATAGCCTAGGCATTTATATATTCAGATTTAGCCTAATAATAATAATAATAATAATGATAATAATAATAATAATAATAATTAAATATAATTCAAACTAAACTATTCCATAAACTCATTGTGCGTTAACACAAGCCTAAAAGCTAAAGGGAAAGGATAATAGTTATAAGAAGAATTCCTCTGTTTTATGCAGCATATGAATCGTGTAGGCTACCACTTCCCATTGTCATGCTGCGTCCGTACGTTAAACCAATAGCTGATAAATTGTAGATTTATTTTAACACATGTGGGGTGTTGAGAACAATAGGCAAAATTATTAAAGTTAACAATGACCGTGGGAAAATGTAGACGTCTTTAGTAAACATTTAGGCTAATATTTCATTCCCACACTGCACACTGGGCTCACTGCCGTGCCATAAAGCACACTTGAAAAAATTAGCCTACATCAAACGCGAGTTTTTAACATGGACAAATTAAGAAGAATAGCTTTTTATTTATGTATTTATTTTACTGTTATAGCCTATATAACGGTAGAAATTGAAGTGTAGAATTTGTGCTAAAATGTCTGCAGTTTCCGTATTTTTATAGGTTAGCTATAATATGGCCTAAATTTGCCTTAATTTGCACCCAATAATATGTTAAGCTATTGTAGTGCTGTATGAGATTTATGTAAAGTAAAAAGAATAAAACATTATTAAGATATCACCGAACTACCTCACACCCTGCAAAACAGACTCTGAACCCAAGAGATACCGCGTTGTCAGCTGTGCATACCTGAACTTTCGAGATGCAGAATGCACATTAGTAACCCATAATGGGATTGAACTCAGCTAATTTAATGAGTAGTTAGAGGGTAATGGACTCTTGTAGTCATACGACAAACAAACAGGGGTGAAAATATTGTCTGTGTCTAATAAGCCTCATCCTTGTCTCCTGGCCAATAGAGAAAGAGAGTCTCTCATCCCTAAACTAATCACAAACCCATCGGAGAAAATGAAAACGCGGAGAGACAATACAGAGGTGGGCGTTTGACAGGCCCACCGAACTGACAGAAAAGTCGAACCTTCAAAAGTTTGATATAGGATATATACGCAGAGATTGTCATTTGAACTGATTCTTTTCTGACAGACTTGCATTGATAACAGTCGTTTGTTTAAACGACGCTTCGCATTGATACTTGTGTAGTCAAGTACAAATCAGCATGTGTAGTTATGCATCTAAACGTGCACTGATTAAGAACTGAGGCACAGCGTGTGTAAAAGCTTCGTTATGCCCTGTGTGCAACACAAATACATGCTGAAGTACCTTGAGTCTCTCAATGGGATCAGCTGCGTATGTAAATTGCTCCACAGCTCTGTTTCTGGGCGAATCCGTTCCGTTTTGCTTGAATCCGCCTCTCCGTGCTCGTTCAGTATTGACGCACTTAAAGACTCTTCCCTCAACCTTAAGGCGAGCGGCAGCGACCAATCACCAAGCCATTACAGGCTTCAGAGGAAACTGTTTATGTGACTCCAGAGCTAATTAGGCTCATGAACTAACAAATCGCTAGCACAACTGGTGAGGAACCGATCACATTCATGGATTGTCTGGAGAAGTCGGCCACTTCTCTCACGATGTGTTGAGCTGTGTGCTTTTGAAAGATTTTTTTTACCCTTTCTTTAGCTGCCACTAACTTGTCTCTTGCTGACAAAACTTTGGTCTTGGGTGTGGAGTATTTTTTAGTGCTAACGCGTGTACCGTTTTCACTTAAACTGGGGAATCCTGCCTGGTGAACCATGTTTCAACCTACACCGAAGAGGTGTTTTACCATAGAGTCTTTGGTAGCGAAGGATAATCCTTTGCCAGCGTCGAGATCCGAGGAGCCCATACGACCAGCGGCGCTCAGCTATGCAAACTCAAGCCAGATGAATCCATTTTTAAACGGCTTTCATTCCAGCGGCAGGGGCGTCTACTCAAACCCGGACTTGGTGTTCGCAGAGGCTGTTTCACATCCTCAAAACTCCGCCGTCCCAGTCCATTCAGTACCTCCTCCTCATGCTTTGGCTGCTCACCCACTGTCGTCCTCGCACAGTCCGCACCCTCTTTTCGCAAGCCAGCAAAGGGACCCTTCAACTTTTTACCCGTGGTTGATACATAGATATAGATACTTGGGTCACAGATTTCAAGGTAAGTTGCTACAAAATATTTTATTCGCCAATTATTTTGACCAGTCGTCCAGAGAGAAAAAAAAAGGCCACACGGCCCAAGGACACGGCGGGTTTTCATTGATATTTAGCCAAATATCACTTTTGTGCTATATATTAGAAATCCTAAAATTAATGCTATCGAAAAAAAATATATAACCATTTTATTGTATCAAAATATTGACTAGTGTTGTGGAGTGAAGTAGCCTATGGCATTGTACAACGGTTCTCAGTAAATTTCTGGAAGAAAGGAACCCGGCTTTATTACTATATACTAAGCTGGTTCAAAACTCACAAGTAAAGTATTTAAAACTTTCGTATTTGATATTTAAGTAATTAAAAAGTAATTAAGTAATTATTTTAACAGGTTTAAATAACCTATTTATTTTATCGTAGCCTAAATTGTTTCAATTCTTTCAAATTAATTAATATGATAAAACATAGCCTATCGAATGCAGTTGAATAAATGTGAAACATTTATATAGCCTATTACAAAAACGCATATCACTATGAAAAAAACTTAGGAGCTATAAATTAATTTATGAATAGAACAGAAGTAGCCAATATTTTCCGTTCGACTGTTTTTTTTTTCTAGTAGGCTAAATGATAATTTCGCCTTTATCTAAAAGTGGTTCCTAAATGTTGTAAAACTGTTCCCTTAAAAATGAACGTTAATGTTATTAAACGTTAATAAGTGTGATACTATTGTATTAATACGCTACATATCAAACTAAAAATTACACAGCAAAAGTCTAACTCTTTTATTTTACTTTTGTAATATTAAATATTGGGGAACATTTGTCATCCCTGCTGTTGACCGAAACACTCGTATGGAATCCTTTATTTACCACTGTTCAAGATACTCAAGGCCATTGAATTAGTTCGAGAATGTTTCAGTTCTGAAATAAAAACAGTCGTAGCCTATATTTCCGTTTGTTTAATTTACAAGTGTTGGAAATAATATTGTGAGCATTATATTTTGAATGATTAACTGTAAATTAACATTATTTTGTCACTATTTAATTAGCCACTGAAAACATTAGCACTATCACTATGTGCCGATAACATCAGATTAAAAACTCTTGCTTATTTTTATTTGAGATGACCGGAACATTTTTAGATTATTGCTGGCTATATTTTTAGTAAGATGTTGCCAACATTCTATACAATGTTTTAAAACTTCAGGCCCTATAGTAGGCAATTAATTCACGAGAACAATGATTGTAGTCTAACAATTATATCGAAAATGAATGCTTATATAATGGGAGACTATATGGGTTTTGATTATCATCATTTTCATTACAGGAAACGAAACGAGTCCGGAAAGCTTCCTATTGCACAATGCACTGGCAAGAAAGCCCAAAAGGATTCGTACAGCTTTTTCACCATCACAGCTACTACGGCTTGAACATGCTTTCGAAAAAAATCATTACGTCGTCGGTGCGGAACGAAAACAGCTCGCTCACAGCCTTAGCCTCACAGAAACTCAGGTAAGAAGATGTTTACCTGTCTTCATTAGCGCGGTTGTGCGCATGGTGCTGTGGATAATAGCTTACGGCCTAAATTACAACTGAAATCAATAGGCTCGTCCTTGAAACGGCTACATATTATGGTTATAGGCTACTTTAAATGTAATCATATATGCAATGTTTGCGTCACAAAAATGCAATTCTGAATGATATAATTAGCAATTAAAGCTTTTAAATTGTTGGGTTTTTTTATGCAGGCCTAAATATTTTTTTAAACGTTTATTCGTTCTCTTTGCCAGAATATTTGCATGTGAGTAGGCTATTGTCATAAGTAAGTGGCCATATAGCCTACTATATATTTATTAACTTATTTGTACAGATTTAGCGACATTTTGAAAATGTTGTTTTGTTTAGCGTTTTGTTGGCAACCACATGCGGAAAGAGCTAAGCATTGTTCTTAAAGCTGAATGATCTGGAGTGAGTTAAATCCACCATTTCGAATTCACCCCTGTTTTTGGTGAGGTTGAACGATTCCGATTGAGGCAGAGGGCTCTTGTGGGAAATGTTTGGCAATTAACCAGTTAAACGTTTTAAATGGACACTTAAAAGAATGAGGCGGATTCTATGAATTTCCCTAACCATATTTAAGATCGTATTTGCGCGTATCGTTCAGTGGCCCGGTCGGAATCTATTGTCCCAGTGACAGCACCGGCCCTTTTCTAAACGGCGCCTTTTCTGAAGAGCAAGAGAGAGAAATGGACTACGTACGAGCCACTTCAATGCTTCAATTAGCTCACTGAATGCACATTAAATGTGCCTCACTTGCCAAGTTGTCAGCTGTGAGCTTTACGGATGATATGAATGATAAAGGTGATGAATTAAGGGAAAGACTGAACTTTACCAATGTATGCTAATAGTAAAGGTTTACGGGGATGTATTGTAAATAGGCCAGCTAACATATCCGTGATAAAAAGCGACAGTGTCGGTGAAATTTCACTGGTATCACACTATTCTGTACACTCACATGCTGCTATATTGTATAAGGAGTCAGTTTTCTAAGTTTGAGTTTGAAGTAGCAGCAGGGAATGATAGTGATGATTCAACCTGTCGTTAGTAAACAGGTCAGGTGCACTTTAAAAGGAAAGCCATGCCTAAGTCTCATACTCACATATCAGTAATATTGTATTTAATAGGCTACCTCATTTAAATTCTTTATGTTGCTTTAATTTATTCAGACCGAAGACACTAAATGAAAGTCGACCAATGCTCTCGCGACTAGATTGACTGTGAGATACCTGGCAGTTCTTTGTCCGTCTAGCCCTAGTTATTCTTAAGGCACGTTAGTGATACTTTCTGTCAGGCCAACTCTCTTTGTTGAATTGTTTTTATTCAGAGACCAGCGAAAAGCTGTTGTATTTTACGCTGATTATTTTCCTTTTTTCTCTCGCCCCAGGTAAAAGTTTGGTTTCAGAATCGAAGGACGAAGTTCAAGCGTCAGAAACTGGAGGAAGAAGGGTCGGATTCACAACAGAAAAAGAAAGGAACTCATCACATAAACCGATGGAGAATGGCCACAAAACAAGGAAGCCCTGAGGAAATTGACGTCACCTCAGACGATTAAAAGACTTGAACTGTTCGAACGCGGGACAGCGGCGTGGCTTGAAGGATGTCACGGATAAGGATGCTGTGTACTGACTGAGGGAGAGGGTAAAGCCAATATCACATTTTGATTCTTCGAGATCGGCAGCTTGAGGGTGAGAGATCCTGTTGGTGGCACTGCTGTCACTACAAGGGAACTGTCAATAAATTGCACGTTGCCAAGGCAAGGTGATTGACAGGTATTACATGCAGCGCGCCCCCCCCCCCCACCCCCCACCACACTACCCGCACCACCTCATCACCACTATTACAAAACATAGCTCAAATGCGCATAGGACATTTGCACTTCTGAGAGGTTTTTTCCTCTCGTTTTATTTTTTCAAGACGTGAACCTTCCCACATCAAGATACCAAAATATACAGCTGTTTTTGTAAAACTTGAATTGCATGGTAGAGCAATGAATTTTTGGTAGGTTAATTAATTTGACCTTTTTCGAAGTAAATTTGTTTTGATTCGATTTTTTAATCTGAGAAATGTTGTGTGCTTCTTCCTCTTTTTTTTATTTTACAACAGTGTGCAGTCTTTGAATTTATGATTCTCGTGTTAAAGTGATTGTGAAAACAATATGAAGTAGCAGTGCTGCGTTATAGTGTTTTTAAGGAGTAAAACAAATTTAAAACCAGATTATATAAAAAAAAAAAGTTTACCACATACAATAGTAATTATAATGAAAATTCTCCATGACATTCCTTAAAAATGTAAGCTTTACCATGACTCCGTAATCTTGGTGCGAATATATGATCGGGACTCGCCCCTCCTCTAAAGAGTTGCCTCGAAGGATTAATGCAAGAATTGACGGCCGCCTAGGCAGCAAAACTTCAAGCACTGAGCGTATTCCATGTATAGAGATACTAAAAGCTAATGTTTATGTTAAATCGTCTTTTACAAGAATGTAAATAATTTTGTGTTTGTGTTAAGTTTGCTACAATTTTAACACAAAGTATACTTCCAAGAAGTATGTAATTGTCAATATTTTGTCAATAAAGTTTTATCAATATGTTGCTCAGAATTAAATTAAAGCCTTTTTGTTTTTACAAAAAGAGGCCAGAATGAAACGTTTGCCCTGTATAGTAAATGGTTTAGGATGCATTGTATTATATCTGTTTTGGAAAAACATTATAGGACAGTATTGAATGGGTTGCACTGACAGTTCTCTTATTTTGATTCGGTCCCTTGGTGTCATTGTCATTTAGGACAAACAAGCGAGATATAATTATCACTTTTCAATGGAGTTATCAATGGAATATTCCGCCAGCTACGTAATTAATCTGAGTATATAAAGTATGTAACGGGGAAAAGGACTGGTTAAAATGTAACACAAATAGAATGCTAACAACGGTCTTGAGCTCGGTTTTTCCAGAGCGAAGTGCTTGTTTTTTTTCTTGCCTCATTTGCCGCTCAGTCTGATAGACTGGCATTAACCAGTTTTATTTCCATTGGTAGACGAGCAGCGTCTGGTCTGTTCAAGCTACAAAGAGTCCTGAGAGCTTTTGTGAAAGTGCAAATCAGTTTAGGCAATTATCATACGAGTAATATGTGGGGGAAAGGGGATGCATTGCCCAGTGGTCCACTTTAATCTGTTAATCCGGGGATCCAAGGGGGCCTGGTTGGACATAATTTAGTACAATCTGACTACCTCTCACAGTGCGATAAGAGAAGGTTTGCAATGTGCCGCAAAATAGGAGCTTTGTTTAAAATCTTGTCGGCAGCAACGGATGGAATGTATCTAGCTTTCGTTTTTAGTTCCTGTTTTTTTTTTCATATATGAATAATAGGCTATAGAAAGCTATATTAATTTTACACGTCAATTCATCCATTACCTTGTATTTTGCATCCATTTAAAAAATACAATATCCCCCAATAATCGACTATTTATAAGTAAAATAGCATAAAAATACTATTAGCCTATTTACGTGACTACATTTTCCGAAATGCAAAGAAAGACAATTGCTGAGCGTTTTCGTGTTGTCCCCAAAACTTTTAATTGTAGTTTGATAAAGGTTACAATTTTCAGAGGTCTATACACATTCTATATAAGGGGATTTTTGAACAGTCTGTGGACTATAACGGTAATAAAAAAAAATCTGCGGAGAATACTATTAGCTTTGAAAAACCCCTAAAAGCTTTATTACAAACCCAGCTTTGAAATAGAGGGATTAGAAGGCTGAAAGGGTCCCACAATAGTTAGAAGAAAAGGTTTCATGCTAATGAGGTTAATGCCCTTTGTATCTCCGGACTCCACAACTTCATTACTCCTATCTCGGGCAACACCGAGCGGCTCAGAGCCCACAATCCACTCGAGCTGTTCCCTACCCTGCCTAAAGAAGGATTTGATAGCAGCCCTGTTCAAACTAGATAATTATATCTTTTCAAGTTGGAATTAAGATAAAGAAAGTGCAGTGAAGGCGGTGAGCCTTGATCCGCTGCAAACAAATTTGGCGCACTTTCTCCCTCCGTTGTGCCTCAAAAGACAGGACACCCCCTCGTCACCGCTTGCTCCCCTTTATTAATTTTGCATTGCCGATTTAAATGCGACTGGTGCTTTGCATTTAATGGTGGACAATTAGCTGGATTTAGAGGGAAATTATATTTCACTAAACAGAACAGGCTTAGAAACTTTTTATTATTTGTTAACGTATTTGAGTTGAGAAGACTAAATTAATTTTAAAGTCTCAGCGTGCAAAATAAAGAGTAAAATAAGGTAATTAGAGAGCCGAGGCTATACTTAATGTATTCTATTTTATACAAGCCGGTTTTCAAAGCATAGGCAACGTGTTTAATTCGATTATGTGTCGAACTAATTATTCACATTATAATCAACTCATGTGTTTAAATTAATAATTCAAATATTTTAGACAGATTCAACCCCACAGAAATGTCATTATTCAAAAAAAGTGAGCGGTGGACTATGACTTCGACCTTGGATAGGCTAGGCCTATTAATCGATTTGCTTTTCTAAACAAGCATACGGGCCATGGGACTCGCTGTATTGAGAACCTCCTGACCCGCTTAAGTTACCCCGTGCTGCGATAACTTGTTTCAGAAGCAACATTAACTTAAATGTTCAACAACGCCACGCTTGTGCAGAGGGAAAACGATCAATCACAGAGGGCCATTGCCATGATTCATCATACAGTGAGAGAGAGAAAAAAAAAAGTTGGTGTAACTTGCTTGCAGTGGTTTTTTATTGAGGTCTGGATTTTAAACAGGTGAAAAACCTGCGCCATACGAGTGATGTTAAATAATTACCCGTCATTTAAATCAGCCTCCTATCAAATAGCCCCAATGACCCAAAACCTCTAATCTGCAATTACTAGCTTTAATTACGTCCGCTGATCCCACTAAAAGGCAGTTTTACAGTACGGTGGACGGTCTAGGCTGCTTTGCAAAATAAAATTATGCCTTGATTAAAAAAAAAATACTAGCAACTTATAAATGTATTGCACAATACTTATGTAAGATTACCCTTGACCAATTTAAAAGTATAATGGAGACTGATGAAGCCTACAGTAGCCAATTCAACTTCAATTTATTGACAGTAAAAAAAAATAAAAAAAAAATAAAATAAACAATAGTTGTCTTTTGATCAAAGGTCATTAAATTATTTGCAGACTTTTGCTTTATAGTTTCGTTGGACTTTGCATTTGCTGAGGGCCGCATTCCAGTTGCAACTGGCCACTAATGTTGGTTTGAGGTTATATTTATAGCATGGAATGAAATGTGACGTCACGACAAACACAATCTATCCAGTTTCACAAATTGCTTTTGAAACTGATCCTTGTAATGGGAGAATCAACCCCCTGCACAATTCCCGCGGCCTTGCCATAAGGTACAGCGATAAATATACAAGACTAATGAGCAATTACAAAATAATCACCCTTCAAAATAGTTGTTACAAATTAAATATCATCATCTTAGATTGAGTTTCTCATTTTATTATTAACGAAGAAGAAGAGGCCTATGGGTTTCCATTCTTAAATCGATTTAAGAAGGACTGTGAATTGCGCCGTTATTTAGGCTATATTGAGGAAATTCAGGCACAATTAACTTCTAAAAGACAGATCTAGGTTAAATGAAGATAATGCAAGTGCGGTCAGAATTTAAACCTTATTGTATAGGCCTTAATTTTTGTATCCTTGGTCAAGTGCATTGTACTTATCTTTTGGCAGCTGTCAAATCTTCTAACCCTTGTATGAAGGCTCAATCCCCGCCCCTCCACTAAACACACAAATATCAATGGATCAAAGGTAAAACACGGGTGACAGCAGTGTGACTGCTGAGACTTTATCGAGCCCGCAGCGTGAGATCCATCCAGGGCTTACCTTTGCTTTGTTATGGCTTTCACCTGCAGTACTGGCACAAAGCGTCATTTCATTGACAGTTTTAACATAACATTTTCCGGGTTTTTCATCCGCATTGAAAAGTCGGATCTCATTTACAGAATACAAATGCTAAAACGTGTTAAAAATCTATTGCTAAAACGCGTCGACTTATTATTAATAGCCTATATAATGGAAATGTTTGGCACGATTAGGTGAATGCATTAGTCTTGCAATGGCAAAATGCATTATGTTTAGCTATTTGTGTAAAATTACCCTGTTTTTATTTATGGTGACGTTGGAAACGAAAATGATACTGGACGAAAACCTTTAAGTCGCTCAACAGACAAGCTATGGAAAAGTATACGACGTAAACTGGGTTTCCCTAATTCAAACACTCTTTAGATCATATAAAGACCATTGTATAGATTTTTTTACGGATTATATACAAAAATAATAATAATATATAATAATATTTTTTTTAATTTTTTACCATAGGTCATATAGTAGAACATAAACCTATAGGCCTACATTGTGCTGTCAGGTAGCCTATAAGGTGGCCGCAACTTTCGCCAGTAGCCCATATGTGTCCGACAATATTACCTGGGATGGCGTGAAAATATTGCCAAACATTTCTGAATATCCACTAGGCTAATGGAGAAATGCATTGATCTTTCGGAAGAATTATTATAATATATATTTTTTAAAGACAATGAGTAAGAAATGCAGGACAGCTCAACTGCGTGGAGATAATGCACGTGATAAAATATAACAAGATACAACGCATTGTTAATCATTTTAAGGGACACTGCATTTAAAAAACAAATAAACATTTTAACCTATTCTTTTGTGCTGTTTTAATCGACAACTTAATAGATCCAATGCATTTATAACTGCAATCAATCACCAACGTCCAATATGTGACTGCCATGTTGAACCTGCCATCGTAGAATGTGGTGGAGGAGGATGAAGAGCAAGTGAAAATAGCAATAGCTCTCTCAAATTCTCTTTCTTGAAGGGTCATTTTTTTATGAAATCACTATTCTTATCAAGGTAGGACTATAAAATTAAGCCTTGTCATCTGTCATGTAAATTTGGACCTATCATGTGTGGCATACACAGACTGGACCATTGTTTTAAAGGGGATTTTTGCCAACACTTTTTAGATTACTTTTACTTTCTTGTAAAGTGTTATGGCCTTGCAATTATGATAGTAATTTATTTATTAATAATCCTTCAAAGTTTCACGCAACAGACTTGTTTCGTTTTAATTTGGGAAAGTTTTTAGTTGCTAGTTAGATAACTGTATGCTTTTGGTAAACGTTATCTAAGGACCAAGTATAGCCTAAAAGTGCAACTAGCGTTCTACCTTTAAACTAGCCTATACTGCTTCTTGGAAAGTAAAAGTTTTTTTGTTTTTTGTTTTTTTTTGGAAAGTAAAAGTAGAGACAACTGTAACACCTGTAAACTCTGGAGACAGAATTCACTTAACATAACTAAAATCTATAACTTCAGCTTTAAATTAAACAATCTGTATATCTCCCCATTGGTCTATGGATTGATCTCACAGACAGCACACTTCTACATATTTGGGTGTCTGAAGACACATACAGAGCGAGTGAGCGAGCGAAATTGCGCACGCATGAACGTGGCTACAGACCACAAATATTGTACACTGTAAAGAGGTTGCTAGGTATGTTGGCCTAGAAACAAACCTGAAGCGCTTACACCTATAGTGCCAAAATAACAAAAAATATTTTAACAGTAACCTACTGTAAATGCATAGTAAAAGTCGGTCAGTTTGTCAGGCAGCTTGGATCTCCTGCAGAGCCACTTGGTGGACTGGCCACCTCGCATATATGAATGAAACTAAATTAACAATGGAATTCATCCCAAGTAGCCCACACTGCCTTGCGTAGTCTATTTTATATCTGAAAGCAATGCACGACGTTTGAAAGTATCACATTAGTGTTGTAGACAAGCTTATTTAGCTTCTCTCTCAAATGAAATTATATTTGAGCCTTTTACGGAGGAGTAAGCCGAGCGTGCAAGTGCAAAGTTAAAGTTTGTTTCTGAGTTTAGACTTTGTGATATTAATATTAATAATAATATAAAAACAACAATAATATTAATAATAATTTTAAAATGGCATTCCATTTAAAGTACTAATGTATTCCACATGGCAGGACTGTACACCTGATAAAATATCTCTGAGGCCTCGCTGTTTGGAAAATCCTCGATTCATTCACTAAATAAAATAAACAATGGCTTCACTAAATACATCACATGTGTTGCCGTATTGATTCGCCTCGTCTACTGCCTTTGCGGTCACTCCTCTCATGTCTAAGTTAATAGTATGCTAACACTATTCATTTAGTGTGTGTTTTGAAAGACATTGGTCAGCTTTGATTAAGACAACACACTTTGTGGCGAACTGAAAATAATTTTGTCCATCTTTAAGCTAAAACAATTACAATGGCAAATTTTTTCGCAGATCTTTTTTTTTTTTTTTTTTGTCTATAGAAGAATAGAATGTAGCCTATTTGTGACAATTAATGAGCGGTTGATCTTAAACTCATCTTCAGGCTGAAATTCTATTAGCCTACCACAAGCACAAAAAATTTAGTTAGATTCAGTCAATGTCTTAAATTAGACATTCAAGTTATACGATTATGCATTTCATTCTGCCTTGACAGTTTTGAAAGTTATATTTCAAGACTAAGGCCAACTTGATCTGTATTATCTAAAATGTTTGGTATCTTCCTCTATGTGCACTCAAATTGCTTGTAAGTTCTTGATTTAAGAACACACACACACACACACACACACACACACACACACACACACACACACACACACACACACACACACACACACACACACACACACACACACACACACACACACACACACACACACACACACACACACAGTGGTCTGGCATTCTCACAGACTCATTTCATTTTCAGTTTGGGACTTATGTCAATCCTTTGACATTTCTCATGCAGACAGAAAACACTAAACCACTTGACATAACTCACTGTCAGTGCCAACCTCTGAAAGTCAAAGACTCTATCCCTGATTCAAACTGGAATCAGTCCCAAATTAACTGGTGAGTTGCTTATAGACCAAACATTGTCCAACAGTTGCAGTTGCATGCAACAACAACAACAAAAAAGTTCTTAAAGGGGAAAAAAAATGCTAATGATCCATGTTTGGCTAATGGAATTAAGTGGGAAAGATTGGAGCAGAGAGGAGGGTGCACGAGATCCAAACGTTTGGTTAGAGGAATGACTCCAGTTTGGGTAAGTAGCCTAGATTATGAATATTGTTTTGAACTGAATAACTAATAGAACTAATAAGGTGCGTTTACCAAAAGCATCATTGGCTTTCCGTAGTTACTAACATCGTTGAACGATTTGGCTTTTCCAAAAACCATAGTTCCAACTTCCAAAGAACATTTGCAAACAGCGTCGCAAATTTAAGTGGTTGGAACTACAGCTCTCAGGCTGTAGTTAGAAGCATAGTTTAAAAATAAAATAACATGTGGACTTAAATAGATCATGCCCTTGGACACAACAAGCAAGCTAACATTCAGTACATTTTATGTCTTTATTCCCTTTTAAATATTCAACCTATAGGCATATTTTTTTTAGCATGTCAACAATCAGCGCCATTTACGGGAATTCCGAGGGAACCCGCGATAAATCAAACATCAAATAAAGCAAAACGACAGGGGGAAAAAACAACGAAGTATAGTCCTCAGTTCGTTACAGCAGCATGTTAGAAAAATAATCGTAAAAAAGTTTTACGTGAAAATACGTTAGGCTACGTGGACGAAGAAAGCTGCTGACTGATTGAACCGCATCAATAGGCTACGGATAAAGTGTGGCCTAGGCCTACCTCAAATATTGAATGTTTAAAAATGAACGGTTTCTGTTGTTTATGTAGGCTAAATGAACTATAATAATATTGATCGATCTCGAGTCGATTAATTAGCAGAAGTTATTACTGACGTCATAGTCATATTGTTGTAGCCTACTAACGTGGTTCAAACGACAGAGTTGCGACTGCACCTACAGCGATGCAATTTACGTCGTTATATGGGAAACGCACCCCTGGACAGTTATGCGCAAAGCCTGAAAAACAAACCCAGGACCACAGTTTCAACATTTTGACCTTAATGTTTTGATAGCCCACAGTTTTAGGAAAGCTCACTAGATATCCATCAACAGCAGAGCAATGTGAAAAGAGAAGAAACTGCTAAATAAAATAATTAATTCATAGTATTTGGGGCTAATAATGGAGGATTAAGATAATACTTTCTATCTAAGAAAAGTTCCCTCCCAAATACTATCCTCATATAAACTATTCACATAATTATTGTATTATTTTTAGTATCAAGGATCCTCAAACATTGTGTAAGCCATATTTTGGGGCAATATGAACACATTTTTGGATTACATTGCATTTTCAAGCTGATAATTATATCTGATATTAAATAAAACTACATTTAGAACTAAGTACATTGGACCTTTTCATAGTCTTATATGGTTTGTGTTCACTACAGGTTGCTTTTTAATCTAAGTGAGAGAAAAGAGTAAAGAGTAAAGCAGGCCACTTCACACGTGAAAGGTGGTGTGTACATGTGTGATTGTGAGAAGCTCTTCTTCTCTCCTGCCCAGTCACTTGCTGTCCTTTTAGGGACTCCAGAGGCTAGTTAAAAGGTGTCTGATTCTCACCATGAATCTAATTAGATCCTTGACTGAGGTCTTAACATTTCCTCGGAGAGAGGATAGAGTGAGAGAGAGAGAGAGAGAGAGAGAGAGAGAGAGAGAGAGAAGAATTGTTCAGAAAGGGGAGAAAAGGTGCTAAAACAGCAACTCGTTTCTCCTTCTATACGAGCCTCCACCCCCATCCTACTGGCCCCCTCTGAAGAAAAACAAAGACCAGCAAGCTAATGAAGTTGGTAATTAAGAGGCTTCTGTCAAGCACAATGGGTAATTAGGAACTTGCTTCCCTTGGGTGTTAGTGGTCCAGTCTCATCAGCGCTATGGCCTGCTGTCTGACCACAGACACTAGGCTTCCCTTCTGAAAAACAGAGAGAAATGTTAATTTTCACCTCAGTCTGACCTGAATCGGTTATATCTCTCCCGCCTGCTATTCAGCTGTTTTTCCCACATTTTGAATCTCAGTTAGCCGAGATGTAAACTTGTAAACGGGCAAATGGAGGAATCTGCATTGCATAAAAGAGCAGGTGTGGTTCACTCGGACCTGTTCATCGTGCCTCTGTTTACATGCAAGATGTAATTTGTTTGTGAACGATCCCCATAATTTTCGATTATACAACAGTAAGTGATCTGCAATAACACACATTTTATAGATAACTAGTTTTCTTACCCAGATGGTGGAGATTTTAAAACATTAATTTGACCAAGTAACACAGCAATTGCATATTATGTATCTAACAACCCTGTGATGTTGTGCAATGCATTTGTATGCGAACCTCCTCATGTTAATGGCTGAGCCGTAGAGAAGCATCTTTGGAGCAGCCCGGCCCACTCAGCATTCTGCAGGAACAGAGCTTTGCTCTAATTAGCACGTTTACTTTAGATTGCTTGACTGTGGTGCGGATAGAGAAAGTTCACTTGGCCTCAATTAAGCATATTTATCTCCGATTATCTGTCGGTAAGATTTCTGCCTGGGCAAAGAGATTATTTTAAAGAGGTGGCGATATGCGAGAAGGATGAAATATTCTGAAGGCGTGATGTCTTTCAGAGTGGAAAAAGGAAATGAAAGATTTAGAAATTGAATCAGCTAAAAAAGAGTTTAAAGTGAAGCTAATTTGTGGTTTCCAGACTCTGATGTGTCCACTTGCACAATCATATTTTTTATAAGATGCCTTGCATTTTAAAAGATTTTAATACAAATAGAGCCTAAATATTAGAGAATGCAAGGAATTTATTGAAGAAAGAAGAGAAATTTTGTTCATGAGTTGCTCAATGGCCCATTGAGTATATTTGTATGCCTTTGTGTTATTGTGGCGCCCCCCTTTTTTAACAGCTAGATATGCTCCACCTGCTCCACTGATGTGTTATTTGCCACTAAAGGGTGTGAGGCAGTCGTAGGGCAGAGCTTTTACCACCTGAGGCACAAAGTAATGGTGAAAAACACTCACTGATTATGTGACATGGGTTGCAACATAATGCAACAATCTCCTGATTAATAGGCTCTAAATGGGTGAGGACAACAAGCAAAGTCACTTAACTAATTAGCCACGTAGTTGTGAGCAGGCAATCAACAACAAAGGGCACAAGTTCATTTAAAGTCACCATTAAATTAAAAAGTTTGAATGGATTATTGCAATATTTATTATCCATGATCCTCATTATTTGTTTTTAAAATTCACATGCTCTCGAAATCTTTAATCAAAATAACTTACATGATGACATGTTTACTGGCGCGAAGGCGTCACTCACATGAGATCACTGCAATAGCAAACCACAATGATCCAACCATCCAATCAATTCCCGATGAACAAAACCAAGTCCCGCCCTACTTTTTCCATTACAATAGGGAAAAGAAGGCTAATGCAACTTCCGTTACATGTTGACTAGGTCAAGAGTGCTTAGCTTGAGTGTATAGTCTGTGCAACAAAGGTAAAAATGCAAAAAGGTAAATGAATGCACAACAGAACCGGTCCCCGGCCATCAGTTGTGGTGGGGTGGTGATATCATTTGTAGATTTCACCCCAAATCTCAGCTTTATGTTTACCTCATTACACTGAGACAAGCCAGCTAATAACACAGCTTACATCTTCGTCACAGCTCAGCACTTAAACCAGGATGGCTTAACCAAAGTCTCTCCAAAAGATACAGTGTAAACAGGATTCCTGATTGGCTGGCTCCTTTGATCCAGTCGTGCACTTTCACATTCCTGAAAACCGTTTACATTGTTTAGACTGGAAGTGTCGTGCTGCAGGGCACAACACCTGTGGTTTGAACCCGTGACCCTCTCATCTAAGTGCGGCTGTGTGATGTTCCCTCTGCCTCCCGGTCAGCGCAGGATCAGCATGGACAGACAGCTGCATATCTCCTCATATGTTATAGGCTCTCTGTCATCTTGGACGGTGTATCCAGCCCTGAAGATATGTCACCTGTGCTCAGGTAAAGGAAGTGAAGACTCTCAGTATCAAAACATGATTGTATGTATATACAACAATTCTTTATAAATATAGCCTATTATACCACTAAAAGACATGGGTACATAAACATGTACATAATGAAAGTAAAAAGATTTATTTTAGGGTCCAATATGGAGGTCTCAAGCTCTAAATACACCCAAGAGTAAGTTAGTGATCAATAGATATGAACAAAGGTGGAATTGGGGTGTCTTTAATAACATTGTTTACATGAATAAATGTCACTGTTGGTTCCATTAATATGAATAAGAAATCGTTCAGGTAAAGTCGGTTTCCTTCAGAACAGTTAAAGTGACATCGAGAAAACAACAACAACCAAAAACAGAGACTTTACCGTGACCACGAGAAACTTTTTGCTCTGCACAAATGATGCGTCATTCGAAAGAAACTGTTTTGCATGCTCATGCGCTACCGCTACCATTGTTTTCCCGAGGCATGAAGAAGTTTCCGTGCGTGCTAACATGCTTTGTGTGCACAATTTAATGAGAAAGTTACTTTCAGGGCTCTATAGGATACTACAAGTTCAGATTTAACATGCTGTTCGAAATGGAGGAGCTCCATTCGGTGGAGTCATGAGTGAGGTAAACTGAGGTTTATATTATGATTTACAGATTAGATTACCATGATGAACAAATATTAAAATAATGAATTAATAATAATGATAAATAAGACTGCACAGTGTTTGTGTAGGTTTTTATGAAATAGTACATGACCCCGGATGTACACGCGATAGCTTTGTAAAGGAGAGTATGTGTGGAATAATTAACCTTCAAATGATAATGTTGTTTTATTTAGTGAATTACAGTGAATGTGAACACAGGAAAATGTTAGAATAAAGACCATGGTTTGCTGGGCTTAACTCCTATATGACAGATTAAAAATAGAGCCTATGATGGGAAGTCTGTTTCTCAGCAGGTACCTGACAGATCTCTGAGCTGGGCTAGAACAGATGCCTAAAGCACTCTCTAACTTCCTCCTCTCGCTTCACTCTGTGTCCGAAATTGCTTTGATTGAGCGAGTGAGAGCATTGGTATCGTGGGGGTTCATCCCTCATCGTCCGGCCTCGACCCTGCACCTCTCAGCGCCGCAGGCAGGGGGGAAGATAAAGAGTCCCGGCCTGCCTGGCTGTAGGAATCCTAAATATTAGTGGCAGTAAATCAGGCCTCTATGGCCCTATGGGTAGCTATTATCTTTTTCTCACTAATAAATCCCTCTCCATCACTGATAAGCTGGTTTGCCTCCCTAACCTTGCAGAAGAAGAAAAAAGAGGTGTTTTTAACGAGGAGCGAGGAAGAGAAGAGACAGAGGAGGCCTGGGTGAGTTGCTGGTGTTGAGCTAGTTGGTACTTTGGTCTGGTGTCTAAGATAATTGGAGTTTGTTTAATGTTCGTGCCCCATTAGTTTAGTATTAGTGGAACATCAGAATTTTCATAGCTAAATTACATGTATGGTTCTCAGATACAGAAGGGTCAGTGAAATGACACTCATTTATTTGTCCTGTCTGTGATTTTATTCAAAAGTATATTAAATGCAATCAATAAAAATGCACAACATAAACCACCCATATATCACAATGAAGAAAAAAAGAAAAAAAGAAATGAAATGAAAACCATATTAAATAGTTTTGTTTAACGGTATAAAAACAGTGTTACTGCTTATAAACATTTGGAAAAAGTTTTTTCTGCAAAATCAGACACATGTGGTGCAACCAACATGCAGACCCCCCGATATGATATCATAGAGAGGACCCCTGCAGACCCTCATTACTGTGTCCAATAAGTCCCCCTGTAAGTCAATAATTTTAGCCCTTAAAACTCACCAAAATGACATATTTAAAAGCTTTTATGTAACTCTACATCCTTGCCTCATTTAGTATATGTGGTTTTATGAATATGCAAATAGCTCCGCCCTGCCAGGTCACACATTGACCTGATTGGTCACAAGGTCGTCAGAATCACATTTCAAACTGCCTTTTTGAGACTTTTTTTCTCTGCAGTTTTAAGGAGAAAATACTCGGCAATGGTGTTGACATGAATTTGTACATGGTTTGTCTTAAAGCATATTAAAAACACCACAGACATATAAACAACATTAAAACTTGATTTTCACCACAGGGGGAACTTAAATTTTTTTTGATAATTGGACCTTTTCATGACAAGGCAAGGTTGTAAAATGTCATGTGGTGCAATTCACCAAAAAAACGAATGATATTTATTATTAATAATTAATATGAATAATAATTCATAATTTACATTGAACTTTAATTTTTGAAAACCTTTTTGAAAACAATGATGTGTACACAAAATTGTCACTTTTTTCTTGGTTACACCACATGACATTTTTATTAAATGTAAACCTTTCTTGAAAACAGTTTAAAGGTTTTTGTGTAAATCTGGGATTTAAATGATTAAAACAAAAAAAATGTGTCATTTATTGCAGGTGCAGACTGTATCCTTAAGCACAAGAATTTAACAGCAAAAGTAATTTTAAGTTGTCTGTGATTTTTACTGAACTGATATTTAAACCCAAGCAAGCTGTGAAAGCTCTGATAATACAGATACCAACAAACAGCAACACAGTGATTGATCTGGTAGTAACCTTCAGTTGAGTGGTGATTCAACATTTTCAGCTTCTTGAGACAAGGTTAGAGAGGTTGTGCGATGACAGGATCCCATCTATTTGATAAGAGTGTTCTCTGATTGTATCTCCTACAGGTCAGAGTGTTTAAATGGCTTTAGGTGAGTTGTGGAGCAGGATCGGGCTGTTTAAAGCAGAGATCTTAACATGCACTTTGCTCAGTGATAAGCTACTGTGATGGCAGATATGGAGCAAATCCCTAATGCAATACAGTGCTGTATTATTGTACATTGTATACGTTGCATTAATATTCTCGGAACTAAGTGGTGAGCTCTAATTACAAAAGTGATTACTAACATGTGAATATATCAAAAGGGCAGTATTATTTTCAAGCCTATTTGCCACTTTATTAAACGTAATAATAGTGTACGGCGAACAAACAGCAATTAGGAAAAGGCAGCATACCACTGAGAACTAGACTTTTTTCACGTTCTGGAAAGACTGGACCCCCATTCAGTGCAAGACTTAAGTTTAACCTCATTAGGAGAGCACACACTAGATACATAATTATTCCTCTGAGAATAGGCCTCACTAATACAAATTAGAGTGATAATGAAGCCACTGAGACTGGTCATTGCTGCTCCCTGAGCATCATGTGCAGTGAACTATTATCTAGAATTAGAGCGTTTGTTTACACTCACAGCTAAAAGCCTTTTTGCCAATGTCCACTCATTTATGAACACAGACTGCAGTGTGCATTTTACAAGGTATGAGTTTAAAAATATAGTTTGAATTAAGGAGCTAGTGTTCAAATCCTGGGAAACAGAAATGCTATCTAGAATCAAAACACTTGTTTGAGTAAAAATCTATGAGCAAAGTTCCTTACTTGCAAAAGACCTAAAAACCTGAACTCATAAAAGTTCAAACTAAGCTAAAATGTACCTGCACTATTAAAAATGCATCTGGTTTTCACATAACTAGTCGGTTTACTATGCTACTTCAAAAGATGTCTAAAGTCTCCTTGAGGGAAGTGAATTGTTTGACGTTGCAAATACCGTCTACATGGACCATACATCTGTGTTTTTCTGCATTCCTTTTCAGTTCAAGTGACATCGCGAGTGCTGAAAGACTTCTCAATCATGTCATATGTGAAACACTTCAGCCTTTACTAATCAACACTCGTACAGAAACCTGAGCCTATACCTTACAACACCAGAAAAATAGAGGTTTATAGTATTAACACTATTAATTATATATAAAAAATCGCATTTATTCCCGTGCTGCAAAGCAGAATTTTCACCAGCCATTACTTCAGCCTTCAGTTGTCCTTTAGAAATAATTTTATTGTGCTGATTTGGTGCTCAAGAAACATGTCTTGTTATTGCAATGTTAAAACTGTTTGTGCTGCTTAATATTTCTGTGGAAACTGTGACGTGTTCTTTTAGGATTTTAAGTCTTTACTGTCACTTTTGATAAGATTGTGTTTTTGCTAAACAAAAGTAATTTCTTTTGAACAGAAGTATTGTACAATTATGAAAATTTCATTTTTTTTAATGAGGCTTTTCTCACTTTAATATGACACCCAGACACTTGTATTTCCCTGACAATTTTTACTGTATGTCCATAAAATATATCAAAATGAATTTTAATTCAAATGAAGGACATGCTCATGTGTCAATGTATGAACAATGCATTTGTGACTTTTTTTAAAACTAAATGAATAGATATACTTTTAGAACCATGCTTTTGAAAAACCTCAGAGACAAAGCAATCATAACCCAGTCATACAGCATGTAAACCATATAACCTCTTCACAATCTCATCCCATAAATCACACCTTCTATTGCACTCCTGCAGCCTGTGCTGACGTTTTTCCCTCTGTATGTAAAGGCTTGACCGGGTGCCAAAACTTTCTTCCGCGGTTTCACACATAACAACATTGCATTACTCAAAAAAAAAAAAGAAAAAAAAAAAAGATTTGTTTTAAAGTGGTTCTTCTCTTGGCTGCATCTCAGGCAAAACAAATCTCTCTGTTTTGATAGCCATGTTGAGCCGGCTGCACCTGGCTGTTCTGCGCAGAGCATGCTCAGAGCGTTCTCAGGGGCCACACTCTTAGGTCACGGCCTCTTATAAAACAGTACATCAGGAGAATTAGGAACCTGACATGAGAGACAACCCACAAAGGTTTTAATGCTTTGAAGGAGCTTGACATTTTTACCCAAAGGTTGATCAACCCCAAAGGGTGCTAATAAACTACAGTGACGAGTGACGGATGAAAATTGGGTTCTGGATCCACAACTCTGCTGTGAAACACAACAGATTAAAAGGATAAAGGCCATTAACACTCCAAAAAGGGTTCGTCACATTTAAAAATAACAGGGCATCTTTGCTTGTTCAAGAAGAAACAGATAATCCTTTGCTTGTGTGGGCCGAAAAAGTTAAAACAACATAAACCAAATGGAATCCTTCACCATTATTAACAGAACAATTAAATGCATCATCTGACCAGTTGTATGTTTCTCTGGAAGCCACAAACCCCTGGTTCCTGTGCAGGGAAACTCCCACATCTGATACTATCTCTCAGCTCCTCAGAGAAGGTGAGTGCTACATTAAGTGGGTTATATATTTTCTCTGGACAGCTCTTTCTAAGTGAAGAGGAGTAAAGAAGCTGATTTTGGCCAAAGGCAAAGATAAGCACAATAGGGGTGTGTGCAGGTTTAGAGCGTGTGTTTGAACGTGTGTGGACGACGAGTCAGGCCCAGCAATCAGTGAGCAATCTCGGGTGGTGTTTAGTGGCCTCTAAGATCTATTAAACTGGCCCTAATTTCCCCTGTCGGAGGGGATGTGTGAGCTGGGTAGAAAAAGGCTAGAGGGGAAGGATGTGATCTGAAGATAGTTCCAGTCGCAGCCCAGACAGCACCCTCTACTGCAGGGGAAGAATAGATAGAAAGAAAAGGGAAAAGAGGAGAAAACAGACAGGAAGGGGGTGGAGGAAGAACAATCACTCACACCAGTGAAGCCCTGCTGAGAGGAACAACTTGCTCAGTGAGGGGTTTGGCAGAGGTCGGCTGCATCCGGAATCGCATACTTCCCTACTATATAGTAGACGAAAAACAGTATGTGACAAGAGTATGTCCGAACTCACTGTAGACAAAAAGCACACGGATGACCTTCTTCTTCCAGCGAGATTCTGAAGTGTGCATTCCATCAGGCCATGGGAGTGGATTTGTGAATGGCAGTGATGCGACGTAACTGATGCCAGCAGGTCACATGATAATGACAATATGGGGAATATACATCCGGATTACATTCATACTACACACATTCATACTATATATAACATACTTTTTTAGTGTTTGCAAAGTAAGTATTTATTCAAAAAAGTACATACACTCAAGAGAGTATGCACAACAGTTGTCTGTCTAGTTAATAAATAAAAACAATATTTAAACCAAATGTATTTTTGAAAACACCAAAAATTTCAAATCAAATTACAATTTTCAAAAACACACCATATACCGTTCATATATACTGCAAAAGTTTTGGGGTTTGTAAGATAAAAAATAAAATAAAAAAATGTAATAGGCTGCTTTAATAGGCTACTTTTATTCAGCAAAGACAAATAAATTAATAAGAAGTGACAGTAAAGACATTAATAATGTTACCAAAAAAATGTAAAGTAGAAAAGTTATTTAAAATTATTTATTTAATTAATTAGGCTTTTGCTGTATTTCTGGTCAAATAAATATATATTATAAAATCTTACCCCAAACTTTTTTCAATTCCAGAGTCTGCAATATTGCCATATAACATCTAAAAAGTTATGTTTAGTTTTTGTCTTTATCTCATTACATTTACATTTATTCATTTAGCTGACGCTTTTATCCAAAGCGACTTACAATTGCTATATATGTCAGAGGTCGCACGCCTCTGGAGCAACTAGGGGTTAAGTGTCTTGCTCAGGGACACATTGGTGTCTCACAGTGGATTCCAACCCGGGTCTCTCACACCAAAGGCATGTGTTTTATCCATTGCGCCACCACCACCCAGATGTATGCAATAAATATTTCAATGCAACATGTTATCGATTCATTTTAGTTACATTAATTCAGTGTAGTAAGTCAGTGCTCAGATGACAGATATGATATGCCATAGTTGTACAGTACTGCATGTACCTCTTTTTTAAATGAATAGATAACTACATTTATCTATTGAGCACTGAACTAGAAATACCCCTGGTTTCTATTCCAGAAATCTGGTCACCTTACATCTCCACACAGGTGCGAGGGAAAATTGAAATGAAACAGGACAGTTTGGCAGAGTGTAAGAGAGGATATAGAAATGGACATGCAGCACATTTGTCTCTCTAGACACAAGTAGCAGTGAAGAGCTCCCAGGGTGAATTGCAAATAAAGACATCAGGGAGAAAAAAAATCTCTCTTTATACTCTCTCTATATATACATCTATCTTCATACATTCTTCTCTTTCCCCCTATGCTTCATTACTCTCTGTCTCCATTGGTTCTCTTTCATCTGTCTGTCTCTTCTTGCCAGGATGGCTCTCTTGTCTCTGCTGGCAGACAGACTGGACTGAAAGCAAAGGACATCTGGATCTAGGTCTGTGTGTGAGAGAGAAAGGATAAGCATGTGAAATCAAACAAGCACTAAACAAGGTTTGTGGTTTTGTTTGTTCTGATATATGGCAGAGTTTGTATGTGTTTGTAACATAAGAGCGTTTATATTTATTAAAGAGAGTCTGAGGATTGCAGTAGTTTCTGTTTGGTTACAGGATTCTTGTACCAAACCTGGATTTATGTTGGAGGCAGACAGATAGTTTACACAGAATGATTTAGACCTCCTTAACAGCGCATAACAGAGATTGTCTCAATTAGGGTTACTGTAAAGCGATGGATGCAATAAAAACAGTGCTGTATCTAAATAAGTAGGCCTAGTTACTGGAAAAGTTAAAACAGTTGAAATACAGTCACTATTGTTTAAGTAAGAAGTGTTGTTTTAGTCTTTTGGTTAGTTAGCTAACTGTATCTTCAAAAAGCTTGAAATATTTGCAATGGAGAAATCCAAAGTTTGCGGTCATCAACATGCATATGAATACATGTGTCTGAGGGATTGAACCCTCTCTGCTATTATGAGGTGATCAGATCTGCAGTTTCTTCTAGTTTGTGATATACCCAATGCTACGCTGAAAACATTCCCGGCTTTACGATGACAAGACGCCCACTAAAACACTGCTAAATATAGGGGTGGGGGCCTATGCATGACAACTTTGTCCCAAGCCCAGAGAATTCAAGCTAATTCTGGGTTTACCTCTAAACTTTCATTAATATAGCTGTGCCAGATCTGATGTGGCAGTGGCTCGGGAGCGTAGACCGTTGAAGTCCAGCCAGGAATGTGATGGAGAATGCAGTTGGTTTCACATTACTTTCACTTTTAAATCTGCATATACTTTTCCATACACTCTCAGAAAAAAAGGTACAAATGTTGTCACTGGGAAGGTTACCTTTAAAAAGGTTCTGTGTACCATTTAGGTATTAATATGTACACTTTTGGTACCAATATGTACTTTTGAGGTACTTATGCACTCTTTTGGCACAAAGGTGTACAACAAAGGTGTAGCTTTTGAAAGGGTACTGCCCCAGAGACAACTTTTGTACCTTTTTTCTGAGAGTGTATAGACAGCCTGTCTGAAGTTAAGTTGACAATGGAGGATAATGTAAATGGAGAATATGATGGCCTGACGCTCCATCCTTACTCTACTCTCCAAGAGAACTAGATTTAGATCAATTATTTATTAGTTATCAAAATTAGATCATATTTTAGCACTTTTTATTATTTGAAATTTTATATTAAAACATTTTATTTCATTTGGCACCTAAATTATTTTAAATTAGCCTTCGTTTCTCACTCATCTTTTCACATACTTGATCATTACACTAGAAGTACCTGAATCAAAAGATAAACTAAAAGCCAAGAGAAATACAATCCCATTAATTTCCATTAAGTTATGAAAACATTTTCTTCTGAATGCTCTCTGAACATTCAAAACATCTAATTAAAAAAAACGTTTAAAAAAAAAAAACGTTTTCTTCTTGGTTATGCAAATGTTAGAGAAAACATTAAGGGAACGGTCCATTTTATAATTTCGCAAACGTTATGGGAACATTACTTTTGTAATGTTCTCTAAACGGTCTGCAACAAGTAGCAACATTTAAAAAACTTTAGAGGAAGGTCCAACTAAAACATTTCAGGAAAGACATGTGTATGATGTACTGTATGATTAATATTTTTGTACTGTTGGCGCCATGCAATAGCCTTGTGGGCAGCACGCCGACATATAGCGCAGTTGCACTTCGGGCGTCATGAGTTCAAGTCCCAGCTCGTGGACCTTACCCAATCCCATCCCCCCCCTCTCTCTCTCTCTTTGCTTTGCTTCCAGTCAACTAACTGTCCTGTCATAGTAAAGATAAAAAAACGGTTTACATGCATCAAAGGTCAAAAAACTGTTTCATTTTCTCATAAAATACATTTGCACATCACCACATTTTCAATGATTCTCAAACGACTCGTCAGATGAATCAATCTCTCTAAATCCATCCTTTCAGCGAGCTGCTCTGATTGGCCAGACAGCTCAGTCTGTTGTGATTGGTCTACCGCATAATGTTTTTACACATTTTTCTGGGTCGGCAGAATTAAATGACATAAAAGCCTATATGAAGGAGTGAGCCAGATCTCAGATTTCATCCAAAATATCTTAATTTATGTTCCGAAGATGAACGAAAGTCTTACGGGGTTGGAACACCATCTTTCAAGAGCAAGCGGTTTGCGAATCCTGCATTGAACTCAGCTGAAGTGTTTGAGGAGGTTCAAGTGTTCTGGTGTCTGCACGTGCAATAAGTGGGCGGGCAATATGCTAATGTTTCGTCTTGATGCCACAACGAAGCGGCTTATGACTCGTTTGAAAAACGATTAATTTCATTGACTCAGAGTCGACTCTTACTTTTGAAAGACAATAACTTTATTGTTTATTGTAAACTTTATTTACGTGCACTTTCAGATTTAAAACTTTGCAGTATGTTTTCATTCACTTAGAGCTATGTTACACATAGTGAAAGATAATTTTAAAAAAATCTATAATAGGGGAACTTTAAGAAATTTTTATTTTGAGAATGTTATTAAAGACCAGACAACTTTGAATATACATTCTATTAATATTCCAGGAGGAACATTTGTCCACAACATTGAGAGAACCTTGCCAGAATGTTAGCCAAAGTTCTGAGAACGCTCCCTGTTAGCTGAGATGTTATTGCAATATCATGTATTTGGATGTATTTTATTATGAAGATTTTAAATAATTTTATATTTGCATTTAAAAAAGTGTTCTTAATATTCCCACAACTGTCTGAATCCATCTAGCTCCGCATTCAAGAACAGACTGTGTGTTGCGGCCTCTGAGAAGCAGCTCAGGCCCAGGGTAGGTGTTGCTGGGATATTTCACCATACAAGGGTGAAAACCAATTGTTTCGCTGGCATAGTCGCCTTAGGGATTAGCAATGTCATTAAGCATCCATGAATTGCAGAAGCCGTCCATTGCTTATTGACTCACACTTTGCTCATTAAAAAAGAGTCAGCCTTTAGCGCTGCCCTCTCTCTTTCTATCCCACTTTCTTCCTCTCATTAAACAGCATTCGGCTAATGGGCCAAAACCCCACTATCCCCACCACTGCTGGCCACCGCTGTGCCGGGGGGAGAGGAGTGAACTAGAGCACTCACACCCATATCCAACTGTCAAGCACTTCTCCCATCTTCTCCCCCCCAAAGGAAACACCTCTGTGACCAGAGCACACCTGAAGTCCTTTAAAAACGGTCATTTAATGATGCTCCACAACTGCAACTGTGTTTTTTTTAAGGAGTTTGAGTTTGTGGTGGAATAAGTGTATTCTCGAGAGATGCTCTGGTGAATAGAGGAACAATTACTGGTGTTTTGGAGTGCAGTGGAGAAAGCAACAGAAGTCATGCAATAACAAAGCTTCAAGTAAAACCTGTGGGACCATCTTCTGAGTGCAGAATGGCTTTCTGTCTGATCAGGGAGATCATAATTGATAGCCAAGATCCAGCCAGCAATTAAACAGATAACTGACCACCATAAAGCCAAGTTAGATTGCTGTCTATACTCTGAGCCTATATACTGTTATATGCAGAATGAAGTGTTTGTGAGGGAAAATCAGAGGATTTTTTTTTCTGTTCTCTGGCATTGCTCCATGACTAAGTGTGTGTAAGGAGGCAGATGGTAATTACTGCAGGATCAGTCGTTTCTACAGTGCAGTTCATTAAGACATCGAGTGTGTATGCATGTACAACAAAAGCTGATAACTATCAACAACCCATTCATTACAAGAACCCAACAACACAAGAAAAATGTGTGAGATTTTGGCATTTGGAATTTTCTCCAGTCTTGACATCAATAACAAAAAAACAAATGTTTACATACAAAGTAAAATCGAGGTAATGGGCAAAAAGGTGTAAAAAAGGGTTTTGCTTAAACTGTTTATAATCTTTCCCACAAAACAAAACATTGTATGCACTTTACATTTAAACTAGTTACATTTGTGTAACATTTTCCACTCAGATCACTATTTCTTTTTACATTTTTCATGAAGATCAAGATCATAAGTAGACATGTTTTAACACAATATCTTATCTCTAAACTTATTAGCATATGATTTTGACCACAACCTGATGGAGATTTATGTCACAATAATTTGTCATTGCATTGCATTTCAATACAATTAAAACATTTTTTTGAAGTATTTAGAGAAAATTATAAAGCACATGTAAGTGAGGAAATCTCATGTACTATGCACAGACTTTACACAGCAAGGTTTTCATGAGTGGACCTGTTTATTCAGTGGTCACATTCGCAGAGTTTAGTACCACTCGAAGGAATATCACAATCCATCTATAAATTTCACAAAATGGTAATTCAGCTCTTTGTATGTGATGGTAAGCTTTATTGAAAGTGCAGGGAAAGCAAAGGCTTTGTTATTACCTCTAGAGGGAGTGGATTTCTGTGTGCTGTGTTTGCTTTTTTTAAATGTAATATGCATGTTACCGCTTTTGCGCTATAGCATCCATTGAAAAGAACAATGTGCTCATCATATTCATCACGCTAGCATTAATTTGATTGATGAAAGCATTCTATAAAGTCTATTCATAAGCTACAAAAATGTTAATAATAATAAACAAAATAATTTTCTTCCATCTTCTAATTCTTCTAATTTTAATCTAGTCACATTTAGCCTTTAACCTTTTTTTGTGCTATATCTACATGTTTAAAAATATGCAAGCTGCACATAATACCTCGTGCGCATTTGTCGAGCCCCATGGTCTGTCTGCTTTAATGTTTTCAATGCTTTCATCTAAAGCATTGTGTTGGGACGGAGGGGCGTTCCTGAACATTCACCGTACAGCTGCTGGTTGGTTGGGGGGCAGGTTCAGACACACCCCCAGGGAAAGAGGAAATGAGGGGTTGGTCTGAACACACTGACATACTCACTCATTCACCCCTGAAATCACCTAATCGTCCTTATTAGTTCAATGAATGTTCTGCCAAAGGCTCTGCAAAGCAATTTCATCTCACTTACTAATATATCTGCGTCCTGCTCTGATGTGTTTATTTCCTTACACTAAAATGAAAGAATGAGTGTAAAAACACCTGGCAGACTTTCATTGACCCAGAATAGCACTGATAATCATCAGCATGTGTCAAAAGTGCAGTGCAGGAAAGCATGAAAAGTGAATGTAGTGCAGCAGACAGAAAGCCAGAAGGTCTTACATGTGTCAGTGTGAGTATTTACATGAGCGTGTTAAATATCCTGTCTAATGCATGATTTGTGAGCTTTTGTTTTACACCTAAAGGCAATGAAGGGGAAATTGAGTTGGCCTGACCTACACAAAAGGGCCCAGCAGGTATACAACTTTTCTGGATGTGTGAAAATGTGATATAAATGATTGTATTTTACACCCAAAATGGTGTAATCTGTTAAAATGCAGATTCAATGATCTGGTCAGCAGTTATGAATCACGTCTCATAAATGCTGTTGGATGAATTGTGAGGTATGTGTTTAAGGAGACAAACTTCTCAGCGCTGCCATATGGCTCATACACTCTGAGATGAACAGACATAATTTCAATTATGATCATGAAATTAAACGATTTCTCTTCCCTGCAAATCGATAACAAATCCATTTCATTTTTCATCATTGATAAGACAACAAATGCATGACAGCATAACCAGTGATACCATCATCTGTTTCTCATTTCAAGGTAATTAAGGGCATTTCAGCCCTCTTTATATTTGATTTCCGCTTTCCACATCATGCTGTCCTCGTAACGATAATTTCAATAAGGTAATTTCATCAGCCAATGAATGTTATGAATGATTAATTTTATCTAAAGAAATAAAAAACGTATGTGTGTATGTATTTATTATATCAGTAAGTGATCTTAACATGTAGGGAAAAACATTTTACTGGAAAAATTATCACATTTTCCACATTATATGGACACTCAGTGGATGAGGTTAGTCTGATACATTCATGATAAGTGGTTGCATATATTGTAAGTTTGCTTCAGAGGTGTTTTTACAAACAGTCAGATCTTTGTCGCTGAGAAAGTAGCCCTGAGCAACACAATAGCTGGAACAATAGAGATGGCTATCCTAGGTGGACATATCTGATCAAAGGGGTTTAAAGATCAAATGCTCACCAAGTGTTTGGCATTCCCTCAGCTCCTTTTGAAGTCTTTAACCGTCCACCTTCAAGGCAATTGTTTTCGTATTGCCATAAAATGTAAAAATTACTACTGACAAACAACTTATTTAGATGGCGTTCTTCAGCTGTCATGTCTGGAATGGACAGCATTTTTGGGTTCATTTGGAAATGACAGATGGTAATAAGAATGGGATCACAGACTGTTTGTGGCTTTGTGTATTTAATAGAGTTGAAAAGGTCACTGATTATTGTTCTTTTCCGTGAATAAAACTGACGGTCATGGTTGTTTTCATGACTGCTGCAGATCTCCACGTCTATGAATATTGCAGTGATTTCAGTCCAGTTATCCATGACACTAAAGTTTCCATTCAGGCCTCTAAACTAGTATAAGGAACTTATCAGTGCATGCAGCATTGTCCAGACATCTTAGTTAAAGAGATAGTTTAATAATTAATCTTCTATAACATAATTTACTCACCATCATGTCGTTCCAAACCTGTTCTTCTGTGAAACACAAATGAGGATATTTGGAAAAGTTCTGCTAATACTTTACTTGGAGCCCTTATGTATAATGCATTATATAAATATTCATAATACACATTGTAATGTATTATATCTTTTCATAAATAATTGTAACAAAAGTTAAAATGCATGTAATATTTGCAGATTCCTACATCTTGGTTGTTTGTCATGTGTTTTAATGCATTATACGTTCTAAGATTGTATAAAATTAATAGATATAATGCATTATATAACTGTGGTTACAATTATGCATGGTATCATGCATTAGAAGGCATAACTAATGCAATAAAAATACTTTTATAATGCATTACATATGTATGAAAGGCTTCAAGTAAAGTGTGTCGAATTTTTTTTGTTCAATGTACAATGGAAGTCCAGTGTTGTTTAAGACCCCATTGAATTTCATTGTGCAAAAATACTTGAATTTTGAAAAACTGAATTCAGCATCTACACTAGATAATAATTCCATAGTTTCCAAATATTAATGGTCTCTATTTATCATATTTAGTTGGTTTGGTTAGATGAAGCACTTTCTGAGAAATATTTTGACTTGGCTTGCAGTACGATGCTCATCGCCATTAATTTATTATAGCGAAAATATAACTACAGACAGCAATGATAAACCCAGTCTATGGTGAATCACAATACACAAGCAGTGATGATTGTGATTATTAAGCCGAGTTAAATCACTTTTCCTTCTGAATGTTTGTCATGGGTGGTCAGCTGTAATCAGTTTACCTCCTGATTTTCCACGGATGTTAAGACAGCTAGCATGCATTTGCAAACAGTTCTGACACTCGTTCTGTTTAATCTGCCTGTAAAACTGTTCTCATGGCTTCCATACAGAAGAAAACAAAACATTCAGTTTTAATCCACAAGGCCTCAGCTCCCTCCTCATGCGATTTACCCACAATTCCACACACACCAACACACAGTATAAGATTTATGAACCTAAAGCTCTTCCAATACTCGAAAATACCAGATAAACTTTTTCTCATTTGGCTCTAATTTGGTCACGCAAGATAACACTGACATCCGAAAGCCTTTAAAATGCATTCCAAGGAGTTGGCATCAGCGTTTCAGCACCTTGTGCAATAATTATTTCCAATCCGAAGCTGTTCCCAATGCACTGATCAATTCAGTATTCTCGACTAGCTAGGATGCATTACACTTTTTTAATGTTTTAAAAATGTCTCTTCCTCCCTCCTTTCGGAGGGTCCTGCCAATCCCTGGAAAGAGAGAGAGAGAGAGAGAGATAGAGATAGAGATAGAGATAGAGATAGAGATAGAGATAGAGAGAGAGAGAGAGAGAGAGAGAGAGAGAGAGAGAGAAAGAGAGAGTTAGGAGAAGTCTGTGCCTCTCCAGGACTGGCACGGGCCCGGTTCTGGCACAGACCCCTCTCATTTGCTTTTATGCCAGTAATTTGCATCTCCAGTGTGCCAGCAGCTGGGCCTGACATCCTTCAAAGCTGGGAAACCATCCCTCAAGCACAAATAAGAATTAGAAGGGCGAATAAACATATACACATATCATTGATAATTACAGGCTGCATTATAACACTAAAACAATACATTTGATTGCATTGCTGCATAAATATGCAAATCATTTACTAACACTCTGCCAAAGTATCTGTATTCATTGATGTTTAATGCCTAGAATGGACTCTGATCACTTTTCTTCATTACAAACATTACATGGAAAGTTAGTTTTTAGTACATTTTATTTCAAAGAACTAAAACTCAAATTCACGTGAATAGATATTCATTACAAATATGAAAAATGTCCAATTGCATAAACTGTTTTTGTATGCTTGTTTGACACAGATAAGTTTCAAACCTACATAAATAAGTATAATATTTGTGATGTTCTTTCCTTTAAATAACATCAACTATACTATAATAGTATCTAAATTATATTGGACACATAATCATATACAACGCTGGACAGTTTGTCCCGCTAATGGCCAATGTGTTACATAAATATATTTCTGTAACACTTTAGAATACTGTGCCTTCAAATGAGTAACACACTATTAACATTCCAGTAACTATTAACTAAAAAGAAACTCTAATTAACGAATTAGCAAGTAATAGTGCTTGGATGTGGTAGTTCACCATTAGCTAATCAGTAACTACTATTTTTCATACCTCACTGAAGACTACTAAGAACTATTATATACATGTTCATAATTAATATTAATAATGCATAATGTATAATATAAGGTAATGGTAACCCATTAGTAATGAATCAAGTGTTACTACATCTTTTTAAAGGAACTACTAATTATTTGGATCAGTATTCTAAAATGAAGATCAAGGGAACACACTAGTAATGACTAAAGTGTTACCAAATCCATTTGAAGGAATTACTATTCAAAATCTTACAAAAATCTCAAAAGCTTTCCTTCAGTCAATATAGGTAGTTATCATGTTTTTCACTTTAGAATATACTGATCCAAATAATTAGTAGTTCCTTTAGAAGAATGTAGTAACACTTGAGTCATTACTAGTGGGTTACCGTAAAATATGCATCATTCATGTTAATCATGAACCTGTAGTAATTCTCTGGGAGGTATGAAAAAAATAGCAGTTACTGATTAGCTATTAGTAATAGCTAAAACTATCACATTCAACTAAGCGCTATAACTTACTAATTTGTTTATCAGAGTTTCTTGTTTGTTAATAGTCCTGGGCTATAATGGTGGAAATGTTCAATAGATTTTAGGTATATGCCTATATGCAGAACCTGATTTCACCGCGTGCAACATGGGTCAACATCTTAGATGATCCTGAACAACATTCCAATCAACCAATCAGATTTGAGGGACAAGTTTACAGTTTATGTCAAGTTTAGTCTTACAACCAGGGTTAGGTGCTTCTACATCGGTGTTATTCACCTATCATTTCCCTCTGATTTTAGGGATAACTTATGGATAGGGTTAGCTTTAGGGTTAGGTATATGGTCAGGATTAAATTTTCGGACAGGAATGTTGTTCCAGAATCAACCAAATATGTTGACCCCTGGCAAAATCAGCACGTGCACGCCCATACTATATTTGAACTAAAAATGATTCACATTAAAGCAGCTGCACAGTAGATCTGGCGGATTGAGGTGTGGGCGGTGTTAAATTTTCTTTTCTTTTTTTTTTAACTACCCAGAAAAATGTGGTAGTTATTTTAATGATTCACAGGTAAAGGCCAATTATAAGGCAATTGAGTCCTCATTCTGTGCAAGCTTCTGCAATCTCAGGGACTGTGCAAAATAATTAACTTCTGCACTTAGAAATAAAAATATCTACATTTTAATGTAGGTTAAGCAGTTAAATGAGAGAATGGTTAAGGTCCAAATCATTTAGCAAAGAACTACATCTCCTTACTTCTACCCTAAGAGTCTTTGACCTTTGTGGATTTATGGAATAATAATAACAAATGTCACACAGTAATGCTGTTAAATGTCCCCTTACCGATCTGTGAACTAACGTGCATACAGTCCTAAACTATTATGTGTTGAACTTAGTAGAATATAATAATGATGTAGACAAATTTAAAGGAATAGTTGACCCAAACATTTTTATTCTTATTTATTCGCCTGCGTGTTCTTTAAAAATGTCAAGAAAATTATTAAGTGATGACAGAATTTTCACTTTACCTGTAGGCCTATTTGCCCTAAATTTTTGTCCTGCCAACAACATAAGAGAAAACAATTTACAACATTTTGGAATCACATATCTGCAACAAAATGTACTCTTTTCAGCCCTTACATTTTATTCTATGCTGCTGTATCCCACGTGCTTTCTAGACTGAAAAGTGAAAGAAAGATGCAGAACGAGTGGTTGAAAAAGATGAGAGAAACAGAGAGCACATAATGCCTTCTAAGAGGCTGCCAGCTCCTTCCCCTGTGATAAGCTCAGTTTGAAATCACAATGGTGTCTCCAGACCGTTGCGTTAACCCCTCTACAGGCATCTACGTATGTCTGCACTCTTATCAAGGCTGGCTGGCTATATCACACTCCAGCTCATTATCGACACACTCTCGAAAATGTGTTTATATATCCGACGCTCAGGAACCTCCTGCTGGTGTTTAGAACAGCCTCATATGTAGATGAGAATATGTGTGAGTGTGCCAGTGAATGCAATTTGATACTGAGCGCTGAGGCTTTTTCCTGAATCATGAAATAGATCTAGTGAATGTCCAGAAACACCAAAACTTGTGTTTTGTGCTGTAGTTGTACATGTAATCTGTACTGTTGTAACTATGCACTGTGGTTCGAAAATGATTTTCAAGCATACACGGATAATAAATTGTCAGTTCCCCATATATCTGTGCCTATATAACAAACAAACTAACTTTGTGTAGACATAAACGGGATGCTCAAAGACACCTGGTTGGAATATTATAATTCTGGGATATAATAATGGAATGAGGGTTTTAAGGATGTCAGAAATCTGTTTATTACCGATAAGAGGAGTGTTGTTTATTCCGAGTGAGTTTTAGCGCAGCAGAGACAAAGTGAAGCTTCATTTATGTGCTAATGTGGGGAGAGAGAGATAAAAGAGTGGGGAGTGATCACTCTATATGCCAGCCACAGCCTTTTGAACATCTGAAAGAGCAGGAGTTCAACTACAGCACCTGCCACACAGCCACAGGTTTACCACAAACTTCAACTGTAAACATCCTGGATTTCAGAAAGTACCGCGAGTAAGGAAATAATGACTTTGGCAATGTGTGTGTGTGTGTGACATCCAGATTGTTTGACAGCCCCGCAAACTGTACTGAAATAACACATATTAAACAAAAAACTAGAGCCATGCCCATTAAAGATTTCTAAATGCAACTATCTTTGATAATTAAATAGGTAGTTTGTCCTCTATATGTCACGGTCACCAACTAGTCACCACCTCCTCACTACATTTCCCATCATCCTCCCTGGCCCTCACCTGCATGCACTTCCCAATCACAGAGATCACCGTCACCTGTCAACAATCTTCACTGATCATCATCCAGCACTATATAACTCTTCCCTCTGCATTCACCATTGTCTGGTCTCGTCATTCCCTCAAAAAACACTTACCCGACTCCCTACCAGAACGATCTGTCTTCAGTCATCTGCTTCCATCATCCGTCTTCAGTCATCTGCCTCGATCTCCATTTCAGAACCTGCAACAGATAAGACCATAACTCATCCAGATATCCATCCTGAACACTATATTCATCAGTTACTCACCTGATTCATCGTTGAGATCATACTTCTGCAAATAAACCTGTTGATAACTTTACCTGTGTGAATCCTTCTGTTTCGTGACACCATAATGGAAATTTGGGAACACTTTATTTTCAAGGTAACGTAGTTACACGTTACTACATCTACTTATTATAGTAATAACAGTAAATTAACCAAACCATAATTCTATAGTAAGTACATGTTATTTTAATATTAATATTATTTATTATTTATTCACCCTCATGAGGTTTCAGACTTGCATGAGAATATTTAATACACTACTGTTTAAATGTTTGGGGTATGTAAGATTTTTATTTTATTTTTATTTTTTTTAAAGAATTTAATAGTTATATACAGCAAGTATCATGGTTTCCAAATAAAATATTAAGCCGGAACAACTGTTTTCAACATTGATAATAATAATAAATGTTTTGTGAGGAGAAAATCAGCTTATTAAAATTATTTCTTAAGGATCATGTGACACTGAAGACTGGACATCACAAGAATTATTTATACTTTTAAATATATTTGAATAGAAAATGTATTTTGTAATTTGTTTTATATTATTACTTTTTTATTGAATTTTTGGTAATAAGAGACAAAAATATTTGAATGATAGTGTACATTTTGAAGAATGTTTCAACTATTTTCTTTTACGTTCCACTGAAGACAGTAAGTCATACAGGCTTGATATTATATGAAGATGAGTAAATTATGATAGGTTTATCATTTTCAGATGAACTGTCCCTTTAAGTTGATTTTAGGTTAAAAAGTGTTTGTCTACAATAATGTGGCAGAAATCACCTGTTCACACATCTAGATTTGATCAGTCCAATCAATTTACTTTTGTTTTGCTTTAAACTGAATAAAAAAATAGTCTTGACCCTTATGTCACTTGAAACTGTCACAAAAAAAAAATCAGTTATCATCAAAATCTTCTGCTTCTTCTTCCCAGGTCCCCTTGTGTGCCAAGCAAAACTGTACCATAGACTGGCTTGCACTTTAATATAGAATTAGTATATAAACTTAAAACATGTTTTTTTCTTAACTCACCATAAGGCATCAAGAGAGCCTGGCCGGTCAGTGGTAACATCACCAAAAATAGGTTAATGTTGCCCCTGAAGAGTGTGTTATGCCATATATTTAAACCTCTTCAGTTCTCAACCCTATGAATTCTGTAGACGTATGAGTAAAGTGATGTCATATTTATTGCTAATCGTTAACTGTAATATGGCAGGGGCCCCTTCAGCCAATCAGTGTAGTGGTCCCACAGGGAATTCAGTTCAAGCTAGTGTGTGTAATACAGTCATACCTCATTACCTGTGTTAGTCATCAGAGCATTCCCTGCAATGAATGTACCTACAAGCCCATAAATACACATGCAGGTCTTTGCTCCAGAAGTTTAGCAAATCCAGCCTTTAGTTGTGTCCAACGTTTCCAGCTAATCGCGACAAACCCTTCTGATGTAAGAGTCTATATTAAGAGGATAGTACAAATGCTCACTGAACAACTTCCATATGCTGTTGAAGTACTAAAACAATCCACCTATGGTTTTCCTCGTCTTGCAAATGCAATAAGCTTTCAAGACATTAGTAGCTCAGTTTTCCTTCCCCATGTACAGTTTGACTCAAAATGACAGCTTTGACAAATAGATGTTTTCACAACTTTTATATACCAGTATTAATCGTAAACCAGCGCACTTTGCACTGTGACAGTAATTGACTAGGTATTAGGTTCAGAGGGTTTTCCTGAGTGATCAGTTTTCTGTGCAGCATAATTCCCTCAGATTAGGGAATTAGAGGTGGATGATTCATTTAAATGTTTCTGTTTGAAGCCATGGCAACCATCATTGCTTTCTTACTGCTCTGAACTTAGCCTAAAAATTGTCAAGTTTTGCTCAGACTCTAAGTCAAAGCGAAGGGTTTATCACAGCACTGGAATACTTGATTCTTGACAAAATGATTTACATTTATATATATACACACATTTCAGTCTTAAAAAGACAGCGGAAAGAAACCAGATGGAAAAAAACAACCAATTCTTGCTATTGCTCTAATAGTTCCCATATTAGGGTTGTTATAAAAAATAAATAAAAAGAACCTGTTTAGTGGCTGAAGTTCAGAGAAGGGGCAGTCCAAGTCACAGCACAATGGCTAAGAGTAGTGCATAGGCATTGCAAGAATTTTTTAATTTCCTGTTACTCAATAATTCAGTTCTCGTTAGGGCCAGGGGACAGCATCCTGTGCGGTATGCTTTTGTGATCAGCTCAATCCATCCGACAGACACTGCCCCAAACCAGCTTTCATTCACAGCCATGAGTCCATCCGCCCCTCAGCTCTCCGTGACCTCTCTACCACACTGGGAAAGAATGTGTCTGTGTGTTTGGTTTCCTCAGCTGACTTCCCTCTCACTAAATTGTCATTAGTACATCCTCCTGGACATTTATGAGCTCATGGTGATGAGCTGAATTGGTTCGGCTAGCATGTTTCTTTGTTTTCTTTATTTTTCTAGTAGATAATAACAGCATAATCAGCTTGAATGCGCAAGCGAAGTCTGGACTTCTGACGACTCTGCTAATGTTCCCTCTTTCTTTTCCTGTGCTCGTGGCTGTTTAAGGTCAGATGAATCACTCTCCATCCCAGGTGTTTAACCGATGGTTATTGCTTTACCTCAGGCTAAACTGGGAAAAATTTAGGTTAAAACAGTTGTCTTATGTTGTAAGATAATGTTGGATCCAAATAGTCTTGTAAGTTAACACATATGACAATAAGGATCAGAATTTGTAGTAATTTAAATCCTTTCTTCAGTCTTGATGGCTTTTAGTTACAAAAAACTGTATTCATTGTGACTGTTCAAACAGATGTAACATGGAAATAGTAGTAAATGGATCTAAATGGACATTGTGGACTTGAGTGGAGCTGGAATATTTTAAATTAATCTTTTAAAGAAGATGAGAGATGGATTTACAGCTAAATTAACTACATTTTTGTTTGGGTTGACATACTTGCAATACTTGGGAACAGACCAACCGACAGGAACAAGCAGGATTTAGACCAGATCTTTGTACTTCGGCAGCTGCTGGAAGAAAGAATTCAATGTGGACAATGAACCAACCATCATTGTCTTTATTGACTTTCAGTTGGGATATTGGTTAGCACTATAGAAGACACTGGAGACTGAATTCATTCCCCAGAAGATCATTAAACATCCTATAATGGATCAACTAGCCAAAAACGGATACGGAACGAATTATCAAAGAAGTTTATAATCAAGTCTGGAGCTCATCAAGTGGACGTTGTCTCCCCGTTGTTATTTAACATATCGATGCCATCATGAGAAAGGCTTTCCAGGGTATGCCTGGAGTCCAGTACGATAAAGATAACTTTTTAACATAATGTTTGCTGACGACAGCGCCATATTCACAGACATCGTTGCTGAAGCTACGAATATACTGCACATTATTGCTAGCATTGCTCATTCATATGGCTTGAGAATCAATGCAGCCAAAACCAAATAGATGGCAATGGATGGCTCGCAGGTCACTGTCTACCTCGAGGACACCCAGCTATGTGATGCCTGCGACAGATACTGCGAGTATCACTTCGCGATCATATCCGGAATGAAATCACCCGTCAGGAACAGATACAGTAACGGTTGCGATAGTTTGGCTACATCTGCAGAATGGCCAATAACAGATTACCAAACCGATTCATCTGAAGAACACAACCTTCTCAATGGAAAGTCCAGTGAATGGCACCAAAGAAAACATGGGTGAGGCAAGTAGAAGAGGATTTAAGGAACCGTCGTAACGACCTCAATCAAGCAAGGTACATTGCCATGGACTGTAAAGCCTGAAAAAACATTGTGCAGCAGGTCCGAAATGCTATGGCACCCACAGCAGCGTACTGGTTCTGTGATCAACCACATCCAGCCCCTAGCTAGGAATCAAAGAAGAAGAAGAGATACTTGCAATAATATTTACAGTCGTACCATCTGCCATGCAAGAAAGCTGTGCATGTCAATTGTCACATTTGTATAATGACCAAACAAAAGCTAGACTCAGTCAACAATACACTTTCCAGCTCTCTAATCTCCATCTACATGTCACTGTCACACAAAAGTTTTGATGCAACTTTGCCTCTGTGATGATTGACAGCTAGAACAGATCTTTATTTATGTAATTAGATCATCCTTTTAGAGAGAGACTCAGCTGTCTAAAGCAAGACGGCAATAAAGTTGAACGAGTGCAAGCCGAGGCATGGCAGCTTCACACACTCCAACAATCTGAGTCAACTCCATCTGAAAGCAAGTCAACCTTAAAATTTTTTAAATTACAATAATGACTGTCTAAACATTTATCCTTACTGAGTTCTTGTGTACATACACTTTGTCTAGACGCCGGGTTCCACCAGAGCAGAAAAAATAGCATTAGCTGGCAACTGCAGTGCTATAATATCGGTATCAAATGCCGTCATCTTCCCATACAATGTAAAGCTGATTTTGAGGGCGATCAATTAGGGTTTGCGCTGGAGCAGAAAATAACTTATGACAGTGTTAAGGTTGAGGAATGTAAGAGGGAAAATAAAAATGACACACTCACACTCTCTACAAGGCGTTGGGCATGTAATGTTGTTAAACCTGAAATGTGAAAAAGGTTGAGTAAATTTAGTTATATTAGAATAAAACAACTGATTTTTATTTAAACAACTGAAAAATTATTCGGCCTAAGGCCTTAAAGTTCACAGGTAAATATCAAATTCAATTATTTCCTAAGTTTGTGAGATCACAAATATGAATGAGTTGAAACTGCCACTTTTTATTTTATTCTCTGAAGCAGAAACTGGCTTAAAATAGATATTAAATTAATATTACTTGCACTTGGAAATGGGCCTGATTAATCTGAATATACACAATAGGTGCGTCCCAATTTGCATAATTATGCACTATTCTATGCCATTTTCTAGTTTAAATAGAGTAGTTGTTCACACTGAAAACATGCTCTTCAAATACCCAGGTGATGCATGTTGGACACCTCATGCTTTCAACTTTCGCAGCTTTCCCTATGTATCATATATTAATAGTAATATATAATAGTTCAAGAAATGTCAAAACATCAGTTAAGAAGTACAAGTCACTTTCTGAGGATTTTGAGAAAATATCTCAACTTAATAAACAAAAACTAATATTCCCCAAATTAATGATAGAATAGCCATCCATCCATCCAAACCGCTTGTCCTATGTCGGGTCACATAAAAACTCACATAAACGTACCATGTGCAAGTATCCCTTAGATCCCCCCCCCAGCCATCCATTATGACCTTTAGACACAAGATTCTTGGCCTTCCTGGCATTTCCTGTAGAAGAGCTGTATAGCTTGTACCAAAATAATAAAACAACATGGCCGTCAGACACATGAAAGGAATACTACAAATCTCACCCCAATTTCCTACTAGCTTCATATCCTATGAGCCCACTGCAGGGGGAGGAAGCAGCAATGACATGCTTCTATCATTACGCACAGCCAACGCCACTGGCTACAAACCACCATGTCTTTGGTCATTAGTGGACATGTCTTAACCTGAGAAAGGAAATGATAAAAAAAGACAAAGTCCTACAGCTTTGATCCTGGATTTATGTCATTTTAAATGCTTGATAGCATCTTACTGTCACTGCAATAGACTGATAACATACACAATGCACATTTTTACAAGTAAACACTTGATTTTACTGTCCACAAATTTGCACACATACAATCAGACAGACAGATAGACACAAATCACGTCAACTTAAATGTACATGTTTGTGTCAGTGAAGAATCACCCCGAGCGCAGTCTGAAAGCCCTGACATGTTTGTTGTTGGACAGGTGTTGAGGGCTACAGGGTTGATGGGCAGGTTTAATCAAGTTTTGAGTTGAGATGTCAACCACAGGTGCTGCCTCAGGCCAGAACGTCCCTCTGGGCCGGAAGAAAATTCCTCATAATGTGGCTCTTTGTTTGGGGTGTAGTAGAAAATTGAGAAATATGTTCAAGCTTGATGTTTCTATGTAATCCGAATATAACAAGTGTCAGATCTGAAAAAAAAAAAAATGCTTTTGAATTTCTTAGTCATTTTCCTGTAGGTTGTAAATGCCATGCGGTTGCGTCCTGAATGGTTATGACAAGATCCACACAGAATAGACTTTTTTATGCAGATTTCTGCAGAATTCTGGAATGTATTAAATACAGTCAAGTCACATTTATTTATATAGCGCTTTTTACAATACAGATTGTTTCAAAGCAGCTTTACAGAGATACAGTAAAATGTGTTACTACTGACAACATACTGACATTAGCCAAAATATTTAATACGCCAACATGTATTTCCAAATTATTTTCAACACGATATAACACAATGTTTTTGACATAGTTACAAATTAAAAGTTTGATGTAATGTAATCTATGTCCAGGCATTAAATATTGACACAACTTTTAAAAACAAAATAACATGAGTTGTCAAGATTCAATTGGAAATGCATACTCTTCAAAAGATTGTGGTAAGATTTTATTTATTTTTAAAGAAATGTATTTATTTATTCAGCAAGGATGCATTAAATTTATCAAAAGAGACAATTAAGACAATAATGTTACAAAAATATTTCAAATTTCAAATATATTTATCAAAGAATCCTGAAAAACTGCACAGTTTCCACAAAAAAATATTAATAAAACATTAATCAATATTATGTTTTCAACATTGATAATAATAAGAAATGTTTCTTGAGCAGCAAATCTGAATATAAGAATGATTTCGAAAGAATCATGTGATACAGAAGACTGGAGAATAATGAATGCTGAAAATTCAGCTTTGTCATTACAGGAATAAATGACATTTTAAAATGTATTAAAATGAAATGGTTATGTTAAATTGTAATACTATTTCACAATATTACAGTTTTTACTCTATTTTTGATCAAATAAATGCAGCTTTGGTGGCCATAAGCATGCTTTTTCTAAAACTATGACCAATAAATAAATTACTTTACTGAGGCTCACAACACATACACGATTGATGAGAAACTAAAGGAACCCTTTTTTATTTGATCAAAACCACAGAAAAGACAAATCCAAATTGACGGGAATTAATAATAATAATAATAATAATAATAAAAGGCATTTTCTTAAACAAATGATAGACAAAAAAGTCACAGAACCTCTCAAGGCTTTGTCAACCCAGTGTTTATTGAACATCTTAATTGTTACTTGAAGCAAACAAAAGCACATTTATTCTTCTTTAAAGTTCTTTATTTCACTGAAAGCTGCTTAGGCATGCATAGGTCACTATTTATGGTCAGGTTCAGGCCATTGTGTCAAGTTCACCTGAGATCTGAGGCTCAGGCCTAACAATGTATTTGTTTAACGCATGGCCAACAGATATCAGTGCTGGCCACAGAGCCTGACCAACCCCAGTAATGGAGACCGTAGTGACTAGCCTTTGAATTTTGATTATGTTTTATGACTCTTAATTGGACCAGGGTGACCTGTCTCTGTTTCATTGGTTCAGAGGAGGGGTAAAGGGGTGTCCTCTCTCTCTGACTGCAGCTGATTGGACAATCCTCCTGACCTCCACCTCTAAGAGACGGTGAAGACACGTCTCAAGTTCATCCTGAACCTGGGTGGCACCTGGATCGGTTTACCTACACCTGTCCAGTGGACTGAGGCTCCCTCTTCACCCTGCTCACCCCACAGCTTTTAGTCCTCACTGCACAGACTACTTAACATATCCGCATATCCCAAACACAGGTCCTCTTACCACTCTTAAACAAAACAGCAGCGTATGCTCTTTTAATGGTAAAAAGAATTTGTAAAAAAAAAGTTACTGATCCAATTTTGGTGCTTATTGAGTCGGATAACAAAATCTCATTGTAGTGAGATTATAGCTTAGGTTTAATATCAAGTATGTACGCAGCTAAAAAAAATATGTTCCAGGAATGCTTTGCCAACGTTCCCATTAAGTTATGAAAACATTATTTTTGGAATGTTCTCTGAACGTTCAAAATGTCCAGTTTTTAAAATGTTTTAAATCCTTTTTTTCTTGGTTATTTGAATGTTGAGAACATTCCATTTTATCATCTTGCAAAAATTATGGAAATGTTACTTTTGTAAAAATTTTCTATAAACATTCCAAATCAAGTAGCAACATTTAAAAAATGACAGACGTCCAACTAAAATGTTTCTGAAAAAAACATTCCATGATCGATTTATAAATAATAATTGTGTTTTTATGTTTTGAGAACCTTATTAAAGATCAGATAATGAACATTCTTTCAATGTTATTGGAAGTTCATATCCATTCATATCCATGTTCTGCACTTATGGAACCACTGTATATCCTGCACTTGCTGCTATTGCACTTCTGGTTAGACCTAAACTGCATTTCGTTGCCTTGTACCTGTACTTGTGTAATGACAATAAAGTTGAATCTAATCTAATCTAATCTAAAGTTCATAACTTTGAGAGAACTTAGCAAAACGTTCTGAGAAGGTTCCCTGTTAGCAGGGTAATAATTTGGCCATATGAGTTTGTTGTTCATTTAATATGCCAGAGTGATATCATGGGTGTCTATCTGGTGGTATTTTAAAGTTAATAACACAATAATGTTATTCTAGCCTGATATTGCACTGCAGATTCTATATAGTTTAAGTAAGCTTACTAAACTATAATCCATATCTTTGATTTTAGGTCTCAGATTTGCTGTGCAAAATACCTGCTTTCTTTGAAGATGTAATGAAAACTAATGACTGTAACTCAATAACTTATCACTACAACTACATAATTGGAAATTATGGAGTACAACAGGTGAGTGTGAGAACATGTCTGTCAGCACTTTCATACCACAGCAAAGATGGTGACTTGAGCAGTCGAAAGAATGCGCAAGCAAGTTAATGGTCATCAACCATTTCCAGACTGCAACAGTGTATGGCCACATTTAAAGGGATAGCTCACCCAAAAATGAAAAAATTCTACTCATCCTCAAGTTGTTGCAAACCTGCATGAATTTCTAACTTCTGCTGAACACAAAAGAAAATATTTTGAAGAATGTTGATAACCAAACAGTTGATGGTCCCCATTAACTTCCATAATACTATGGATATTATGGAAGTTAATAGGGCCCGAAATTCTTCAAAATATCTTCAGCAATATGTTCAGCAGAATAAATATATTTATACAGGTTTGGAACAACTTGAGGGGGTGAGTAAATGACAGAATTTTCTTTTTTTGGGTGAACTATCCCTTTAAAGTTCCTCATTACATAGGAATTTAAAAAATAAAATCTTCATTAAAGAGTTCTAAAATATGAACTACAACATTACAAACTTTGAGTTGAAGCAAAAATGTATTGTTTTGGACAAAAACTAAAAAAACAACATTGCAAATGACTTACATTTATATTTTTCCATCGTCTTTTAGTTCGATTACGTTTTTCATTATAACTACAAAAACAATATATTTTAACAACAATACACAATAAACAATATCGTTTATTGCAAGATATCGATATTTAAACAAAAATGTAAGCGCTTTGAGAGAGCAGGAATACCAACTGGTACTTCATTACATCACAATGCTCAATTTGTCAATTTATTTGTTTATTTATTTATTTACATTGGTTTATCTTCTCTGATTTGGAGATATCCAAATATTATGGCCGATATAGTTCTTCACTTGGAACTGCACTGATAAACACGATTTAAAAAAAATAAATAACATTGAAACGACATGGACTGATGGCTTCAACAGAAGCATTTATTATCCATTAACAATCTCGAAGCTCACAAAGGTCTTTAAAAGTTCCTCTATGGAGAAAATGAATGGTATTTTTCCTTCCAGAACCTGACTGTTGCTCTCTATGGCTGGATTCTGTTGATGGAAAGACCTTTTGGACAGAAGAAACCCTTTCCCCCCTCCTTTCCCTTTATGCTCTCTACCCCTCTGTAGATGTGATTGGTAATGGCATGCGTTTATCCTCTCTTTTATGTTGCGAACGCGATGCTAGCGTAATGTAGCATTACCTGTTGTTCTCACATGCAGAGCGGCATCTCTCTCTGTCTGTATAATAACCCTCCCTTAGGAGAGTGAAGGTTTAATGCGGCCTTATCACGTTGGGTTGTCTGGCTTGCAGTCAAGTTGAGGTCCACAAGGTGAAATGAGTTTGGCAACCTCGCTGGGCGGCGCGAGCCGCGAACACACATCCTGGTGCAGTAAGAGGGATAAAGAATGGGGAAATTGACTGCATAAGCAGGACAGATAGAGTTGTACCTCTCCTCTCTCTTGCTCTTTCTCTCTATCAAATGCTGGTCCATAGCAGATTTCAAGCCCTTAATCGCCAATCATTTCTCAATGAAACCCAAAGGAGCAGGTTTTTAATGATGCCCACTTTGTCCCCCCATAATCCCTCGCTGTTATGCACCATGAGAGAGGGATCCGTTTAAGTGGGACCGGTGTGAACACATGAGGTACCCTGCTCTGTGTCTAGACCGGTCCCTTTCTCTTTTTCCAGTCTGTCTTGGATAATCTATATTAATTAGGAGATCATTTTTCTATTCAGGGAAGTTCAAAATAGCATGGCGCTTTGATCTTAATTGGACATATTGACTGTGATTGATACCTGATATCATAAGCGAGCCTCTCTTTTGCCTCATTAGAAACTCTGAAGTAGACTGAAAGCACATACGCACACACAACAGACCGATTCGTGACTAATAACCACCCTGAGATGGCCAGGCATGTCTCGGAGCCTCTTCACCTCTCTTTTCCCCCCCGTCTTTCGCATTCTCATTTTCTCAAACACGCACACACGCACTCCCACTTTTCTAACTGGCCTCATTAATGGGAGATGATGAGCATCACTCTTGCCTCAATTAAAGAGTCAATCTCCTGCATTAGCCCCACAGAGCCGCGACCACACACGAGGGGTTCGCTCTGCACGGCCTCCCCCCTGCCAACTCCTTACTCTGAGGCACTCAGGTGAGGAGAAGAGGGATGGACCTAGTATCATTGCTGGGTTTGAGTAAATGAGTGCTTCTCTCCTTCCCCTGTCCACCTGGTGAAACTTAAACCTGGGCCTTGATAATGATTTCAGGATCAGAGAAGTGGGGGAGGCTAAGCATAATTATGTCCTTAACTTGAGTTAAGAGAGTGGTTTATTGAATAGTAAGTGTAAATGAATGCAGAGTGATTGCCAAATGACTGACTTGGGCAAGATGGAAGATTGCTAATGCCAGACACATCTTTGCAAAAAGTAAGGTAAAAAAAGTGCATAGATGTTACAGGTGTTTTACCCGAGTCAGGGTTATTATAGTTAACTAAAACCATAAAAAAATAAATGTTATCTGAAATAAAATAAAATAAAATATAAAAATCTAACCTTGTTCTATTTCAGCTTTTTTCATTTAGTTTATTTAGCCACGAAAACTGAGATAAAACAAAAAACAAAAACTATATCGACATATTAAAAAACAACAACTACAAAACCCCCCACAAAAATGCAACACAATTGCATTAACGGTCATTCGGATCGTGAATCGGTAAAAACTGACATCTTTCTCTTTTCCGACTGCTGTTATCAATCACTCTCTATATTTTTTCCTCATTTGAAAGTTGTGAAAACACAATTGTGAAATTTTTCTTTTGTTATTTGAGCAAATGACAACACGAAAAATATATTTAATGTAGTAGTCCCTCTCATTCACCCCAACTATGACGACTTCCGCTTCTGAGAAACCCGGAAATGTGAAAATTTAGTTCAATTACTAAAACTAAAATACAAAAATAAAAACAAATGTAATATATATATATATATATATACACACACAGTATATATATAGAGGCATCTCAGTAATCCTAAAATAACCCTGACCCATTGTTTTTTAATCACTGCTGTGAAACTTTATCAAAATATTTACATGTTACATACTAATCAATTCATTAATCAAATTGTTTATTACTTGAATTATTCACATATATCAAAAGTGAAGTAAAAAAATGTATGCTATTGTGACAGATGATTGAATATATGAACAGATATTACAAAAAGAAGTGGAATTGCACAGGAAATGGAATTGGAATTCTCTAAATGGAATTGCACAGACTCAACCTGATTTTATTTACATGATCTTTTCCTCGAGAACATTTTATAGTATATGGACATGTTTTTATTGCCAATTAGCTTTAGGCGCAGTCCTCAGCCTAATCACGTAAGATTTTCCTCATGCTTTCTGGCTAACACATCACACATAAAAGCACACTTTGGAGCCTCTCTTTCCACGCATGGAATGGTAAACATCATTAGGTGTGCTAAGTGCAACATTTATCGACTTAGATTGGCACAGCTATCAAAAGGAACTGAATGGTGGCCGGGGTTGGCTGGGTCTCTGCTCGTTGGCAGCAACGTTTTCAAAGAAAGGACAGAGGCATCGTTAGAAAAATAGGATGCTTCAGAAAATAAATAAAAAATCCGATAAACACTGCACAAACATGAAAGCAGACGCATTTAAAGAAGCATTCAAGAGTTGTCACAGCAGGATAAACTGCTTCCTATAGGGCGAGCGATGGCACACCATGTTTTCATCATTAGGACTAAAGCGAAGTGTGTGTGTGAGTGATTGTGCAGCAAGAGAGGAAGATGGAGGATGGGAAGCGAACCAAAATGAATGACATATTGTGAAATCTTTACCTACAAAGCAGAGTCTTCCTCCATGCAAATGAGTCTTCTGCTCCCTCTTGATAAGGATCTGTTTGATGGGACACATGCGGAATATGAGGCGACTAATTCCCTTATTAGTATTCAACGCAGCTGATTGGCAAAAACCAGGGAGAGCCAGGCACAGAGCTCTTGCTGCAAAACCCAATATTGATTTGTTTAATGGTGTCAGCGAGTCAAAAATCACAAATCTCCAGTCAATTGTTTATGAGGCTGTTAGCGGGGCAATGAATGCCCCTGGTTTAATTAATAACTCATTACAGAGATGTGATTATATGCTTGAGCTCCTAATGGACCCTGTCTGTTTCACAGATCCCGGGAAAGGTGTTTTGACAGAGCCAGGGGAAGAGAATGAGGCATCTGATGCACTCAAATCACTGTTTGTCTTCCGTGACGTCTTTGTTTGTTTTGCCTCATGACTGGTCTAGCGTCACATGCATCTCTAAATTTCACGCTTTAACAAACTCTTCAGTATGGGGATTTGGGCTCTGCAGCCCTACCCACAACAGGATGAAAATAGTAAAAAAAAAAAGAAAAAAAAAAGAAGCTGTTAAAGGGGTAGTTCACCCAAAATTATTTTGGTCATTAACCCCATAGGCCTACTGTGCCATATTTGATATGCAAATTTCTAAGGCCTCTGAAAGATCAAGTGATTAAAACTTTGCTGAAAAACATGTTGTTTACAATCTACTACATGCTGCCATCGGACTGATAGTTTAAACTTTTTAGCAAGTAAAATAGGCCTACCTTTTTGTATAATTTTTAAAATGTCCTTCCTCAGGTCGTGGTACTTTTTTCTGTGAAATGTAAGAATAACTTTTGTATTGTTAGATTAACGTTTGGTAACACTTTAATTCTGATGGTCCACTTTAGACATTCTACCAACTATAAGTAACTTTGCAACTATATGTTAACTAGCAGTCAGTAAAGTAGTAGACTGTCTGCTTAATATCTGCTAACACTTTATTTTGATGGTCCGCAAACAGACATTCTACTGACTATGAGAACTACTGACTACAAGTCAACTTGTTTTACTAACCCAAACTCTAACACCTAACCCTGACATAACAGTCTACTAACAGTCTACTACAGTCTACTAATATGAAAGTTCCTTGACATATTGTTGCAGTTACTTATAGTAGGTAGAGTGTATAAAGTGGACAATCTACATAAAATGTAACCAAACATTTAATGGACAGAAGCAATTTAAGTTTACTTTATTATCCATTCCAAACTGCTCCATTAATTTTTTATTTTTTTTGACGATATATAAGGCTTTATAGGGTTAAAAATCATAAAACAATTATAATTCTGTCATTATTAACTCATGTCATTCCAAATCTGTAACACAAAAGAACAAAGTTTATTTTAACTGTTTTTGTCATGAAAGTCAGTGGTATCCAACACTGCACAACATTGGACCCCATTTAATTTCATTAAATGGACAACAAAATACATTCCACAGAACAAAAGAATGTAATACAGCTTTGGAATGGCATTAAGGTGAATAAATAATGACAGAATTTTCATTCTTGGGTGAACTATTCCTTTACCTAAGGTCAGCAAGAGTCTATCGCTCGAACAGAATTGCAGAACTAAGAAGATCTTAAAGTAACACCGTGTTACTTTAGTAATACTAACGTGTTACTAACACGTCTTATCAAAATGACTTCTATGATAGAGATGTCCATTACCCCAGGTCTTTTCTGCCTTTTTAAAGTAAACACACACTTAAATTTCAGATTTGTACTCATGTCTCTTTGCAAGAATATTACACAGAGTTTCAGATATGCTTTACAGAGCCTGACAGAGGAGGTCTCTATTTAGAGGCAGAATAAGAGCAGTCATTACAGGCATATTTCAGTCCACTGTGAGCTGCCGGCCTGCCCCTGCTGTTATTGTTATTTTCTCTATTCCTTGATGGCCACTAAAGCGGAAAAATGGATCCGCACTTGGGCAGAAATATGAGGCTTCGTGGAGTTAAACATTCAAATCCATGCTGCAGCTTACACACACACACACACACACACACACACACACACACACACACACACACACACACACACACACACACACACACACACACACACACACACACACACACACACACACCATCCTTCCAACACACACACACACACACACACCCTCCTTCCATTTTATTCTCTCTGACAGGATTAGCTGGTCTGCGGTGTTAGAAATACATTAAGTGGACCTTTGCAGGCCACTTATTATGCTTGATTATGCAGCTGGAATGGGGAAGGTAGGCGTTGTTTGTAGTTAAATAACTTCTGAGATGCCTTTTTCCCCCCTTTTCTTTTTCCTCTTCCCTCCCTTTCTTTTTTTTAAAGTGACCGTCTTCAAAGCATAAACGGGTCAGCAGCTCCGCCACAAGACTAAGATTGATTTCCACCCTCCTACTCCTTTGTTCCCGCAGTTTTAAAGCAGACAGGATCTGGTAAATTAGTTTGTCCATTAATGAAACAGCCAATGAAACTCCCATAAAAGTTCAATCTAGCAAAACAATGGCAAAGCACCTCGTGGGTGAAGATACAGGCCAAAAAGCAGGAGGCTGCAGTGTTCTTGGGCTAATGAAATGGTTAACTCGTGTTGGAGAACAGATAGGATTATGTTCCATCTGGGCTGTGGGCCAGCCTATAGGTATGATGTAAATTAACTTGAATTACAATAAATAGTCTCACCAGCTGTCCATCTCCCCACTGTTCACTGCCTGATTAGAGTGTGCTACGCTGTAATGCATTCTGGGATGTATTGGGGTCAGAAAGAAATATAACACATCGTCATCAGACTGAGCCGCCCTCTCTTCAACCCCCTAAACTACCATCATCATCTCAGCCTCTTATGTTTGGACAGCTGGCACCAAACAAGCAGAGAGTGTTTCGACTTAAAACAAGTGGACAATTCAACTGCTTTTCCCAAACTTTGCATAAAAATCAAGTGTTTGACGGGTGGGTGTGAGAATCAGAGAGACAGGCGCAGAAGGAGACACAAAGAAACAGACAGAAAAACAAACAGATAGATAGACAGTCTGACAAATTACAATTATGAGATAATTTATTAGCCTGCATTGCTGATATCACTAAAAGGGGAAACGGTTTAATTTGTCTGAAGCTCTTAAGAGGGATTTAACTTTGAGGGCCTCTAAGTCAACAACATTAAAAAGAGGCCATTAAGATATTACAGAGACAAGAACATGATTTCAGTTAGGTATTCAGTATTATAGAAACATTAACAATTTGAAAAAAGTTCAGTTTTAAAAGATTATTCAGAGACTTAGTGGTTGTCAAACATTAGTGGAAACATGTTCATAGTTAATGTGATGAACTACACCTGCTTGGACATCTACATCTGCTAGGACACCTGCGTGAACTTGAGGGGAACTGACTTCATATATCCACCAAAATCACTTTGAGACCACCAAGTTAGCTTTGACAAAAGGTCTTGTATCATTTGTTGGCAAATGGCACATGCTGATATTCTGTTATCAAACGCAATAACATTCAGAATTGAATCTCTAAATTCTTTTTACGGCTATGTATAGTTAGCAACATGCTAATTATGTAAAAGTATTCATATTAACACAAAAATGTGGCTGCTCACTTTACTAATATTTAAAACACTGTATGTGTGTGTGTTATCTATACATTTCACAGCAGTGTAATTTTAGTATTATGTGCTATTTTAGTTTTTACTAATATTTTGACCATTATATTTTGTATAATTTTTTAGTGCTTTTGTTTGTTTGTTTTAGTTTAAGAACTTCACTTTTATTTTAGTTAGTAATTTTAGTACTTCATCTTTACATTTATTTCAGTTTCTTTATTTCAATTAACAGAAATGTTTCACAGTAGCAAATTATGAGTGTCAAATGTAAGTACTGAAACATGTATAAACTGCTGGAGGTGCACTAAACACTGATTTCACAATGAACAAATGAAGTGAAGGGAATAAATAAATAAAAAATAATGGCAATAGTTATTTCAGTAATATCTTGACATAATTATCTCACATTCTGCAATAGCATAGACACAAGTGGCTAAAGGGATCAGGGTAACCAACAAAAGCGGGAGCACACAGCTCATGGACAGAGGAGTATTTATTTGAACAGTTGTAAAGCTCTCCGAAAGCTGCAGCGATCAACAGAGTCCAGGCCTTTGGGTCAAAGGTGTAAAGCCTGCAGACTTCCAAACCATTTTACTCCTAGATTGACACCTCATCTCTGCCCTGACACATCTGATCCCAAAGACCAGGAACCCCTTTCCATCCCGATTAAAAAACATACACCAGCAGTTACCATTTAACACCTGTTCGCCCTAATTTCCATTCTGGGGTACGCAATGGATTTCAAATCATTTATCACTTCCTAAAATGCTTCCACATGTGAGTTCCCTCCTCCCTTTTTCTGGAAAGCCCTTTCCCACCTCCGGCCAACCTTTTCCAAATGTATTAAAATTCATTTAGGCCCAAAGAAGTTCAGACACTGATGTTTCATTGTGGTGATGTCTGGTAATTATTAGACCAAATTACGGGTCCTGCTTGTGACTTGACAAGGTAGACTTCATGTTAAAGTAGGGTGGGGGTGAGGGGGATAAGGTTTAAATTTGGAGGGGTGGTCTGTGGGGCTTTGTGGACTTTAAATGGGCTCTCCTGTACTGGGGTGTCAGTCATTGGCCCAACAGATCGCCACTGTGGAAACACGTTGGCAGTAGACTACGGGAGTCCCACAGGGGCCTGTACTGGGACCATTTGAGAAGTCAATGTCAGATGTGTAGAACTAAGAATCAGCCATGTCAATCTGGTGTAGTTTTTATAGCAAATATATACAGTACAGTATTTGATGACAAATTCCACCACACAATTATGGCAATCATAGAAATTCTGGTTAATTTATGCTCTCAAGGAACTGCTGTATTTCTAAAGATCACAGATCATCTATGTGCATGAGGTCTGAGACAAATTGCCACTACATAGGCTACTTTTCCAGACCTAGAGTGATAATGCGGTCATCAATACAATGCAAAATTGCACATAGTATCAATATAATTGGTGGAAACTTCTCCTGAAGGTCTTCTAATGTCATAAATACAGCAATGCAATATTCATATTGTTTAAGCCATTTATAGAGATAGTATGATTTAGTAGGCTATTAAAAAAAAGTTTAAATTAAGTTTTAGTATGACTAAATATCAAAAGAAGCAAACACTTCTGTTAATTTCTGGAGAACTGCTGCCACACTGTAATGTAATGAGAGGGTGTGGAGGGAAATCACACTTTAACTTAATTAAAACTCTGAACTGCTACATTTATTGTTTACCAAATAGGGTTTTAACATATTTGCTCCATCTTTGAAACAAGAATTGTTAGAAACCATACAGTAAGTGTTCTTAATTAGAGCTGTGCTGTAAAAATGTGCACTAATCAGATATGCTTAATAACAAAGTCCATGAAATTACTAATTAGAATTTCATTAAAAGGTACTGCTTTATCGTCAAAGGAAATCGTAACCTTTAAAATGCTTTCAGGAAGGCACACGCCTCTTCAAATGAGAAAAAAGGAGGAAATTGATGGCTTTTGATGTAATATCTCATTTAGGATTCAAGCTAAATTGGGCTATTTAAACATGTCATTGTTTTGAGCGTAATTTATCAGACTAATTAACACGCGTTATTACTTGGGTTGGGCATCTGACAGCATATTGTGCTTCTCCAGCTTCCTAAATTGTCAAGCATCTCAAAACACACAAAAAAGTTTATTGTGATCATTTCATTACAACTGTCAAAAAAACCCTCACAAAAAGGAACAGATTACTTCAGCTAGTGAGCAAAACATCTTTGTTGTTGTTTTTTCGCTGTCACATGCTGTATCACCTACTTGTGCCAAACTAAATGACTATATATACACTGATATGCCCTTAAAGGGTACAAAATAGTTGAAAATTGGAAATTGAAAAAAATGATACCTTAAAAAACTGTTAGTTATTTCATTGGTTGGAACTGTTAATCTGCGAGAGAGGCATTTCAGAATAAAGCTATGATATATCACACCTCTTCATCTGATAGCATGGCAAACATTAGAATAGCATGAGACTGTTATTTGTTGATAACAATTAATGTGCATATGCCTATCAGTTTTTATATATTATATTGGCATGCTTCTGTTGCAAGCAACAATGCAGGTGACAATAGGATACAGAAATATAGTGGCTAGCATAGTTCATGTTTGTTGGTTGGATTCCCGGTGACGTTCTTTTTAGCCGCTGGAGGTTGTTGAATGAATGCATATAAGTGTGATGAACAAAGATTTGATAACACATGATGACCAAGAGTCCCACAGTCACGACATTTCAAAATTATTCTTTCCCACTGCTGTGAGATTCATTAGCATTTGTCTTTAACAAGACAGCAAGTGGTTGTTTAGGCCAGTGGGGGAGCATCAACACATGCCATGAATCAGTCGTCCACTATAATTAAAGGCCTCTATTAAGTTAATTACCAGTATCTCACACAGCAGTGCATGCTGGGAAGGCAGCCATTTGATTTGCCCTGTGGGCATCTTATGCAGTTTTTTCCTCATCATTTTTCTGCCGTGCCTACATCTCATCAGTACCATAACAAAATGACTGCAAAAATATAAATAGCCAGAAAACAATTTAGTAGAACCAAGAAACAATGGATGGCTGTCATTCCCTATGCGTACGCACAAACTTGTGTGTAAAATCGGCGTACTAACGTTTTCACAAACATACTCATGCAAACTACTAGTTTATAGTTAATTAATAGTTTATAAACTGTAGTTAATACATTAATAGACTATTTACAAACAGTGATTTCTTCATTCTTTTTTACATAATTAACAAATGATTATTGTTTAATTAGTTCATACATAAGTTATGTATATGTATAAGTTAGTTATGCTTTGTTAAAAACCTATTAACCATACATTTTTCTCACTTTAGATTAGGTCGCAGAATATCGAAAAATGTCATTAATTAAGTGCTTTAAACCAACCTTTATATAACATTAGTACTAAGAGTTCATTAAAATGTTTACAAATACATTAAGCCTTTCTCCAAAGCTAAACATAACCACTTAAAAAAATTAAATACAATAATATTGTCAATAGGAAATACATACAAATATTTATTAGGCCGTGTTGTTAAAAAAAACATCAGTTTGTACAGTATAAAAAACCTTATTTCTCTGCAATCACCATAAAACATGGAAACCCAACGTGTGTGTGTGTGTGTGTGCTTAACACGATTATTAAGAGTTCCTTAAAATGTATTAAGAAGTTATATTTCAACTTAGCATGACTTTAATTATATTACATTATATTATAAAATTAATAAATAATAACATTTTATTTTACCTTAAATATATTTCATCATATACACAATAAAAGTGTTAGAAAAGCTGTGTTATAGCTTTAGCTGCGAGGTTTCTCTGAATAACGCAGATTTATGTGAATGTATAGCTGGCTAAAGAGAGGTCTGTAATCTGGATCTGTATAAAAGGTGTTTAATGTGTTTGAACTGGTTTTGAGAATGGCACACTTGGCATTGCTCGAGGATCTGGCGAGAGCGGCATATGTTTGACAAGAGTGACACAAGGCTGTACAGGAAAGGTTGTGTGGAAAGCCCTTATATGGAGATGGTTTGGTGTGAGCTTTATGCAAATCACTAACCTTGTGCACATGGTCGCTCATTTAAAATACTCCAAATTCACTAACATTAGAAGGAGATTAAATTCAAATTCATGTATGTACGAACGTGTAGTGAATTAGGCAGAATCTTTTTGTGAGAAATTCTCTTTGCGTAAAAATACGAAATAATCCATGCAATTATTAGTGAATGAGACCATGGGTTCTGTATTACTTTTTATCCATTAGAAAATATCAACATCATTTTTGCAATAAATATTGCTCTTAATTCTTATTCTGGTCTGATTTTATATTCCATTGAATATAATTATATATATATATATATATATATATATATATACATACATACATACATACACATTTACACACACACAATCCATGTGTCAGATCGGATCTATAAAAAAAGGACTAATTTGTATATTGGTTGGAAACATATTAGCACCAAAGCAATGGTGACACCTTCTCTTACATCACAACTGTGAAAGTGCCTGAAATTAAGATAGATGGCCAAAATTACCTGTCAGCCCTACAACCATATGATGTCAATGCTTTGTAATTCTCTTCCTGTTTTAAAAGTAAAGGTCAGACATACCTCTGTTACCCAGCTTTTATTCCCCTAACAGGTCATTACAGTCCTGTTGCTAACACCAGGACCCATGTCCCTCCTCACTACGGCTGTGGGTACAATTAAGGAGAACAGTAAATGCAGCTGGGGGATTAACAAAGAGCAGGACTTTACTTACAAAAGTGTCGTCAGGTGGCTTCAGAGAGAAAGATGGTTTCAGGAATTGACAAATGGTTGTGTGCTCGCCAAGCACTGATCCCCTAATAAGGCTATGGTTCTTTAGAGTTTGATTAGCCTATGAACACCCAGTTAGAGGCTCATAAATGGACCTCCAAAAATGTGTTACTTCGAGAACAACCTTCATACCAGAAAAAGACTAATGAGGCGTTTTAATGAACTAGTTGTCTTGCTGCTGACTTCCCGAGGAGGGTAAAGGGTAGGGGGTCAAGACCATTACCAGCCTTTATGCAGACGCAAGGCTGTTGGGAATTCTATTGACAGCCACTAAGCAATTCAAGAGCACTGAGACTTAATTAGAATTACATGTTTGAGATTGACTCTGAGATCTGTTGATACGTTTCTGCACTACAACTGTTATAATGAAGCATTGTGATTTATCCATTGTCCTATCCCAGTTTAATATGCAACTACACTGTAAAAAAAAAGAAAAAAAAAAAGGTTGTTGGTTTAACTTGAAAGTGAGTTCTGGTTGTGTAAAAAATGTGAGTTCATTGAAATTACATGCGAAATTACAGTTTATCATAAGTGTTTATCATAAGTGGCCTGTCTAAAAAAACATGGTCAATACTTGTATATACAGTAGATAGTACACAGCATTACACACAAAACAAGACGAAATCAGGGTAACGTATGTGACACTTATGCAATATTGCAATAGCCATTAACTAAAGAACAGAAAATGTAACAAAAACCACCCGATACATCACTGAGAAACAAGACTATTTAAAGAAAATATAATTATATTTTAGGTGGATTTTTACTGTTTTACACAAAAAGCATAGTTTTTAATTGCAAAAAACATATATTTGACAGAATTGAAGACTACAATTACATACATTGTGATGTTAAACCTTTAACAAATTTCAACTAAGGTATCTTTCAGTTAACATATTAACAGGCTTTTGCAGTATTTTTTGTTGTTGTTGCTGTTTAATTGCGGGAAAACTATTTGAAAAAGTCAATATTTTTGATATTTCATTTGATGATGCTTGTTGCGTAGATGCTAATTACTCACTTTTATGATCTTTAAAAACACAAAACTAATTATGATCTAATTTAGTCCATCAGAGTAACACTTACAATAACAGGATCAAATCAAACCAGACTTTCTGGGCAAACACCATGATTTCAACAATTCAGGAAAATTAAATAGAGCCGTTTAACTGATAACAAAATCAACATTCTGAGAGTTCCTTTCCAGAACACAACTGAGAAGCCACTTTTGTTGTTTTATATGTGCATACAGTGAGGTTACACAATCTGAACAAACATAGTACAGTGCCAGCAATGCTGTTGTAGGCCAGCTAATAATCTCAAAACACCGTAAACGAGTCTCCAACATCTAACCAGAGATGGGAAGGAGGGGTTGTGGGGGGTGAGAGAGGGAGAGATAGAAACAGAGACAGGGAAAGAGGAAAGAAAAGCTGGAGACAGAGGAACTAAGAGCGAAAAAACATTAATTATTAGCCCCAGTGGGATCTTTTATATTCTGTCGAGCTTGGACAACACCAATTAATACAGCAATTATTATCCTGGCCTATAGCGAGGGGTTGACTAAGCTGCCTTGCCATCTGACGATCGCGTGAAGAGGGGAGCGCGCCGGGAGAGGCATGCTGGAACCAGATTACTCATCTCACCAGAAGCCTCTTATTATGCATGGAAGATGGAGAGAGACACAAACAGAGGGTAATTATTTAGTCTGTGAATTTCAACCCAACAATCACTAATACACAGCCTTTCATGAGATAATAAGCAGTTTGCTTTCACCTTCTGGGGCTTGGAACGGGGCTAATGAGATAAATTACGACTAAAGATGGTGGAAATATACTGTTCTTCTAGCTTGGCAAAGAGCACTTTAGTGTGCTCGGACCTATTCCATATTCGGTTTCCTTTTATCACGTGCGTGCTCCTCTCACCACTTCTTCCGGTCTCTTCTTACGGCTCTCCTCTCAACTTATTCTGCTAGAGACACTCATATATCCAGTTTATTGACAGATACTTGCTTACTCTGCTTACAATGGTCTAGAGCCAATACATACCACAATATGGCTTTTGATGTCAACAGTCCACCTTTTTGGGGACCATTACAATACTAGTGACTTTAAAGTAGAGGAGTAATAAAACCTGGAGTGGAGCAGGAGTGGACTGATTACAGAATGCTTTAATCAGATAATCCATTCCAGTCTGTGTGTTGCTAAGCAATATGCAAAACTTGCTGCTTAGACACTATTTTCTTGATGCTTTGGAACGTTGATGGAGGGAGAAAAATACAAACTAACTTGTTCTTTATTGGCATCTATAAAGAACCTTTAACATTCATGGAATCTTTCCACTGTACAAAAGGTTCTTAGTGGAAAAAGGGTCCTTACAAACTGTTCCTTACAAAAGGTTCCTTATCAAAATGTTCTTTACACTAGGAAATAAGGTGACCGGGATGGGACGTTCGGTTTACTTAGTTTCGTCATGGCCACGACATATTATCACGTTCCCACACGTTAATATGACTGGCCACAACAACACTGAGTGACCGGTCTTCGGTTCACTTAAAGAAAAAACTGTTCACGTGAAGATTTTTTGGGGAACCCAAAATGGTTCTATTATGGCATTTCTGCGAAAACCTTGAACCTTTATTTTTGAGAATGTTTCAAACCTTTATTTTTGAGAGTGTTTCAAACCTTTATTTTTTGAGGTTCATAAACTATCCATGTTCATAAAACCAGTTTCTCAGTTTAATGTCTCTTTCTCTGTTGCTCACTTTCTTTCCCTCCCTGTCTCTCTCTCGCTCTCACCCCCATCTATTTCTTTCTTTCTCTTTTCAGGTGCTATTTTAAGTCCCCTGTCCCTGCCTGGGAAACATAGGCTCCGTTTCCTCAAGGCCACTGTAAAATCTCATCTGACAGGCAATGAATGCCCACTAGATGCTTGCATGTTATCTTGACAGGGCCATGTTAAGCTGGCTTCACTGATGCTAAATGGATGTCATAAACCTTTTAGGAGACATGCCGCCTAATGTGTACTTGTGTAAAAGTGTTTGCCGGTGTAATACATTTATGTTTTTATTTAGACCGAGGGGGAACTTACGGCGTAACAATGGTTTTAGGGTTCGTACTCGTCAAACTGATCATGCAGGCTGCGATTTATTCAAGCCTCCTGTGGCTTACAAAACGCAAATAGCGCAGGATACAAATTGCATAAATGCAATGCGAATTAACGGATTCACACAATTGTCAGAATTTACAACATCTCAGAGATGTATAAAATACGCATTTGCTCAATATTAATGTCTATGCTTGTGCCAAAGTAACCTCTCAGTTCTTCCAGGCTGATATAATGTATTTCAAAGAGAATTTGTCTTCGAATTAGCGATGATTAGCAAAGCAAGCGACAGTATAAGAGAATAAAAGGCAAGAATTTATGAAAAAGAAGTTCGGGTTCAAAATTTTGTCAAGTTTGGTCTTGTTTGGAATTTGCCGCAATAAAGTTTGATGGTGAATGATGATTGTTGGACTTTCTGTGTGTTTGCTGCCTCTGAATATAGTTTATGTTCAGCTAATGGTAACAGCAATACTTTAAGACCAAAGTAAATTTGATCAATTAAGACCAATTAAAATTGCAAATATGCAGTTTATTTGAACTGTTAATAGGTGAAATTATGCCCTGCCTTCTCAACTTGTCTAGTCAAGTTCTTTTCTCTCTGTTTTGTTCCTTGGCTGGCCTAAGAACAAGAGAAGCTTCATTTATTTAAAACGGTGTTGTGTTGCACCCTGCGCCCCGTTACACAAAAGAAAAGACGAGCAAGGGACAGAGGTGCTGTCATTGTCACCGGCAGGTGTAGAATAACATCTCTTGAGCAGCTTGTAATTAGAGTGGCTGCTGTGTAATGAGGGTGCAAGATTCCTCCCTCTGTTGTTTGTGCCAAACTGGACCTGGCTGTAGATGCCCATCATGGGGGAGACTGCAACAGCCAAAAGCAACAAAAATGATCAAATTGAATGGAATGACCGTTCTGCTAAATTTCAATCACTTGCCTTTTTTGAACAGTCCGGATGATTCATCTCTGGATAAACTGTCAAGAAATACTTCCAGAAAGATCTAAGGAATGATATACGATAAGTATTAAAATACATGCATACTTCTCTGACATTCATTCTAATAAATTTCAGGGCACAAAAGTGTCTGACGGTTTAACTACATTGTTTATTTTTGCTTACAACATAAAAAGTTTGATGGAACAAGTTTTAATATTTTAAAAGTTCCAGACATTCATAAATATTATAAGTCACTACTTAGCTGTGCAGATCAATTTAATTGTAAAAATCTCATTCAGGCATCCATAAAAACCCTTCACTCCCAATGTTAAAGCTACCGCTTGTATCCACATAATGTGTATATGGTCTCTCCCCTTAACTCTTTTTGCACTCTTGGCAAAATGAAAACTTCTGTCAGAGTCAGATTGAAATTTATATCAGTTTGTCAGGCACAAGCCAAAAACGATCTTACTCAACATTATTGTGATAAGTTTGGTGCCAGAGATAGAGGAGAAAGGGAGGGAAGAGAGAGAGAAGTGCCTCACGCTTCGCTCACCAGATAAATCCAGAAGCCAAGATTCTCCACTCTCTCCTCCATCAGAAAGCTCCCCAACCTGACCCTTCAAACAAGAAAAAAAAACCCCTCTTTTGTTGGGTTACTGCCTCTTTGCATAATGTTCAGCCTCGAGCTACACTGTGGTTCCAACTGCACACAATTTTCTCAGGAAAATATAATCGATCCTCCTCAAAATAGACTTGAACTGTCTGACAGTAGAGCAGCGCAGTGTTAAGCAATCTGGCGGTACCACAGATCAAACGTAGGCGTGCTGGGAATGCCTTGCCCCTCGTTTTTGTTTTTTTCACTTTTTTTTTTCCTTCTTTCCAGCAGCAAGGAACACTCGAGCGGAGTTTGTAATTACAGAAACACAAACCGCCTTGTCATGAACAAAACCCCAACATTAGTAGTAGCTGATATGTAGATATCATCTTACACATAATGATGTCTGAAACCAACATTGAATCCATATAATTTTTTGATGGTGAGCCAGGCAGTCACTAATTAAGATTAAATTAATTAACGGGTGCCATTGTGTTTGACACCGAGATGCGAACAATTGACAAATAATTTCTCTAATTGCCTAATAATTGTCCCTGATTCCCCAGTCATCTTCAGGCAAGTAAGAATGATTTGGATTTGTTAAGTGGCCAAGACACGGCATGTCTCTTTGAAAAATAATGACTATATTCTAGAAAGTGGGTTGAGGGGTTATTCACAGCTGCATCTTTAATCAAACAAAAAGGACCTAAACAATATATATCTAATATATATTATAATTTTTGTAATATAATAATGTAAATGTAATGAAATTATATTATAAATTATATATGCATTGCACACATGGTTTTTGGGGATTTTCTATAGACAATGAGTTTTATACTGTAAAAAGTGTATATTATATCTCCTTACACTAACCCTATCCCCTTAGCCTACCCATCACAGAAAACGTTTTACATTTTTACTTTTAGCATTTTCGCATTTTCAAAAAACATCACTTAGGTATGATTTATAAGTGGTTTTCCTCATGGGGACCAAAATATTTCGGATATTGCCATTTTCGGATATTGTGTGTGGTTCAGGTATAACCTATGATATGGGGACAAAATGTCCCCACAACATGGGATATACCTGAACGCTACACACTCTACACACACACACTATATCCTAGAAAGGATATATATACCGTTAAAAATTTTGGGGGTCAGTAAAACATTTTTACATATTTTTTTTCAGTAAGGATTATTTTTAAATGTATCAAAAGTGACAGTAAACACAAAATATTTATTTTTCAAATAAATAATGTTCATTTGAACTTTGTATTCAGCAAAGAAAAAAAAATATTAAGCAGCTAAACTGTTTTCAACATTGATAAGTTATGTTACTTGAGCACAAAATCGACAAATTAGAATGATTTCTGAAGGATCATGTGACACTGAAGACTGAACTACAGATGCTAAAAATTCAGCTTTGACATCACAGGAATACATTTCATTTGAAAATATAGGCTATTCAAATTTTTTTTTTTTTTTTTTTTAGATGTTATATATATATATATATATATAGCTTCCTTAAAACCCAAAGTGGAGTGCAGAAACTCCCTTTCCCCTACCCAAGAGTATCAGAATGTCACTGAGCAGTAAAGAATGTCTGGGTAAAATGTCAAGGGGATTTATAAACACCTGGAAACCCTGGACAAGGATTTACAAATGGCAGCAGGACTTAAATAATAACAAGAAAATTATCTATCTATGCTAAATAAATGCACATACAGATGTTGATTTAATTGACTTGCATCCTTCTATATATTATATCTGTCTGTCTGGCTCTATCTCTCTATATATATTTATATTTATCTTTTTTTAATAATTATATATATATATATATATATATATATATATATATGTTTTTTTTTTTTTTTTTTTTTTTACAGAAGACTAAATTACAAAACATTTTGCATTTACAAAGCAACAGATGTGTTAATACAGTACACTGAGACTAATTGGGCCTTTAGTGTCTGTCTACAGCCAGATAAACAGTGCCAACTATTGGTGACTTACTATAAAAGCCTGACAAATAATTCACTACATATTCTGTAAATTCCCTTTTCATCTTAATAGTTCTGCATCAACATGCAAACCACATACACACGTTGTTTTGAAAGCACTGTGACGGTACAGTATGGTAGAACACGACATATTCCCATGCACTCTGTGAGAAAATTGACCTCTTTATTTGGCTGGATATTATCCCATGGTAACCTGTAGTAATTGACCTTTGAGACCTGCACTAAGCTGACCTCTCTATAGCCTCTGTTGAAGGCCAGGTCTCTTGTGAAGGGAAAGGAGGACGTCTCTCCCTTGTTCCTAAAGCAAGGTGCATTCAAGACTTAGTCACTGGCCACCTCCCTCATTGCTTGCACCTGCTAAAACATTCGAGGTATTTGCACGGCAGGGCAACACATTTGCTTTTCATTTAACCTGCCTGGCTAGATCTTTGAAGTGCAAAATGGCAGAGCCGCAAAGGTTTCTCTCTCTCTCTCTCTCTCTCTCGCTCTCCTTCTCCCTCCTTAATCATTTACCTCGTCGAGGCGCATTCTCTGCCGCTAACCCATCAAGCGGAAAACGAGGTTGGCCCACTGTTTTTCCCTCCCTCCTGCTCTCTGCCTTTCATTCTGACATTCTCTTTGTGGGAGACTTCATACTCAATCACAAAGAGGGGTTAGAGAGAAAGAGAGACAGAGCGAGAGAGAGAGAGAGAGAGAGAGAGAGAGAGAGAGAGAGAGAAAGAAAAGACACAGATATGTGGTTTTGGCTGAATATGAATGTTGAAGCAGACAGCAGGACTGGAGTGCCATTGATCAGGTTGGGATAATTATCTGATCCATCCCGGACATCCAGGTTCATTAGTGTTCTCTTTATACACCATCACATCTTTGCACTCCCATATCCCACTGGTCACACAATGAACATAATATGCTAATGAAGCTAAGTGATGATAAAATGCTTCATGAAACTGATTACCTTTGATTTGCTTGTGATGTTCATCATTCGTAAGTCAATTTGGATAAAAGCGTTTGCTAAATGACTCAATGTACACGTAAATGTGAATGTGTGGGATCTCATAAGGGGGAAATGCCAACTTTATGTTTTAGTAGATTTCCAAAACCAAACACACAAGAATTATGCAATATTTTCTGCTGTTTTGCATTTAATACTTAGGCAATGAAAATTAAAAGAAAGCAAGCCAGAAACTAATATTTATCAAAGGTTCTTTATGTATTTATTTTTAGCTTTTTATTTTGTATTTAATAATAATTTGTATTATTACAATTATTTACATTTTGTAGTTTAACAATTTATATTTAAAAATATGGTATGCTCTAATGCCATTTTATGCCTATCAATTAGAAGAGATGTTATTTTCCTTAAAAACTCCTCCATTTATTGTTTTAGATAAATCATGTATGGTTTGGCAGCTCCATAAACTGTCTGCAGTTTATGAAAAATGTATGTGGGAATATTCATCATTACATTACTATGTAATATAATAATTATATTATTAAAACTGTTAATAATATAAAAGCGTCAAAGAGCCATGGTGCTGATTAATTTCATTAATATAATTTCATAATTTGTTGAAACTATCAATTATGAGGCTACCATACATTTCTGAAAACATCTGCTTAATAACTATCACAGCATGCATTTTTTTTTTCTTGTAGATGTGACACGCTCCACACAAACATATTACCTGAGCTTTAACATGCTAAATTTGCATGCTCAATTTAATGCAATCACTGCACAAGTTGACCACATTAGACCAGGCTATGGTAAAGAATTATAAATCTCTCTCTCTCTCGCTCTCTAACACTTTTCTTTGGTTTTAGATGAACACTACTTGACCATGTAAAAACCCCCGGGGCTCGAGTACAGGAGGAAATAGCTGGATTGATTCCCTCAGTGGAGGCTGTCCCCTGTCCCCTGTCCCCTGCTGCTATTTATTTACTGCTGTTATGCTTCTCCTGCTCGCTCTCTGCGTTTCCTCTGCTATTTATCTTTCCTCTAGTCATGTCAACCGTAGCTGAAGTTACCTGTTAATATGGTCAAATCTTCCCGTTACCTATAAATCCTGAATACTGCAAACAGTGGTCAGGTGAGAGTTGGGGGATGGTGAAAATCAGATGAAAAAAGTGGGCTTAAAATCAAGTAAATCACACCTGCCGGCTGGTGGAAACTGGCACAGCGTTCCTTATATTACATTCAAAATGACTCCATTTGTTCCTCTAGATATTTTAATCCGTCCTGACCTCAAACTTCCCGTGAACCAGCGCCCGAACAAAAGGCCGCCCACTGTCTTCGCAGTAAATCTGTTGTCTCCTTTCTGGGCTCTGGACTGGGGCTCATAGATCACCACTGCGCCACAGCTTGCTTCAATTTACTCAATTAACTCGGGTAAAGCACTTGTAAGTTCTGCAGATGTTGGTTTATTATCGAGGACTAAAATGTACAAGTGAGTTCAGGAGCCTGGGGTTATGGTAAGGTTGACAGGGGTGGGGGGGTGGGGGGGCAACCCTCGCTCTCACACTCAGATGCTGCAGCTGAGAGGATGGGAAATAATAAGGGAGAGAGATAGATAGCATCTTAAAAATCTAGAATCCCAAATTGCTGACATCAAGAAGAACATCTCAAAGAAATGCTGGCAGAGAGACTATGTGACTATTCTGTGTCCTACGGAAGAGTTGGTGATTAACCCGTTTTAATTGCTCTATCTCTCTGAGTCTGACAGAGAACTGGGCAAAAGACACTAGCGGTCCCGGCTAATCATTTCCGTCGTCGCAGCCTGGTGTTGCTTTATGAAACGTGCCTCTGTAGAATTTACACACATGAAATGGCTTAGTCGCTGAACCTGAATCACTCACAGATGACAAACTTTCAGAGAATGTTCGTTAATCATTAAGGGAACATCTCGCCTGTGCTTAAAGTTGACTTTTTTAGCACCTTGCGTGTCCTCAAAACAAACAGTGCATTGAGACAAAGCCAGCATTTGAAAAATCAATGACTCAGTGTTTATACGAGTACGAATAAGCCATCTTATCTCTGCTTGACCTCCCTCGGATAAATCAAAGTCGGAGCCACGCATGGAATGTAAAATGTACTGTAAGGGGGGTTTGCTAATATTAAGCAGGTGTTGCTAGTATCGCCATAAAACATGCTGGCTGAGGCTAGCTATATTTCCTCAGTTGGCGGACTACATTTCAATTAAGAACGGCAACACATTTTGACATTCATGGAGCTTTAAAATAAGCTTTTGATACATGATTTTCCTGTGTTGGTCTAGCATGCTACCAGCAGGTTAGCATGTTTGGATATAGCTGCTTTTCTTCATAAGCGAGAGGTAGAATTTTGCTGGTAGGGTTGGTGAAACAGCTTAATGACATCGTTGATTCTGATTGGCTGCCTGTTCTAGCACAGAGCCAGTTCACACATCTTTAATAAAACTGATGGGGCAGTACAGCAACAGGTTCATTAGGCTTGAGGCAGCTTTACTGCTGAGATTACATGGGATCATAATCCATAGAAACCGCAATTAACAGCTCAGAAATTGGCAGCAGAAGGAAAAATGATGACACAAGTTTATGATTCAGGCTTAAAAATGTATCTGAAAGTAACCAGATTTGAATTTCCTGAAGAAAATACCAGTGCTTGCAAGGTGGCAAAATATAATGTTAAAGTTTTAGGTAAGCTATGATTTTTTAAATCTTTTAAAATAATATAAAAAATAAATAAAAATTAATAAATAAATAAATAAAATAAAATAAAATAAATGCATTTGGCAGAAGCTTTTATTTAATATTTTCATTAAAGTGGCCTATTGCATTGAAAGCAGAGTATACATTTAATCAGTTCATGCATTACCTGGGAATCGAACTGCTGACCTTGGTGCCATGCTCTACTGTTCTGCATTAAAACAATACGGCATAATGCTGGTGGTGTGCAAAAGGTTTGAATAGAGTGAGTCTGTATATTTAGGCAGGATTAATAGTAAAAATGAATTATTTCAGGCTCGAATTGTATAGGAACAAACAACCAGACTGTTTGAAGTTCATTCCAATACAAGCTAATGCCGCTGTGCTATGATGCTACTACGATCAGTATGTCAACTCAACACTTGTAGTATCAACCATTGTAAATTACATGCTAAATTAATCTAAAGCCATGGATTAATAGATTCCGTCATACGGCAAGAACAGTGAGCTGCAGTGTGCCAAGAAAAGCATATGCAACTGATAAATATGACACACTTTTACTTACAAATAACAGAAAAGTGAAACCAAATAATTTAGGAAGCAATAATTAGCAATTCCCTGCTAATGGCGTTGCCTGAAAAGCTTTAATTTATGCAAACAACTGCTTAATTTAGAGTCTGAGGTGTATGTGACACTTCATGATGAAACAAATTCAATTGTTCATCTACATGCATGACAAACAGCATCTTGTTCATTATGCTCTGAGTCAGCTTGATCCAATTAGACTAGAACGGAGGCATTTGTAATCACTTCTCTTCCTACAAACCTCCACCCTCTGTTCATTTTGTTAGTCAGAGGAAAAATAAAAGTTGTGCTTGGGGAGAACTTAGGAATACAAATGTTTAAGCTGTACTGGAAGAAAAAGGGCGACCTTTTGAGGAGGGGTCGAGGATGTGGGGGTAGGATAGTAGATGGCCCTCTCACCCTTGGGCCTCTGCTAATAGGTTTTGAAGAACAAGACTTAGCTCTCGCATTTCTTCAATGTCTTCCCTGTCTGCTCCTAAGGGAGTGATGGGGAAGTGGAGAAAAGTATAATGAACTCGTTTGCCTTTTTTGCCCCCTCCTTTAGCTGTCATCTAAATCTCCCGTGTAGCCTAGCATGTCACTAGTCCAACATCCAACACACATTGCACATCTTTCAGCACCCACTCAGGTCAGGGTAAACAGACTAATTCACTTCATCACAGACTTGAACCTTACTAAGCTTCTGGTCCAGACCATGATTGGAATCTGTTTGAACCGTCACACATCTTCAGTGGTAGTTTAACAGAGAAAAAATAAATAAAAAAGAATCACTTGCTTTTCACTTCAGGAGTCAGGAGTTGGTAAGATATTTTTAAGGTTTTTAAAATAAATCTCTTATTCTTTGATGAATAGAAAGATCAAAAGAACAGCATTTATTTGAAAAAGCAATCTCAGAGTTCTGAATGATAATATTTAAATATGTATGTATATATATATACACATATATATTATACAGTATACAGTCATACATGCACACACACACACACACACACACACACACACACACACACACACACACACACATATACATATATACATATATATATATATATATATATATATATGAACATTAAATTATTTTTAGTCAAGCTTTTAATATAATCACACATTTGAATAATTCTATGCTAAATGTATACCCATATATCAATATGATATGTCTGCTATTGAAGACTAAATCAATGTTTTATGACAGCCACTGTGAGCGCTCTCTAAGATACTGGTGAACTAAATGAATGACAGTGAGAGAGAGGAAGAGAGAAAGTTTCACACGTGGTCACAAAGTGTGGACAAGCGTGTCTGTTTCTGATTAGCAGTACAGATCTTCATCAAGTGTCCTCGGCATCCTACAACGATTGATTGGAAACGTTCCATCTCTCCTCCCCCTCTGTAATGATGTAATGGAATCAATTAGCCTCCATTAATTTACCAAAAACAAATAAGCACCTCTGCCCTCTCGCTCAGGTTTCATATGTGCTCACAGGTGGCTCTGATTTTCAGTACTTTATCAGGGGCTGCCGTTGGGGGTAATCTGAAGGCTAAAGAGTCCAGGCCGGTAGAGGCCATGACCTTTTCCTCCCTTTCCCTGGACATTTGTCCTGAAGTCTGCAGCTGAACCTGGGTCACTCTCAACATATCATTTTGCATATACATATATATAGCCACAGTATAAATATAACTAATACATTACACACATTTAAAAGGGCATAATCTGCAGAAAATGGCTTAATAGTTGCAACAACGAACAATGACACATAAAAGACTATTTTCTTTCAGATATCTTCCATAAGAACTTTTTGAATCCCAGTGCCTGTATTCGGTACTGAAATCTCATAGGAGGCCTTGGACTACTTTATCTCAGTCAAGCAAGCCAGTAGCACAAATGGATCCTAGACCATGGCTCCATACAGAAGAACAATGAGTGGAAAGCTGAAGTGGTCAGATTAGGGGAATGTGTAGTGACTGGATCACAAGGTATGGTTCACAACGCCCAGAAATTTACCCACCCTCTGCGTGGTGGCGCACTGATAAAGAGCCTAGCAATCATTTGATTCTGGCGTGCACTCAAAATACTAACCTAACAATCTCCACTCAAGACCCGTTGGTGGTTTAGTCAGACGGCTCCCTGTACATATGTTTGAAGTTTGCCTTTGTGATACAGAGTTAGCCAGGCTTTCAACTGGATAAAAGTGTTTTTCTCCAATTTCACTGACAAACGATACACAGTAAATCACAATCATCACCTTTGGATCAGGATTCATAATGATTCTTCATATTGATTTCCTATCAGACAAATTCAGAACAAAAAAAATCGGAAAAAAGTACACAAAAGCTGTTACTGGGTCGGTACCCGTTTAAAAGGTTAAACCTTGGACCTTATTTACCTCTAAAGGGTACATATTAGTACCTTTGAAAGGAAACAACCCCAGTGACTTTATTATTTGTCGATTCAACGCAACATATTTCTTTCGTTTAATTTTGACCCGGGTAGTTATAGGAACTTAGTTACAGGAACTAGCCACCAGGGCAATTCCATGAGAACAACATTTTCCCTAGTGCCTTTTTCCTGGTTGCATTCACCACCAGTAGGAGATCTGAAGTGGCGTAAGCTGGCCCAGTTCAACAACGCGGCATTCAACAACATCAACTGGAGAATGGAGGACACTGATCGGAGCTGTGTTTTTGTTGTGAGTTGTGGGATTCGTAATAAAGGAGATGGAATGTAGACGTATAAGTTATGTGATGGAAAGAGCAAAAACGGAGGACTAAGAGACGAAATCTCCAACAACTTGCGGTGCTACATATCAACATCGAGGTTGAGAAAAGAACACAACACCACAGACAAAGGTGACAGGTAAATACAGTAACATTATCTTTCTGTATGTTCGTGGAGAAAACAGTGTGTGTTTACATGGCTTTTTAAAAATGGCAGGTGCTGTTTTGTATGGCACATGTTCGACCAATCAATGTACACTTACGTCAATGGTAATTCCTATTGTGCTGAGTTAGACCCTACTCTGAAGTAGGAGCTAATTTAGTTTCCCCAAAAGGCAATCCTAGAACTAAATTCATTTCCAGTTCCTGCGGTGAGAACATGCCCAAACAGTGGGTTCATCCGCCATTAGTTCTAAGAACTATGAAAAGGTTCCTCTGGTGCGAAAACCCCTTATCTCAGAGGTTTTTGTAAATAAACTTCACATTGGGACATCTATGCATGATCAAAACTATGAAGAAAAGGCCTAAAACATTTAAAATAGCTCAGTCCTACAGCATCAACCTCAGGGCATACACACACACACACACACACACACACACACACACACACACACACACACACACACACACACACACACACACACACACACACACACACACACACAATCTCCTCTAGTTTCACAGAATAAAGATCAGTGGAAAAGTCAAGAGAGCTAGTGTGTGACTCTATAGCACTCTGATTGAAGTTGTTTATCACGACCTAGCCATCGGGAGAGGGCTCGACCAAGGAGTTTATCTGTAGCACGATTCAATTAAACAGCAATGATTTCACTCATGACAAAATCTTAATCTAGACTCCTGTGTTTTCTCGATAGGGGAGCATATGTTGGTTATATGATTGCTTTTCCTGCCTATCATATTTACTTTGGTCTGAGAGAACAGCAAATCTCTAACCCTCTGTCTCGCCTTTCTCACTCTCTGCTAGAAAGCAATTCCGGATACAGAAGTCAAGCACCCTGAAGCGTGTTAATACTCACATATTGAAGTCTTACAGCAGGGTTTAGATGCAGTTCCTGCCGACATGAGCACTGATAACAGTCTCACAACAGCAGTGTAAAGTTTCTCTGGCCTGTGAAAGAGGAACACTGCACTTAAAAAAATAAATGAATCTAGAAATGTGCTTAAATGTTATTAAAAATTGAGTTGATGTGCATGAAAATTATTTTGTAGGCCATTTGCTGAAAGTTTGTTTACTGGTGATATTTGCAAAAAGCTTTATATTTAGTTTCAGTCATTCATGAGGGAAAGTTTTCCAGGTAACTAAGGTTTTGTATATCGATTTCAAGAACCTTGTTTAAACTAAAAGAAACCTTGTGTAAACAAAACACACACACACACACACACACACACACACCAATATAGATTCGGTCAACTATGTAATTAAGGTAGACCAAATCAACAATTAACTGTTCATTGTGACAACTAATATATTTGTACATGTTCTTGCTAATCTTTCAACAAAGATTAATGAGTTTTCAACAAAACACTTTTTTTCCATGGAAATTTAAGTTGTTGTTGTTTTTTTAAACACGTTACAATAAGGTCTCATTTGTTATAGTCTCAGCATCAGACATCAACGGACCGTTGGCTGAACGTTTGATGCATATGGCCAACAAAATTGGAAACACTTAAGGAGTTTCTAAGTCGTCTGATTGGTTGAATTCTACAGGATTTCCGGGAGATGCGTGTGTCGCTTTTCTTTAACAGTCTGCCCGAAAACAAAGCCGACGTGACACCAAATCTCCTCATAGAATAAGAAAGCTGTGGTGTTTACAACAATGCCAGTGAGCACTTATGATCAAATGCTGTATTTTCAAACTAATGTGAAGTTCAAAACATAGACATCCAAGAGTTTTAAAAGGGACCTATTATGCAAAATTCACTTTTATAAGATGTTTGAATACAGATGTGTGTCCACAGTGTGTGTAAACAACCAGCCTATAATAGTAAAAATCCACCCAAAACTTTTTTATAATCCCCATATATCATTATCAATCTCTCAGAACAAGCCGCTTCAGAGATCCCCCTACTCCAACGTAAAAGTAGGAAAACCCCGCCCACGGCACTAGATCCTGCCCTGAGTGAGAAGCAGCAGTCCGACATTATAACCGTAAACTAAACAAGGGGGTAATCTTTTATTTTTTTAAATATAAAAATATAAAGATCTTTTATATTTTATTAAGCTTCCCCCGGGGGCCGCCATTGATTAGCAGACCATCACCTGCTGTTAGCATTCCATTGACTCCCATTCATTTTGGTGTCACTTTGACAGCAAATAACTAGGGATGCACCGATGCATCGGCTGAACATCGGTAACGGCCGATATTTGCCTCGTTAACTGCCATCGGCCATCGGGAAATAAAAATGACATTCGCCGATGTCACATGGGCGTCAGTTTGGTTTGATATGCTGGGGACAGAGACGCATTCGGAAGTGCATTTTCAGAAGTGCTGGGTACAATGATGCATTTATTTATTTATTTTCTATGAGAAAACTCCTTTTCTCGAGAAAAGAACGACCATGGTGTGTAGCAGAAGAAGCGGCGGAGTATGCACGATCCGCGAGTGCTGAAGACGTTCTGCACGGCTTTGATGGGTGCGCAGGAGGACACAAATGGGCGGCGACTGCTTCTTCCAGTGGCGGGAGCTTTTCCCTCAGCGCCGTCAACAGATAGAGCGTTAACTGTACACACCGCCGCCGACTTGAGCTGCAAAGAAACTCTGGCCTCCCTGTCAAGGACTCTTGTCAAAAAGTACGGGGAAGCTTGACCGCTCTGAATAGTGAGTGAGAGCGCGCGCGCGCTCTCTCTCTCTCTCTCTCTCTCTCGCAGAAGAGCGCGTGCGTGCTTAAAATTTAATATTTTGGTATGAACATTCACCCGTGTTTTTTCCCTCATAAATGCGAACACGAAAAATAAAATGAATATTATAATGTTTTTTTTGTTGGGTCAGACAATGATTACCAAATTTCTCTCTCATATTGCTCTTCATAACAACTGAAAAAGAACTTATAAATAAGGTTATAACTGTCAACCAGAAAGTGACATTAAAGGTTTTTTTTGTTTCATAAATTGGTCTGATTGAATTTGTGCTTATTCTAGGATAGTGTGATCAAGAGCCGAAAGACTTGTATGTTTCCGTGGCACAAAAGAAGGAATAAATAACAAAAAGAAAAAACATCGGCATCGGCCATCGGCCAAGTTGTTATGTTAAACATCGGTATCGGCCCAGAATTTCCCAATCGGTGCATCCCTACAAATAACTTTACATCTGAGGCGTTTAAAGACTCCATTTGTCCATTATTTATTTCTAAAGAAACACGAAAATGTATAAAAGGCTCCATTACCTTGTAGCTTACGTTATGGCCCCGTAGGAGCAGTTTTTGTAAAAATAGGCTAACGATTGCATCATAACCAAGCGACTCTCTGTCGTACAGTAGAGAAATTACCGTATGGACAGGAGGAGAAGCTCGCGGGCAATCAGGGGAACGTGGAGGCAAAATGACAAAATAATTAATCAGAATACTTAGCAAAAGTTGGTCCTGCTCCTAGCTCATGGACACCTCCTACTCACACTCTCTGTCTCTGCAAGTTTCGGAAGGGAATGTTTCAGATTTCTCTTGGCACAGCTACTAGAAGACAGACGGGTTGCTCACGTCACATCTACGTCGTCAAGCTCAGTTTGAGTCTGCGCAGTACGGTCAGCCATCAGGAAGTGAGTGCTTCTATTTGACTTCACTTTTCTCCGTTGAATCCAATGGGGTCGCTGTGTCCATTTCTTTTACTGTCTATGAAACTAAGGCTACGTTCACACTGCAGGCTGAAACGACCCAATTCCGATTTTTTTGCCCCTATGCGACCTGTATCTGATCTTTTCATGACAGTCTGAACGACGCAGATCCGATCTTTTCAAATGCGACCCAGGCCACTTGGGTATGTGGTCCCAAATCCGATACATATCCGATCTTTTGAAATGCGACTTCAGTCTGAACGGCCAGGTCGCATGTATCCGACCCGCACGTCATTGATACGCGAAAAACGTCATAATTCTGCGTTGAAGTAGTCGTCGGTTTGAAAACGGACTGCATATTCGTCGAGCTGAGGTAAATCTGCCGAACGGGTCGACCTCGACGAGCCCGTTAATAAAAAATAAAATAAAATAAAAAAAAGCCCACGGCCATTATATATACGTTATGTTAACTTATTTGTGCTGAATCTGATATTAGATAGGTCAGCGGCTGCTGTCTGGCTCTTCTGTAACGGTCGCTGTGCGCGCTCGTGTGTGTGTGTGTGTGTGTGTGTGTGTGAGAGAATCACAGTTAAAGTTTAGCTACTTCCGCAAACAACAAGTGACGTCGTTGACCGTTGAGTACTCTTCTGCGCATGCGGGTCACTTCTGGGTCATCTCACGTTCACACAGGAGATCACAAAAGGTCGCATTTAATTGGAAATGTGAACGGCCTTGCAAAAAAATCGAATTTTTTCAAAAAATCGGAATTGAGCCCTGCAGTGTGAACGTAGCCTAAACGATACCTGCTCTATCTCCATGCAGCATATATTTTCTAGCTCTGTGGGCATCCTAATACAGTTCCCACACGAGCATATATAACAGTTTATAGATGAACATGACGGTACAGGCTAGTCGATTAGATGAATCAATGTAACTCCACAACAACTAAGTTATATATAAATGTATCCACTAACCATTCAGAAACGTCCACGTACAGTCTAACAGTTGCAGCCTCTTCCTGAGTCTCTCCATCTGTGTCTGTCTCCGGTTCAAACGTGTAAGGCTGCACTCCGCTACTGGGTATTATTGACATTTTGCCTGAGAAAAATTCGACTGTTATGTTGTTCCAGTACGCAAAGCTCATGCAAAGGATCGGCCGTCGTCTGAACGGGGGCAGGGAGCAGCAGCTCATTTGCATTTAAAGGGACACACACATAATACGGAGCGTTTTCCCTCACATCTAAAATGGGGCAACTTTGACAAGCTATAATCAAAATATGGCTGGTATTTTGAGCTGAAACTTCACAGACACATTCTGAGGACGTTTTATTCTGAGGATGATTTATATTAGCCTACATCATGTGAAAATGGGCATAATAGGTCACCTTTAAATGCCGGTCTGTTATTGTAGGGACACTGACATTTTCCCACTCTTATACATGATGCTGAACAAAACAAACTGTGATTGGCTGGAAAGACATACGGCACCTTAGAAATGTCCTACTGCCCAGGTGCTAGAATGACAATGTTAGCATTAACTTGTGCTAATGCAATTCAATGGTCTTGTAGACTTTTATTGTACTCTGTTGCGTAGACAGATAGTTACAAATTTATCTGTCTCATAAGGCCAAAATCATACCTCCCAGTCACTCACTTGATATTTCTCTCATGTGTGATCATGTACTGCTGGCCTCTGGGCAGATGGAGCTGGAGGAAGTGAAGGTCAGATGGGGTCAAATGCTAGTCCTCCATGCTAGTCCTCTGGAGTGACATTACTGTCCTCCAGATTCCACCACAGGACAGTAATGTCACTCTCAGATTATGCATCATGCTGCCAATGAAAAAGAGGCCTATTGGAAAAAAAGATCTAAAATACCTTATAATTACATCAGAATAGTCAGTGTATTTACAATACTATTTTTACATGTTTTTGAAATAAGTCTCTAAGGTTGCTCACAGAGTGCTTACTAATTTATTATTGCATTTTTTTGTTTGTTCAAAAATACAGTAAAAACAGTGATATTGTCATTTTCTTCAGGATTCTTTGATGAAAAAAAAAAAAAGTAAACTAAAATAATGCTGGCAAGTTGAAACTCACAGATCTATTATTTTTGAATATTTAGGCTAAATGAAAACAAAATAAATAATTTTGTTACCATTACTGCATATGAAAGATGATTTTACCCAAGTTTTTATAGAAAACAACTTTAAAAATGGATATAAAGCAATGTGATCTATTTGTTTCAATAAAGATGCATTCAAATATTGCATGCATGTAATTGCATCTCTTCACAGCAGTATGTTAATGTGTTTTTGGTACAGTCATATTCAAGTATCAGTGAAATGTACTGAATTTATCTTTACAATTAATGATGTAAATTGGAAACTTCAATGTCTGTATGACTGTATATAGTCATGCCAGATGCAGACTCTGGTGGCCTGATTTCTTGGATATTTATTTTTCCATTTCAGCCTAAATCTGGACACTTGGTAGCACAGAGTGAGTGACTGAGTGTGTGTGAGTGTGTGTGAGCGTGAGCTGTGTGGATAAGGAAGGTGAAAATGTGGAAATAAATAATATGGATTAGGTGCTGTGGAAACCTCATGTTTGTCCACGGCCGAATGAGTTTTTATCCTCTCTCTCTGTATGATAATACTTTTGTCAGGGCTCATGACCTAGTTGGTACAAATAGGTGAAAATTACGTCATTTGCAAATGTGCTTTCATTTCACGATAGTGCATAATTGTCTGAATGAAAGGAGATTACCTCTCTAGCCCTCTATAAACAGTAATACCACAATAGAGGGGGGAGGCAGGGAAGGAGGGGACGATAATTTGCCAAAAAACCCAAAGCGTGGAAGCATGTACTCAACCCAGGGTCCAGGTTATTCTGAGGGAGCCAATCTTTGATCAGCCAAGCTGAAATGGCCAAGATAAGTAGGAGCTACAACTCACGCCGGGACCCACACACCAGTCTGTTATTGCGATTTCCTCTCTAGTTTCTCAAGAGAGGTAAATAGCTGCTTCGCTCACCCCCCTCGCACCATTTCCCTTACCTTCAGCGAGCACTTTCACCTCACCAACCCCTCCCTTATCTACTCCCCACTTTCTTCTGGAGATCTCTGTCACTTTAATCCAGCCAGTCTGTGGCTGGTTAACAAGGAAATCCTGTGTCAATTATCACCAGGCACTTCCTGCTGGGAGAGCAATGGCGAATCAAAGTGGTCTGAGAGTCTTTCACACCAGAGGGAAGCAGCAGGCCTAATTAAATGGACCCTGTGTCCTGCCAGCAACCCGTAGCCCTAGCTACAGATAGTTTGCCCCTCGATAACCCCCACCTCTCGCCAAGCGATTGTTTTGATTGGGTGGAGCTGGCCGTTCAGTTTTCCCCACAGGCTTTTAAGGAGGGTGATACTAGACTAAGGGAAAGTGATGAATGAATATTTAGATGTGGAGGAGGCATGTGTGAAAGCCAGATCAGGACAATTTGTCCACGGTGATATGGATGGTGACAGAGAGGAGGGGGCAACACGCTTGACTTGTTCTCCCATTTTTTTAGGCTCCTATGCCGGCTCACTTCCTCTTTCCACTTGGATGATCATTTTTGGTGTTGTTACTTATCCTACCTTATTTTAAAAAGCATTTTATAACACATTTATTTAAAGACTATATCTTTTAGTCTAAAAAAAAAACCTAACATAACTTTTTTTTTATGGTATTTTGTTTTTAGGACATAGAGCCAAAGATTCAAGTCAATAAAAAATGAAATGCGCCCACTGATGGCCCTGTTTGCTTGTGTTGTTTTAGTGCCCGATTCATTAAAAGGAATTAAGTAAATCATGTAACACGGCCACAAAATCTACAGAGTACAATTTTAATGCCGCACCTATTCTAAGGTTGCAGAGGCTGCAGCAGACTACTGCAATTTGGTTGTCTTTGCTGGGACTGTTAGCATCACTCTGCTACAATCCATGTACTGAGGGACGCTTTTTAAAATGTCAGAAGTGTACTTTTCAACACCACACATTTAGATATATGACTGGTTATAATACTCTTCTCAATTGTGTGATGACTTATTGCTGCCATGATCACTACAAAAGTCTCCAATTCTCTTCTCCCATATTGTGATGTACATCCGAGTGAAACAGATTATCCAAAAGAAAAACATTGTAGGGCAGGGGCTTGGTTCAATCCATTGGTTGTTGGTTGGATGGAGGCAGCTCTAAATGTGAGCTTACAGTCAATTATAAGAAAGGTCAAGAATTTAAGCAGACTGAAAATAAAGATACTATGCGTGGATGAATCATTCACAATAAGATCAATAACATGCATTTAGAAAATAGATGGGGTGAATTTTCATTTCATACTGACTGTAAATTGGATTAAGGGTGCTTATAATGAATAAGTCTCAAGTTACTGTGGTGAAATACCATGCATCAATGGTGCTACTATTTAGTGAATTCGCCAAATAATGTTCTAAATATTAATACCCCATGATTTACTTAAAGACTACTTAGAACTTTTCTATGAAGCATTAAAAGCCAGCAAATAATATCTGGATTTGTGTGTAAATAAATACGCCTCTGGCAGTATAACACTCCAATATGCAGAAAATAGGAATTCTTAGATACGTTTCAAGTGGCTGTTTATGAACCTTTGACTTCAGGTTCAAACCAGTATTTATCATCCTATCAGTCTGAGGGGGTCAGAATGTGTCCCATTGCCTTTACTTGTAGCAGTCGCTTCACTGAAGGCTGTCATTTACAGAAATAGAGTCGGCTGCATAATGTCAGATTATGCCGCCCCCCTCGTGTCACCACTCGAAAAGCTCTATTTATGACTCCATGAATCTATTTATGAGCCCATCTGAAAGTTTAAACTGTTGAAATGAATCATTTAAATGATGCCAACATCTCAGCCCGATAGAAAGCGAAGCGGGAACTGTATCTCCAATGCAGTTGAACCATTAGAAGTGTTGGAGTTGAAATTGAAAACTGTAAAAGAAGGCTTATATCCGCATTCTCGCACTGTATAACTTGTTCAAAAAGAACTTGCCCCATGTTCCCGAGACATATTTTCCATAAATGAATCGAGCTCTAAAAATTCAGACATGCTAGAAACTTTTATGATCTAAACAGTGTCAGAAAATCTGAAAAAGACCATATATATATAAATGTATAAATAGACTATTCTGCCTGGAGTGCTCACACACTTCTCTCAGTACATCCACAATTCCATATTCTGTCATCTCCTTGCCGTCCACCTCATCCACCTTTTACATTTCCATATGGAGAAGCAGAGACAGGGGAGTGGGAAAAACCAATTTACCCACAGAGCGACATCATCTGCTGGGGCGTTTATCTCTGACACACCACCCCTCGGTCCACTGTTGACAGTACATGATATTCCATTAATCTGCCTAATGAAAATTTAACCAGTGTTATAAACAAATAATTGGCCATTATCCTCTCAAAGATCCCGAATAAATTACTTGGGCCTCTCTTTTTTCCTGCCGACTAGCAGGAGGAGGAGGGAGAGAGAGCTTTAGAGAGTGAGACGCGGAGAGAGACACTGAAAGCTAGAGAGAGAGACGGCCTTCCTGATTGATGTCGGAATAAACGCATAGGGTTCCCTCCGCCGCTGTGAGTGGGCTTCGGCTAAGCCTGTGATTGACTTAATGAGAGTCTTTGGGGTGAGTAAATGTTCCAAATTGCTCAGTCATTAGCTTTTGCGCGGCTGTCTGAAGATACCCCCGATCTGCTGCGCTGGGTCGACTCCTCTTGTACCATTCCGCCTGCAATTACATTTTCATTTAGAGCAAACCTCTGAAGTCCGATAGCCAGGCCCCCTTTTCATTATGCTGGCCTCCTTTTTCTTTTTTTATCTAAATGGTGTGAAATGTCTCTTCATTTAGACCAATTAAAGTTGAAAAAGACGCCACTGTAATGAATTATCATACAAATTATTTACTTAATGCTACGATCTCGCTCGCTCTCTCGCTTTCGCGTCCTCTCATCTCGTCCTGCGCTTCCCATCAGGGATGCGGGGCATGGATGGAGAGAGGGAAGGAAAGACAGGATGGCGATAAGAGAGAAGTGCATTTGGCCTGCTGAGACCACATTAACATCTCTCGGCCTTTTAGCGAATGCTCTTTGCAGCCTATGTGTTTTATGACAATGTGGAAAACGAAGGCGATGAATATTATTCTACCATTCGAGAGGTGATGAGGATGGGGCATCCTATGAGCTGGGGAATATGAGGACATTAAAACTCATTTCAGGAATTTGATTTCAGTGCTCAACTAACCTCCTTTAATTAAGTAGCTTATGCTTTTAAATTAACTCCACTTGATTGATGGAGACAGACGTTGGCTGTCGGAGGCAGGGGAGAGGATATTCCTATATCTTCGGAGGCTGTCGGGTGTTCGCAAACACTGTGACAGTTTGAGACTATTGCAGTCTCCACGTCATGTCCTACGGGAATGTTCTTTTTTTTCTGGCCGTTCTTTTTCTTCTCACTATATTGGCCTCATCGTTTCGTCCTTCGAGCTTGATGTTCTTTAAACACCACTAGCCCTTGTGATCTGATTGGGGACCCGAAGAGAGAACCAAAAGCCTATTTAATAGCTTGAAGTATGATATCGATAGGGCTGCAAGATATATCGTAATATCGCAAATGTACATATCACAATATGCATATCGCAATGGCTTTCGATAACACCAATGTGTCCCTGAGCAAGACACTTAACCCCTAGTTGCTCCAGAGGCGTGCGACCTCTGACATATATAGCAATTGTAAGTCGCTTTGGATAAAAGCGTCAGCTAAATGAATAAATGTAAATGTAAATGTAAACTGCATGAATTTAATAGGTTTGACGCAGACAGCAGACTGGACACATGGCCGTTACATACGTGCGACCTTGCTTAATGTTATTAAATGCAATAAGCGAAGTACTCACGCACACAGAAAGCCACGTCTCAGAGAACGTGTGATCGCAAATTCAGTTCATCTAATTCAGCTTATATGGCCATACACAGACAAAATTATGTCAAAATGCCTATCTTGGTGGGAATTCGCGTTAACAGTCAGTTATGCCTTCAGTGGACTAAACAGTTGAGAAAGCAAGCACGTGTGTAACAATATATTGGGTCCGTGCAGCTCTTAAAGTGACAACAGCCTAATAAACCTGCTTCTGTCTGTGTGTTAATGTTAATCAAACAACAAAAGACAAAGAGAAAATCCCTCACTGCTTTTGACTGAATAACTTTTGTAGCTTTAATAAGAATCAGAATATATTTAATTCATACAGTGAAGACTAAGTGGTGTTTTATTTGTAAATTTGATTATTCAATTTCTGTTGTTAAATAAACCTAATGTAGGCCTACCTGAAACCCTTTCAGGTAACTTCACTTTCAGAAGTTGTAGGGATGGTTTCTTCTCACAAAAAGAATGTGAAACATGTATGTTGGTTCATTTTCGGCTTTTAAATATCATTTAAATGCATTTTACAGATCGCATCACATATCGAATATCACATTATTTAACAAATTATTGCATATTGTTTTTTTTCTTCAATATCGTGCAGCCCTACTTGAAGACCTTTCCTAATCTAATGAAAACGATAAACAAAAATGTAACTTGATAATTTACTTATATTGTCATCCATAAAAAAAAAGCTTGGGCTCTCCAGATATAAAAAAATAAATAAATGCAGTTTTCACAATTTACATTCATACCATAAGAAGCTATTTCTACTGGATCCAACCCTTAAAATAAATTTTGTTGGTGAAACCTAACGTATTCAGTTTGGTTCAGTGTTTTTAAATCGACTTCATCAAATCAAACTATTTTTCAAATAAGAAAATGTGCATTTCATAACTGCCTACTAAGTTCTCATTACGTCAGAGGAACACTAAAATAATTTCAAAGTAAGATAAGAAGTTTTATTTTATTTATAATAAGAAGAATTTTTACACTTGCATCATTGGGATCTCTGGGACCTCGATCAATGAAAAAAACAGTAACGTTAACCTTACCAGAAAATAATTACAATATAATTACTTATTCATCATAATTTACAATGTCCATCAAACATACAGTAATTATTGTGACCCATAAACCCAACAGTTAAATTCTTCTATTCTTTCAAATTCAGTTTTATTCAAAGCTTGTTAACACTGGGCACTGATTGAACTGAAGTGGCTTGTCACCATGGCGACAGTAGCTTCTGTGGCATGCCAAGCCTCTGTATACTGGGAGGGGGTTTAGGGAGGGCGCCACCAACGTTTCCCTGTAAACCCCTAAATACTTCCATTCTACAGCTTAGAACTTTATTCCAAACAAACCGCCTGCCTAATTTTTTTTTTTACACACTGACGCGTATAATTTGTGACTGGGGTTCTTATCAAATTTGACCCAAAAAAAAAAAAAAATCATAATAAACTTGGGAGAGTGGCACATCACAAATTTTACACGAGGTGTCAAGCTGCTATTAGCCCTTCTGGGCAATAACGTTAAGTGCTGGGTGATTTGCACTAATCGCTATGAAATCAGCCACAGTGCTAAAGTGCCACTTCCGCCACTGCTTCAGCACAGCGTCTGTTCAGCATCAGCCCGTATTCATTCTGACAGCTAATAACACAAACGCCAGATCACTCCTACAGCGAACACCCAACAGGGGGACCATTTCTCCATTGGTTAAAACAGATCCCAGGTCACCAGTCAGACTCTTTGCAGTTCCCCAAAGCATATTTTTCAATATAAGGTAGCCTATTTCTTTTAAAGGGTTAGAAAATTCTGTCATTAATTACTCACCATCATGTTGTTCCAAACCCGTAAGACTTTCATACATCTTTGCAACACAAATGAAGATCTTTTTTATGAAATCTGAGAGCTTTCTGTCCCTCCATTGACAGCTACGCAATTACCTCTTTGACGCTTCAAAAAGTCCATAGATCCATATTAATTGAACAGTTTAGTGCAAATTTTCTGGAGAGACACAATTGCTTTATATGATGAACAGATTTAATTTAGGCTTTTATTCACATTTAAACATTGATCAGCAAACATAAACAGAAGCTCAACCGGTCCTGCTTGACGAACGAGAACCTCATAAACCTTATTCAGAGCAACGCCATGATATGAAAGCGAGGCTGTGAGGGATTAATCATGTTTTCAATGGCATCCATTGTAAAAAGCTGCATAAAGCTCCTAGATCACTTATTTTCCACGGCTCATGTTGTTTAGAGTTTTTTACTGACATTTCTTGGAAAGATATTTTTGCAGTATTTCGTCATCAGGACAATCCAAAAGCACATTAAATAACAGTACAACCAATGAAGAGATGTATGTCTGTATCCCTCACAGCCTCGCTTTCATTCCCGTTAAAAATCAAAGATGGCAGTGCTGTAAATAAGGTCTATAGGTTCTTGCGGAAGCTCAAAAGTGCTGCGTAACACGAGAATGAACCTCATTGGTTCTTGTGGAAGCTCAAACGTGCTGCGTAACATGTGAATAAACTTCATTGGTTCTCGTACGTCAAGAAAACATACTTGAGCTTCCGTTTACCACAACTGCTGTGTGAGATGATGAATGTTTAAAATGTGAATAAAAGCCTAAATTCAA